>NC_073694.1:134615486-134938941 GCF_029784165.1 Wyeomyia smithii | reverse complement strand
ATTTGTTTTGAGAATCTAATTTCTAAAGATTTCGTTAATATGTACCTAGTTTATATCCAGAAGTGTTACTAACCTCGAGCTCATAACATTACTGAATATCAAATGCCGTTACCAGATAATATTTTTTTTAACTTCGATTAAAGTTCAGCCTAGCTATTTTCTGTAGAATAAGGAAAAGTAATACGAGATCCCTTAATTTATAACAAAATAAATGTCACTCGACATCAGTACAAGGAATCTTTTGATGGTTTTTTCTTGCACGTCAGGTTTTTTGCATGAAGTGTTTGAAATGCTTAAATTCAAAGTAGAAACTATGAATGCAAAAGAACTCGACTGTGGCATTGTTTTGGATTAAATGAGTTTGGATGAGGCAAATGAATTTCGTCCAAACAGCAAAAAATGTTTTGGAGTTACAACAATGCCACCCAGTGACAATCCTGCGACGCACGGCCTTGTATTTATGATAGTCGGAATTTATTCACGATGGAAGCAGGTGAGCAATTCGAAAACAATGTCCCAATTTTAAAATTCTTTTAAAATGTTATTTTTGATTTGCCTGAAACTTCGCACAGATTTTCCTATGGATCAAAGATGTCATTTTGTGCTATAAGTTTTTTTTCTTAAGGGTTTGTGCAAAAAGAGTATTGATGATAGCAAAAATTTCTAGATCCTGAACGGTTGGTTAAAACAGTGTGACGTCTTGGTAAAGTTGAAACGAATAATTTTGTCTTTCCGGAAAACATTTTGTTAATATACATGAATAAAAAATAAAATTAGGTAGCGTGTCGAACGCTTTCGGCAGTGATTTTCTTCGGCAAGTTTTTGCATTGCATGCAATTGCGAAAAACCTGCTGAAGAAAACCACTGTCGAATACGTTCGACATTCTCTCTTAAAAAGCTAAAAAGCTTCATTGTTTTTATAAAAACTAGAAAAGATTAACTAAACATTGTAAGTTGTCTGATCATGCAGAAATGAAAAACATAAAAGTTATAATTGTACAAAATAAGAAAAAAATGAATCCTGAACGTTTTGTTTGATTGATGAAATGTCTTCTGCAAAGTTGTAGATAATGATTTTATACTTCCAAAAAAATATACACAAACACAAGTAACAAAAATTCAAGAATAAAACTTAAAAATATTATATATTAAATTTTATAAATGGAATAATTATCTAAAACTTTACCGAAAATGTAACAAGAATCATACAAACCATTCTGGCGCTAAACATTTTTGTAATCATCAATACAATTTTTACATAAACTCTATTCCCAAATTAGTCATGATTAATGTGAATTAAAAAAATAGTAATAGCACAAAACAACATACTTAGTTTGTAGTAACATCTGAGTAATGTTTTAGCCAAATCAAAAATGGTCGATTAAAAAAATTGTCCGTTTTTTGTGGAATTGCACAGGTCATCGCGTATGAATTCACAGGGAATTCCATTCAAGGCGATCTCTTGAAGGAAGCAGTCGATAACATTATAGAAAAGATGGAATCAATCGGCTTAAAAGTTCGATTTGTAACTTCAGATTGTGGAGCAAGCAATAAAGCTATGTGGCAGAAATATGGGATTGCAACCAAAAAAGAAACCGCACAGAATAATTGGGCCGTAGCTCATCCTGTTGTAGAAGGTCGAACACTAGAGTTTATTCCAGATCCAGTTCATCTATTTGAAAGCATTGTGAACGGTTGGATATCAAATCAATTCTTCAAGGTACCTTCATGGTATATGGAGTTAAGAAGTCTCTCTTCTGAAGTTGTTTCCGTGATCACTTACAAGTCCTGGTGGCAGAAGAGATTGATCAGTCCACGAAAATGGTGTACAGGTTGAAACCAGAAGAAGTTGATTCCCAGAATTTGAAAATTTCCAATGTAGATAAGATGAAGGTTTGTAACTCCACAAAGTATTGCAGTTACACCGTTGCAGCAGCAATGAATATAATAGCCGATCAGTCAGGTAACACGGAACTCAAAACCACAGCAACGTTCTTGGAAGATGTTTCAAAATGGTACGACCTTATGACATCCAGGTCAACAGAGTCATGTCTTAGTCCGAGTAACGAGAAGTATACAGAGAACAAAAATCATCTTAATATGATGATAAGACTTGTGACGAGTTTGAAGATTTGTATATATAATATTCATATATGTATATATATATATATATATATATATATATATATATATATATATATATATATATATATATATATATATATATATATATTTAAATATATATATATATATATATATATATATATATATATATATATATATATATATATATATATATATATATATATATATATATATATATATATATATATATATATATATATATATATATATATATATATATATATATATATATATATATATATATATATATATATATATATATATATATATATATATATATATATATATATATATATATATATATATATGTATATTTATATATATATATATATATATATATATATATATATATATATATATATATATATATATATATATATATATATATATATATATATATTTTTTTTTTTTTTTTTTCAGGTGGAGGGGAAATTTGCATCCAAACCCCTGAGGTGACCAACCTCAGGGAGTGTGGGGTTGGTTTGAATCAGTGACCGGACCCACTAAAACCCCTCCAGTCTCCAGCCCATAATACTCCCCGGGACCACCGCTAGGTATTGCTTCGGGGAGCGGCTTTTGTGCTCTGTGCACCCTCTTGGTTCTATAGATCTCTTTGCTAACTTAGCTAACTAACCTGGAGACTGGCCGTTAGCTAACACTGGCGTGTCGGTGGTCAACCTGTCGCCTGTTTTGTAATTCTAAAACTATTTGAGAGGCGGCTGTACAAACCGCCCTCCAAATGTTTGGGTCTTTACACATCCTCCGAACTAGGTTGTCCGGAGTGGTGTCTGGCCCGCTCACTACCATCATGTCGCTCCGCGCATGCACAAAACGAGGGCACACGAAGAAGACATGCTCAGCAGTTTCTTCCGCATCCGCGCACTCGGGACACATGGGGGACCCCGCATGCCCGAATCTGTGTAGATACTGCCTGAAGCAACCATGACCTGACAGAATCTGTGTCAAGTGGAAGTTAACTTCTCCATGGCGCCTCCCGACCCATCCGGATACGTCCGGAATAAGTCGATGCGTCCATCTACCCTTTGCGGAATTGGACCATTCCTGCTGCCATCTGATCATCGAGAATGACCTTCTGGTGCCTCGTATACCCCTTGTGTCACGTTGATCGAAGCATTCTACGTCCTCCTTAATGGCTATGCTGATAGGCATCATGCCGGACAGGACGCAGATTGCGTCGTATGACACTGTCAGTACGCGCTCACAACCCTCAGGCACATGAGCCTGTAGGTACTTTCCAGTTTACGACGATGACTGTTGGTACCTAACGCTTTGGACCACGCTGGCCCACCATACCTAAGTATGGACGAAACCACGCTGGCAAGAAGTTTACGCTTGCTGCCATATACCGCTGAGCTATTGGACATCATTCGAGATAGTCCTGCAGCGGCCGTTGAAGCCCTCTTACAGGCATAGTCGACGTGACTCTTAAATGTGAGCCTATCGTCAACCATAAACCCCAAGAGCTTCAAGGAACGCCTTGAGGTAATGGTGCAGTCACCGACTCTGACCACCGCCTGTTGCTCTAATTTGCGGTTGTTCACAACCGTAACCTCCGTTTTATGGTGCGCTAACTCCAGTTTCCTAGAGTGCATCCAGTCTTCGACCTTGCGTATGCAGTGCGTGGCCGTGATGTCGTCTGCGAAACCGACGATCACAACCCCTACAGGGAACTTTAGTTTCAACACCCCGTCATACATGACATTCCACAACACCGGGCCCAGGATGGAACCTTGCGGTACCCCTGCGGTGATTGGGACGCACTTCTGACCCTCCTCCGTGTTGTAAACTAGTACCCGATTCTGGAAATAATTTTCCAAAATCTTGTACAACGACACCGGTACGTGGATACTCCTAAGCGCGAGCGCTATGGAGTCCCAACTGGCGCTATTGAATGCATTCTTCACGTCAAGCGTGACGATTGCGCAATAGCAAATGCCCCAACTCTTACGCTGGAGTGCTACCTCTGCCGTCTTGGTGACAGAGAGAATAGCATCCAGCGTGGATCTACCTTTCCGGAAGCCGAACTGGTTACTTGCCAGACCGTTTACACCCTCTGTGTACTTCACCAGTCTGTTGAGGATAATCCTCTCAAGCACCTTGCCCGTAGTGTCCAGCAGACAGATAGGTCTGTATGCCGATGGGTCCCCTGGCGGTTTCCCAGCCTTCGGCAACAGCACCAATCTCTGTCGCTTCCACCTGTCCGGAAAGAGGCAGTCATCCAGGCACTTCTGCATGACTGCTCGAAATAGATCGGGGGCCACTTTCATGGCCGTCCTGATGGCCAAGTTCGGGATTCCATCCGGTCCCGGTGCCTTGCTCACCTTTAGGGAGTTGGCGATCACGATGAGTTCCTCATTCGTAACCCTTACCTCCTCCACAACCTCTGCACGGCTGCCGTCTCTCACGGATTGGATGCCCGGCAGGTTGGCCGACCATCCCTGGTCTGTGTCTGAGATACTGGAACGTCGGACGTGAGACTCAGCAACCGGAGGCCAAGGATTTGGCTCGTGTCGTGGAAAGAGTCCCTCGATGATACGCTCCAGCATCGCTGGTGATCGCTCTGCAGGCGCCAACACGCCTTTGGTCTTCGCCATTACGACTCTGTAGGCGTTGCCCCACGGATTCGTATTGGCACTCGCGCATAGCCTATCGAAGCAGGCCCTTTTGCTCGCCTTTATCGCACTTTTAAGCGCCGATCTTGCAGATCCGAATACTACACGGCGCTCTACCCTCTGTGCATCGGTACGTGCACGTTGCAACATCCGTCTTGCACGGAGGCACGCGCTACGGAGGTCCGCTATCGCGTCGGTCCACCAGTATACCGGTGACTTACCATTCCTAGGTTGGCGGGTCCTAGGCATGGTGGCGTCGCACGCCCGCGATAATGTGGCAACTAATTGGTCAGCACTCGGGCGGAGCCAACTGCCCCCCTCGCGCTCTCTTCTCATTGCTTCTGCAAATACCTCGGCATCGAAATGCGATGTCTTCCACCCGCGGACGGTCGGAGTATTGGCTCTACCCGTCGCCTGCCGCCTCACGTTCTGGACTACGCTATAGCAGACCGACTGGTGGTCACTATAGGTGTAGCCATCGTCTACCCTCCAGTTCACGATCAGTCCTGGGCTGGAGAACGTCACGTCGATGATCGACTCGGCACCATTTCTGCTGAATGTACACTTGGTTCCAACGTTGGCCAGATCTAGGTTGAGCTTTGCCAAAGCTTCCAACAAGATCTGACCCCTCCGGTTCGTGCGGCGGCTTCCCCACTCAACAGCCCAAGCGTTGAAGTCGCCCGCCACTACTAAGGGTGTTAGTCCCGTCAGCTCCATAGATAACAAATCGACCATCTGGGTGAACCTTTCGATAGACCAACGCGGCGGAGCATAACAACTGCAGTAGAACACTCCGTCCACCTTGGCAACCGCGTATCCTTCATTTGAGGTTGACACAACCTCCTGAACCGGGAACTTGCTGGTCGTGCATATGGCCGCCGTACTGGACTTATCTGCAACCCAATTACCGTTTCCGGGAGGAATGCAGTAGGGGTCCGATACGATTGCGATGTCCGACCGCGACTCAGACGCTGCTTGGTATAGCAGCTGCTGTGCCGCATAGCAATGGTTCAGGTTCAATTGTGTCACCCTCACGCCCGTGGTTTCGTGGCCGCCTTACCGGCTGGGCACCGTGGGCCTCCCATAAAGTGCTTGGCGTCCCGTTTTCCAGTACATACCAAGCACTTGGGAGGCTCCCCGCAGTCTTTAGCTTTATGGCCAGCACCACCACAACGCCTACATAACTGGCTCCTATCGGGCCCCTTGCAGGTCCAGGACTTGTGTCCTCCCTCGAAACACCTGAAGCAAACGTCCGGCTGCTGGAGTATGCTCAGGGGACATACTGACCAGCCAACCTTAAGTTTGGCTGTCTTCAGGGCCAGAGTTGCATCGGCCGATGCAAGCCGGAAAGTGGCCACCTGGGTCCCCGCTGGACCCTTTCGGAGGCGAATTACCTCAGTGGCTACTTCCACTCCGCACTTCTCCTTGAGGGCCTGTGCAATATCGCACCTCTCGGTGATTTCATCCAGGTTTTTGAGCTGGAGAGTCACCTCTGAGGTGAGTGCCCGAATTTGCACATCTTTCCCGAGGACCTGCTCGGCTACCGTCTTGTAGGCAGCGCCCTTGTTTTTAGCATCCTTACGGAGCTCAAGGATCATCTCGCCGGTGCGAGAACGACGGATGGTCCGCACATCCGCTCCCAGATCCTTGAGCTGGGTTTCGCCTCTCATTTTCTTCAAGACTTCGGAGTACTTGGACCCATCCGTCTTGAGTATGAGGGCGTCGCCCCTGCTTCGCGCCTTCTTTCCCATTTTTGGACGATTTGTCGCCTTCTCGTCGTTGCGCTTGCTGTCTTTTTGGCGCTTCCTTCCTCCCACGGTAACCCAAGGGTTTCCCGTAGCTGCCACTTCGGCAGACTTTTCGGCGGACTTGGAGGCCGTTGGTGTGCTATCTCGCGGGCTTAGCACAACCAACCGTTTCTTGCTGTTCTCGGGGGCTTCCCCCGGAGACTGCCTTGCTCTTTTTGCGGCTGACCCGGAGGCGCAAACCGTTGCAAACATGCAGGTGTCCGTTTGGACCGACTTCGTCGCCCTTCCGGTCACCTCCGTTGCATTCTTCTCTGCAGCCACCGCTCTTGCCTTGAGCTCGGCGTGCTCCTTCTTCGCAGCATCGACGGAGGACCGAAGCATGTAGAGAGCCTGCTTCAGGTACTTCGTCGTGTTGGTGCGACTTTTCGCAAACTCGATTATGGCATCGAGCTGCTCCGACAGCGCTACTACCTTCGGTAGCGTGTCTCGCTGTCTTCCGACCGCCTTTATCAACAGTGGACCAGCCACTGCGATGTCTTGCGTCGATCCGGTAGGCGTACTGCCTTTGCCGTCTTCGCAGGCGTCCTTTACTGCATCCATCTCCGCCTTTCTCGGCGGAGACCTCTGGATGCCTCCTCGTGCAAACGGGTTTTTCAACCCATCTGCGCCCAATTGTTGATCTTCATTATTTTTGTTCATTTTTGTTAAATGGGTCCCCCTTCCAGCCGCTATCCTTATCCATACTGGAGTGGTCGCCTATCTGGTCCCATGGTAGTCTATGCCGAAGCAGTGAGGCCATGGCTAGGGGCGGCTGCCATAGCGCCTTATGAGCAACTATGACACCCCCGACCGGCGCAAGTCAGGAAAGGACATCTGATCCCACTCCTGCCCGGTTCCCACCGGGCAATGAATTTGGAACGTACTGGAAGGCCTGCCAGGTTTTACGGGACGGAGACCCCTGCACCGGTTGTTGTCTCGCCGTTTCAAGCCGTTGTCACACGACCTTACTAAGGGAGCTCGGCGCAGGTGCCAGCCCAGAATCGTGGTACGAAAACGAAATCCGACTCTTATCATATGGCGTTGCGACCAGTAACCGTAATAGGGAACTTACTGGCATCAATCCCAATGGGCGAATTAGTGCATTTGGGTGGTGGGTGCTCTACAATTATGTGATTGAAGTTGTTAAGATTTTTCATCATGTGTAACAGACGGAAAACCGCAAATTTCAGCATTTGCAAGCCAAAAAAATTCAACATTGCCTCAAGAACGTGTTGGTGGCCCTGAGAAGGGCTGGTTGTAATTTATACTTTTATATCTGGGTACTTATTAATTATAAGACCCTTATGCTTTTTAACACTATCACCACCTGGGGTTCCGACCCCAGGAAACAAGACAGCTTACCTAAGCTTTAAACCGCCGAAAGTGAACACCAGCAAACGTTGAATTCAAAAAGGTAAGTCCAAATATAACTCCGGGAAGATAGATAATGGGGGCCTTCAACTAGCACTATAAAAACACTATTCAGTTTGAGGTATGAAACAGAACTCAGAATTGGAGACCTCTCCACCTCCAGGTCGTTTTATTCTAGTGAACCTATAGATATGAGAAATGACAAGACACTCACCGTTAAGGCAACTGTCAACATCAAAACGGATAACGGCGATGCAAAATTATACAGATCGCCCGTTTTGATGTTGACAGTTGCCTTAACGGTGAGTGTCTCGGCGTCTCTCTGGTATATAGGCTGACTATTTTATTCAGAGTCTTTGTTTATAATAAGAGTCCCGCAAAGATGAAACCAAAGGAACCAATTCAGTGTCAAACGAGGGTACCAATCGAGCAATGTAAATAAACAAGGTGATTATGTTAGGAGTGGATGAAAAGTGTTGTAATTGAGCGTAATAAAGAATATGTGTTTTTCCGAAGTTTTACTTACACATTTTAATCCAACATTAAACCTGTGCACTGGTTCACTTGAATTTAACAAAACATCACCGATATAATCTTTCAAAACTGTGTACCTTGTGAAGAATTTTAAAAATTATATTAGCTTATGCATGGTGAAAAACAGAACTGTATATTTCTTGGCAACAAACGGCACAAAAACTGTGTTGCCGAAACGATAGATTTTCTCTTTGCGCGACTCGATATACACATAGACTCTGGTTTTATTATTGTTACACATTTTTCGACAGTGTTGCTGTTTTAGGTGACATTTATCACACGGTGTACACTGAAAAAAAATATATAAAACTCACTGCTCGAAAAGCAGGGGTATAACAGCTCTTCCCCCTTTAAAACTAAAAATTAATGTTCTATATTATATTCGAAATTATATTGAGTAATAAAGGAGTTACAAATTTTTCGATCGATCTTAGCCGTGAATAAGTTGGGAAAATTATTACTATATGAAATCTGGATCGGCCTTCACAGTTCGAAGGCGTTTGGATCGCCTTGGCCTGGCCGTCGCCGGCTCCTGGGTTTCTGCTTTTCGCTTCCTTTTGTTGACATCTTGTTCTGCAAAGCCCCTGGAAGGCTGCTCGTCATCGCTGTCTCCCCTCGAAGCCTTCAAAGAAACGGTGACGTTCGGCCGGACGCAATTATCCGGAGTTGTTGTTCTCAGTTGGTTCCGGTGGGATAGCGTGTTTACGCTTCCAACTGCAACCTGGAAAGTATTTTGAGAATACTTTTTAATAAAAATTACTTTCAGCCATCTACACTGATTTTGGGGACTGTGGTTCTTGTACCAAACAGAATCTCCCGCAATCAGTTGGTCCAGTGGATCATGCTTGATAGATTTTGGACAAATAACATCATTTGCAGGATTAGGTTTAGTTAGTATATTATATTTATATTGCTTTTTTGGATGTAAAAGGTCTATTAAAGTCTTAGGTTTAAACGCCATCATTCGTTTAAAAGTTATTGCGAAAGTTTATTTAAAAAACAAAAAGCTGAATTAAGGTCATCTAACCCCATATTGCTGAAACTTGGCTCCATTAGGAACTTCTTTAGTACCTCCTTCACCGTTCTTACAAGTCTTTCTGCCTGTCCGTTGTTTGACGGGTTATATGGTGGACTCTTAATTACCTTTATTCCTTGGTTTTGCAGAAATTCAATGAAATTATATTATTTGAAAGGAGGACCGCCGTCTGATACTAGCACATCTGGTAGCAAACCGTGCAAAAAACGTTAATAACTTTTTTAACACCTTGGCACAATCCGTACCATTCTTCATCCACTCTACTTCCAGCCACTTTGAGAAGCTATCGACAATCAGAAGAAAAGTATGATGAGAGAAAGGGAAAAAAATCAATATGTATTCGGCTGAAAGGTTTCGTCGTCGGTGTCCATTTAGACTCAATATTTTTGTTATTTTTCTATATCAGAATTTATCCCAAACCAGTATAGGGGTACTGGGGGTAAGCCCGGCCCCCTAAGGAAAATGATTCTTAAGTAGGACTTGATGGCAAATATTGTTATATTCCTTTCACATTGCCCAGATTGTTTTCTCAAGATATGAAGACTTTCAGTACTTTCAAACTGTTATTTTACGAGGAATAGTGAAGTTTTGAAACTAAGATAAAAACGACGTTTAGCAACCAGTGCGGGTGAAACCGGCACCCCTTGGGGGTAACACCGGCACCTAAGTTTGTTCATGAATTTACTCGAATTAACTAAACCAATTTAAATTCGGAAACCGCCAAATGAGAGATCTTACATTTCTGTATGTTACTTTTGAATTTGGTTGTTGTCGGTTAGCTGGTTCTGGGGAGATTGCCGGAGCAAGTTCCGGTGAACATTATGTATAAACAATGAAAGAATTTGATACTCGACAAGCCTATCATATGGCACTTTAAATCATATTATTAAGTAGTTTAATCGAAGCCTCAGACCATTTCGAGCTTACCCCACTCACTGGGTGACGGTGTTACCCCGACAGCATACATTTTTAAAAAAGAGTATTTCTACAAATTTATCGCTTCAATTTACCTCAGATCGAATTCCTGTGATTGCTAACAACACAGGCTATAAATTGTAGAGCAACGAAAATTTATTTTAGTCTTTTCAAATGAATAAAAGCTTGAGTTCCACTCACGAAAAGTTACATCCGTTTACGCATCAGCTGCAGTAGCGTATGTTTTGTCTATTATTTTGACTTTTCACGGTGGCTTCGATGTATCTTAAAATGTCTAAAATATCAAATACCAACACTTCACATATACCAATTTTTTCTTGTATGGACTTCCTCACTGCGACCAGAATCGTTGATCTATTGTGAGATATGCCCGGGTGTCTGCTGTATCCCGCACTTCTATTTTTAGCAATACCGCTATTGAGAAGTGACAAGCTTATTATTATTTTTTGATCAGTGCTTGTGTGTAATGTACTTCCCCTCGTTTTACATGCTTACTGTTCTTCTATACCGAGCCTCCTGCCAAATATCGCCAATTATAATTTCCCAGGAGAAGTTTCGTCGTGCGTCCTTCTGGCCAGTTTTATTGATAAGAGGGACTTATTTTTTGTTAGGAGGAAGTCACGCAAAGGTATTATAGAATTTAGCGTAAAGGAAGGGTAAGTGGTGGAGAGCCTGAGAATAAACTCATACTAAAGTCCTTTTTGACATCGAATGGCCTGATTCTACTAAGATTCGAACCCACGACCATCCGCTTGATAAAGCGGACTCTGTAACCTTGCGGCTACGCAGCTCCCTGAACCACAGTTAATTAGCGTTTTCTAGTAAAATCCTAGGGGTGACGGTCTTACCCTCAGTGCCGGGCTTACCCCCAGTACCCCTACTAGTCTCCTAGCTAGTTGCTTCATTTGAACTATGCCCGCATGGTTGGCATGTAGAAGTTTTAAAGTTCCGCCTTGCAATTACTGTAGTATTATAACTCTGTCTTGGTACAACAGGCACTCGTCAACTTTCTCTAAATCGTGCCAAGTCTTTTAGGCCAACCGTTTTGCATATATTTAATAATTTCTTGTAAAAATTTGCCATTTTTAGTCATTTTTGCAACCATTTTTGTATCTATTGGGATTTCTTTTCCAAAATGTATGCTTCTAATCATTTCTTCGTCTAATTCTTTAGGGACAACTTCTTCCGATGGAAATCTCGGACAAAAATCCGCATTACCCAATTTGGAAGAAGACCTGTATTGTATTCTAAATTCGTATATCGATAGTTCCAAAATAAACCTTTGTAGCCTTGTCACATATATCGAGCTTTTACCCGCTTTTCCGAAAATCCCCACTAAAGGTTTGTGGTCTGTGAAAACAGTGAGTTTTTTTCCATGAAGGAATTTATGAAATTTTTTAATTGTGCAAACCAAGGCGAGCGCTTCTAAATGTAAAATGGGGTACTTCTTCTGAGCTGAATTTAAGGAAAATGAAGTAAAACATATGGGTTTTTCTAATCCATTTACTATATGAGAAATCACTCCTCCAAAACCGTAGCCGGATGCATCTGTTACCACAACTATAGGTTTTTGTGGATCGTAAAATTCCAGAAAATCAGTTTTAATTACCGTAAGGCGCCCTAATTCTGCGCGGTTCTTAATTCTGCGCACTTCGTATTAAAATGTTAAAAAATATCAATTAAAAGCAGATTTTCAAAAATAAAGTTTGGAAGTGATTTCCTACATACATCTTCTGAGCTTAATTTAAGGAAAATGAAGTAAAACATATGGGTTTTTCTATTCCATTTACTATATGAGAAATCACTCCTCCAAAACCGTAGCCGGATGCATCTGTTACCACAACTATAGGTTTTTGTGGATCGTAAAATTCCAGAAAATCAGTTTTAATTACCGTAAGGCGCCCTAATTCTGCGCGGTTCTTAATTCTGCACACCTTGTATTAGAATGTTAAAAAAATATCAATTAAAAGCAGATTTTCAAAAATAAAGTTTGGAAGTGATTTCCTACATATTAACTGTTACCTTTCTGCTTATGTTTCTTTTCTTACTAAACGGCATCAACATTTTAGTACGAAGTGCGCAAAATTAGGAGCCGCGCAGAATTAGGACGCCTTCCGGTAATACATTTTTACTCTCTTGAAATGCTTTTTCGCAATTGTCGTCCCATATGTATTTAACATTAGTTTTCAATAAATTGTATAAATAATACAGTTTTGAAGACAACCTAGGTAAAAATTTGTTATAATAATTTGATAATCCTAAATAAGATTTCAGTGCCGTCACATTTTGTGGCACCTTTGCCTTTTGAATAGTTGAAATTTTATCTGGGCATGGTGATAGACCCCTTTCACTCAAAATATGTCCTAAATAAGGTAATTTGAATACAAAGAATTTACATTTTTCCCAATTTATTTTTATATTTACGGAAGATAACCTCTCCAAAACAGAATACAGTTTGTTTTTGCATTCTTCCAGATTTTTACCCGCTATTAACACATCGTCTAAATAAAAATAAACATTTTTTATTCCTTTTTATATTTGATCCATCACCTGTTGGAAAATAGAAGCGCTTGAATAGGCTCCTTGTGGTAACCTGTTATTTTACTATATAAAAATGGTATTCCGTAACGCTTGATCTTATTGATATTATTCCCTCAGTCTCTGAGGTGTACAGTACTCATCATCATTTTGAATCGTTCTAAATCAAAAATAATAAGCGATGACATGTAGGTTTTTTAACATGAAAATGTTCGCTGATGTTCAGGAAAGACATTTGAGAAAAAATAATAGGTATCTAATTACTAAAACTTGAGATATTATTCACAAAACTACGTAAAACATGCAAAATTATGACTTTCTGTGGTAAATTTGCCTCTAAACCAAAATTCAAAGCGATGACATATGATTCTTTTTCCACTAAAATGTTTGTTGATGTTCAGGGAAGACATTCGAGGAAAAATAACTGGTATCTGATTATCAAAACTTGAGATATTATTCACAAAACAACGTAAAACGTGCAAAAATATGACTTTTTTCGTCTGATGCTTAATTCGTCTCCAAATCAAAATTCGAAGCGATGACATGTGATTCTTCTTCCATTAAAATGTTCGTTGATGTTTAAGAAAGACATTTGAGAAAAAATAACAGGTATCTAATTACTAAAACTTGAGATATTATTCACGAAACTACGTAAAACATGCAAAATTGTGACTTTTCATACTTAATTCGTCTCCAAATCAAAATTCAAAGCGATGACATGTGATTCTCTTTTCATTGAAATGTTCGTTGATGTTTAAGAAAGGCATTTGAGAAAAAAATAGTTCTCTAATTACTAAAACTTGAGATATTATTCACGAAACTACGTAAAACATGCAAAATTATGACTTTATGTGCTAAATTTGCCTCTAAATCAAAATACAAAGCGATGACATATGATTCTTTTTTCACTTAAATGTTTGTTAATGTTCAGGAGAGCCATTTGAGGAAAAATAACAAGTATCTGATCACTAACACTTGCGATATTATTCACAAAACTACGTAAAACATGCGAAATTATGTTTTTTTACTTAATTGGTCTCCAAATCAAAATTCAATGCGATGATATGTGATTATTTTTTCATTAAAGTGTTCGTTGATGTTTAAGAAAGACATTTGAGAAAAAATAACAGGTATCTGTCTGGTAATCAAACTCGAGATATACTTCACAAAACTACGTGAAACATGCAAAATCATGACTTTTATGCTGAATTTGCCTCTAAATCAATCGAAACAGTAATCTGTGATTTTTACTATAATAAAATGTTCATTGTGTTAAGGAAACATATTCTAGGGAAAAATAATAGGTATCTGATTATTTGAAATTAAAATATTTTCCACAAAACCACATAAAAAATGCAAAACCATAATTTTCTAGGCTCAATTTGTCTCTAAATCAGAATTCTAGGTGATGACATGTGATTTTTTTCAATAAAATGTTCGTTGATATTCAGGAATGACGTTCGAGATGAAATAATAGTTATCTGATAACCGGAAATAGAGATATTATTCACAAAACTAAGTAGAACATGCAATATCATGAATATTTTGGCTCAATTTGTCTTTAAATCCAAATTCAAAGCTATGATATATGATTTTGTTCCTTTGAAAGGTTTGTTTTTGGTGAGGGAAGACTTTTGAGTAAAAATAACAGATTTTTGATTACTGAAAACTGAGATATTATTCACAACACTACGTTGAACGAGCAAATTCATGAATATTTGAACTCAATTTGCCTCTAATTCGAAATTCAAAGCTATAATATGTAATTGTTCTTCATTGAAATGTTCGTTAATGTTCAGGAAAGACATTTGAGGAAAAATAATAGGTATCTTATTGCTAAAAGTTAAGATATTACTTTAAAAACTACATATGTTTGAAGATGATTTTCTGCATACAGAAAAACACATTGAATTACTCTTTTTGAAATTTATAAATATTATACAAATAATACATGCAAAATTTTGACTTTTTAGCATGAGCTTAGTTCGCCTGTAATTTTTTTTTTCAATAAAATGTTCGTCGTTCCTTCAACATCTGCAAATATTTTCTTGCAGAAGAATTTATGTTTTAATTTACACAATTACAATTTCTGATGTTTTCGTAGTTTTGTGAATAGTATCACATTACGGGATTCGAAATACTTTTTTGCTTTTTCTAAAACTAGATTTTGGGACATTCGGCTGGAAGAAAGGCCCCATTTCATTGGTTCAATTTTTTTTTTTAATTTCTACGTAGTTATGTGGATCAAAACGTTAACTTCTTCTCAGACGTGTTCCTTGGACACCAACAAATATTTTCGTTACAAGAATTAAAATGTTATCTCTTTAGATATGATTATCGAGGAGAACTAAGCATGAATGGTTACGCTAAATTCTTCTCACTTTGATTTCTTTCTTCTGAAAGTTACATAAAAAGAGGTTTTACTGTGAACGATTGACGAATATCCGGTTATCACCCGAGTGTGGTATATTCGGAACTGTGATGACCCCACACAACATTTTCCAAAATAATGACTTCTGGTTTCAGGAAAATAATCTAAAGTGGTATTTGGCCAACCAGTTCAATACTTCCGAAACTTCCAAACTACATATGTCATTTTGAAACCCGAAACGGCGACTTACAGTTTCTGTAAAACATCCCCAAATCCGTATTTCCGTTCTGTGCGTTCTCAGAATGTTAAAATACTTAAAAAGATGATGGACGTATGAGATGTGAAATATTTTTGAAGTGAGTTGTGCTAATAATGCAATGAATTATAAAAAATGATTCCTAATTTTGAAACTTTTGATCCCGAGCATCGCCGGGAACGTTCAGCTAGTAAGTATATAATCCTTTAATTGTGTTTATAACCATAAACTGTCTCGACCTTTCCGTTAGTGATAATTGTGTTTATGCCTCCTCCAAATCTAAAGCGCAAAATACTTTACATCCTGCCAAACCCGCGAATAAATCTTGTGCGGTTGGTAGGGAAAACGTGTTAGGGATGATTACTTTATTTATAGAGACTTTGCAGTCAATTACCAAATCTCGTTATTTTTTTTATGACTATAACAACTGGAGACGCCCATTCACTTGTTTTTATCGGGGTAATTACAGTACTTGACGAAAAAAAGTACGCACCTGTGATATGTTCAAACTTTCTTGATTTAGGTTGAATCTGAGGCAGATGGATAATCAAAGTGTTCTAACAAAAGACAGTACTGGAGGTGTACTTTCGAAAAATGTTAGATAAAGCGACATGAGAACGACATATAAACATAAAAAAAGCTTATATTTGGAAATTGTCATTTTTCTTGTGGACAAAATAAAGTATGCATTATAGTGATTCAACGTTCAAACTGATTTTTGATTTTTTGGCCACCTTTAGCTTCAATCACGGATGGCAGGCGTTGAGGCATACTTTCAACGAGGTTTTTAATATGTTGGGTGTCGATATTTGTCCAAGCTTTTTCCAAAGCTTCAAACAGTTTGTCGCGGTTGGTGACATCTCCCTTGTCGACATTTTGATCCAAAGTCGACCACAAACTTTCTATCGGATTAAGGTCCGGGCTTTGTGATGGCCATTTCAATAGCTTGATACGTGAAGCACGGAAATACGCAGTGGTTTTGTGGGCGGTATGCTTAGGATCATTGTCTTGTTGAAAAGTGAACTTCTTCTCTAAGCCAACCTGCCGCGTCGACTCTGTAAGATTTCTCTTTAAAATGCTGATGTAATAGTCTGCCGTCATTTTGCCATCAATTTTCTAAATATTACCAACACCCGACCAAGCAAAGCACCCCCACACCACGATACTGCCACCTCCGTGCTTGACCGTCTTCTGAATATTTTTATCGGCAAGTTTCTCATCAGGTTTCGTCAAAACTCGTGCTCGTTGTTTGTGGCCAAAGAGTTCAAATTTACTTTCATCGCTCCAGATAACCTGTTTCCAGAACTCTATCGGCTTGTCGATGTGTTTTTGAGCGAATTTGAGGCGTTTGATCCTGCAAAAATAAACCTCAGCCAAAAATGTATGCTGAATACGAAGTAAACAAACCTGTTAACCTTTCGAATCAAAGGTCGTCGTTGGGCAAATCCACTCTTATAACCCATTTCCTGTAGTCTTCTGCGCACAGTTCGTTCAGAGATATTTAAATCAGTATTTTCACGAATCACTCGGCTGGTAGCGAAAAGATTTTTTGCCACTTCTCGAGAAATTCGACGATCATCGCTAGTTGTAGTTTTCCGCTTCCTTCCTCTACCGGTCCGATCGGCTACGCTTCACAGTTCTCCATGCTTTTTGCATATTTTTCGTGCTCCTGCTTCACTTAAATCGTATTTTCGAGCAATTTCTCTATAAGAAAGACCTTCCTGACGGTTGTTAACTATAAGTTTACTAATATCTACGGAAATTTGCTTTTCCCCCATCTTATCCGATTGTACCGCACACTAATAATGATAACAAATAATCAAACAAATTGTTTCGACATTTCTCTGTAGCAATAGGAATCTTATAGGACTTACGAGGAGTAGGACACAATAAAAAATAAAATATCTGACCTGAGAAATAGTAAACTGATGATGATATAAAGAATGCGTACTTTATTTTGACCAAGCGAAAATAGAGCTTAATTACAATTATGCTGAAGTGTGAATTTATTATGCAATTCCTTGACAAAATTATTATACCAATCGTTAGTATATTAGAAATACTACAACTTATCCGAATTCACCGAGTTCATATACCTTATATTAAAAAAGATACAGGAAGTTCAACATTAGGATCAGACTTCCTGAAATCTCGCTCGCACAAAGAAGAGACAGTGTGCTTTGCGCTACAAGTCTCGTTTCTCATTCAGTCGCTTCGTACTGTGTGCAGCGTGCGAGCGAGCAAACTTACCATTCGTACGAGCCATGTCTCGTCACATGGGAATTTTTTTACGACGTACACGAAGAT
The DNA here is from genome assembly GCF_029784165.1 of Wyeomyia smithii. NCBI lineage: Eukaryota > Metazoa > Arthropoda > Insecta > Diptera > Culicidae > Wyeomyia > Wyeomyia smithii. The sequence goes on along the minus strand of NC_073694.1, from coordinate 134,921,027 downwards.
ACCTCGTCTCTCAACCTAACGAGTGCGGTGCATGGGCGACGCGTACTTGAGACAGCTTGCGTTCAAAATCTCGTGAGCTCGTCTCGCGAGCTTGCCTCGCATGTTGCTTTGCGCTAATGGTGCGAGAAGGAAATTGATTTTGCGCAGAAGGATACAGGCAGAGGATTTTATGTTTTTTTTTTATTTAGGGTGTTATAGCAGCATGCATCAAAACACCGTTAGAATTATCAATGATATAACCTAGTTCATTTATTTATCAATTCAAAACTCTATGATTAATTCATCCGACTTTTGTTGACATGAACTAAGAACGTTTTGTTACTATACTTATTATGCTAACGGTACGAAAATGAGTAATATTTTTCTTTTCACCGGATGCAGAGTGTTACGTTGGTTAACAGAAGTGTTTCTTTCGTCGGTTTAGATGGCATTGACTATCTTATGATAGAACTCTGTTTTGTAGTTCTAAGGATAAAAAATGTGGTTTGAAATTACAACATAAGTTTTTCGGGAGTCAAAAATAGTAAAACCATTAAATTGTTTATATTTTCTAGTACGTGTTGATGTTGGATAGAATTTTCGAATTGAGTACACTAAAGTCGCTTTTTATGCGGGGGATACATGCCGCGTAAATTCCGGAATCCGCGTAAAAAAAACCGCGTAAATTCTGCAATCCGAGTGAAGAGAAACCGAAATCCGCACGAAAAAAAAATACCGCGTAAATTCCGGAATCCGCGTAAATTCTGGAATCCGCGTTAAAAAACACCGAATAAATTCCGGAATCCGCGTAAAAAAGCCGCGTAAAAAGCGACCTTAGTGTATAGATATTGCAAATCAGGTTCTGAAGGTTCGTGATAATCTGATCGTAGTAATATAGTTTTGTGAATTCTTCCGATTAATACATCTTCAGAAGGGTCTGACGGCATATATCGTACACTGGGGTCGCTTTTTACGCGGTTGGTTGTACCGCATTTAAAAAATTAGATTAGATATGCTTATGCTAAACTTATTTTTTATCGCGTACAAATGACCTTCCGAATCGAGTGAAAATAATCCGCGTTATTGTGAAAAAATCCCGTTTGAAAAAACGCATAAAAACAACCCGCGTAAAAAGCGTCCCCAGTGTATGTAGGTACGTTAGGCAGCTTATACACCAGAGAGACGCAGAGACACTCACCGTTGAGGCAACTGTCAACATCAAAACGGATAACGGCAATGCAAAATTATACAGCTTCCCCGTTTTGATGTTGACAGTTTCCTTAACGGTGAGTGCTTTGTCATTTCTCTAATATACAGGTTCACTAAGGTACAGTACGGGCGCCTCGCTCAGTTCGTAAAACGATGAGACATCGTCTGGTGCGCCGCAGTCTCTTACCGAGAAAAAAAGAAAATAAACCTCTCGTCGCTTGAGTAAAAAGCGCGTGTACAGGAAGTCTGTGTACACCAGAAAGTCTCACGAGCTGTAGCGCACGAGCTGTATCAAGTATGTACAGTACGGGCGTCTCGCTCAGTTCGTAGTGCGATGAAACATCGCCTTGCGCATCGCAATCCGAACCGAAAGAGAAGCGAAAGAGCAACCTGCAAATTGCATGTGACGTGTCTCGTCTCGTCGCACATACATGGAAATTCTACGAGCGAGAGAAAGATTTCTCTCGTCGCTTGAAAAAAAAAGCACGTGCACAGGAAGTCTGATTAGGATAGTGGGTGCGTACTTATTTTTGTCCAGTACTGTACCTTTTCCCTCTCTAGTTTGTCTAAATAAACAGAAACTTTATCTTTTAAACGATAAGGGACGTTATATGCTTTTTTAAAAATATTATATATATTTTCTTTAAGAATCAAATCAGCCTCGAAACCTTTAATAGGTTTTGAGAAATCTTTTTCAAAAACATCGCTAAATTGTTCTTCGATACGGGTCACAATATCACCGCTGTTTATATTTACCACATTTTTTATTGATTCGCAATCAGTAAAATATTGTCTCCAATTGGGATAAAATACGTCTAACCAAGTTCTACCAAACAAAGGGATAAAATCATTATAACAGTTCAAAATCAAAAGTTTTAATTTATTTTCCCTTCCTTTAAATTTTACCAGCATATTTGCTTCTCCCTCAATTTTAAATTTATTGCCACTTACTTCAATTAATTTCTTGAAACTTTGTAAAAGAGGGTTTTTGAAATTTGCATAATATTGCTTTTTACCCATAAAAGACACCGAAGAACCGCAGTCTATTTCCATTTCTATGTCTAAATTTTCTATATTAACATATATCAGGCAAGGATTATTTATATTATTAATAAAAGAAACTTGCATGCATTTAAGATCACCTTCATCACGATCATTATCTTCGTCAGAGTCGCTCTCTAGACCTATTCCTCTCTATTCGCTCATAATCTCTCCTAGAACACCCTCTCGCGGGCGCCATGGCTGACCAACGAATTTAACAGAGTCCCTTCTCATGTTTTTCAGTTTGAAACACTTGCGCTTAATGTGTCCTTTGATATCGCAAAAGTCACAAACAATTTGTGTATAATCTGGTCGCCTTCTGGTGTTGTTGTCCAAATACTATTCTGCAGGTTTATACCCTCTTCATCTTTGGTTAGTAGGTTCGAACCTATCTCCTAGCCTCTCTTTCACGCTGCCCCTCTGATTACTAAATCGATTACCTGGGTGTCCAAATCTATTACCAGTCATTCTGGAACCGCTGTTCCAACTGTAGGACGAACCCGGATTAGCCATCGTACTGTGTGATGCTATCCTTCCTTGGTCCTGCGCAATCGTTGAATTAGTTCCAAAACTCTTAGCGTTGCTGTCCGCCATTTCCCTAGTAGTCAGGAACCGTTCTATCGCCGCTAGGGTATTCATGTTTTCATTTATTAGTTTTTTTTCGTAAATCTGTATCACGAACCCCCGAAATAATTCTATCTATAATTGCCGTGTCTTTAAAGTTGCCAAATGAGCAAAATTCTGCTTGAAGTTTCAAGGCGAGAACAAAATCTTCTAAGAATTCAGTCGGTTGTTGAACTTGGTTGTTAAATTTCAATCTTTGAATCAAGTCAGATTCCACTTTATCGAAACGAGCCTTCAATTTGCTTATGATCTCATCAGAAGTCGTAGAACGGAGCTGACCATTTGGAAATATTAATTTCATTTCTGTGTACACGGCAGGCCCAGATAATGCAATGAAATGCGCTTTCCTGTCCGCTTCCGGTACCTTGTTTACTATGAAAAAATAATCCAACCGTTCAGCCCACTCTGTGAAGGAATTTCCTTTACGGAATGGTTCTATGGTGTTGCTCATTTGAGCCATTTAGGCCAAAGATATCAGAATATTTATAATAATGCAAAGGTATTTATTGAAAATAAATCAAATAGTAGCTTAATATCTGAGAAAGAACAAAAAAAAAACTTGAAAATATTCAAATTAAATATTCAAAAATATCTAGAATATTTCAGAAAAATATAAAAATTGTGCGAAAATAATTAAGAAAAATAAATTCTAAAGTTATTTTAAAAAAATATTTAAATTAAATATTATGAAAATATTTGAAAAAATATTTAAGCAAAAAAAAATTATTTAAAAAAAATCTCAAGTTTAAACTCCGTTGAAATTCAATAGTAAAAAAAAATTAATCTTCCTACATTACACACGTGGTTTTCTTTTTGTATTATTTCAGCCAATAAGCCGCTGCCGTGTGTCCTTTACTTCTATCCTTTGTGCCACCCTTTGGCGTCAACGACCCTTGCCGTTATTATCTGATGTCTCCTTGTTCCTTAGTTTGTTCCTTAGGCTTTGTTCCTTTGTCCCTTAGGCTTTGTTCCTTTGGCTTTTTCCTGCGTCTTTACCAGTCCTAACACAATAAAACAAAATGCTCTTAGTTTTGAATTAATTTTCATATTGTGCTGAAACGCAAGTTCAATTGAATGCAACAAAATGGTACACGAAGAATGTGTTAAATTTTAACATACAATATGGTCGACTGTTGTCGACTTTACCCTATATGACCCGTACCCGAGAAGAACAAAATTACCCTATATGACCCGTACCCGAGAAGAACAAAATGGCTACAAATAATTTCGACCGCGTGTCGAAAGTCCACTTTATAACCGGGATCACTTAATTAGCATCCGAAACGCACAGAATAACTTGTTTTCCAGCCTTTTACTGTATTTCACACTGCAGGATAACCACTCTATGGTTTTATTTCTTGCCTTGCAGCTGAACACTTGATGCGCACTACCAAACAGTAAGAATTATGAAACTACTGCTGTTGAAGAATTATTATTCTTTTTTTATTATTATTTCCTTTACTTACATTTAGTTTTTCCTTACTCTTCTACCACCTATTCACCGTATTATTTCCTTCCAATAGATAAATGTAATTGAACCGTGTTATAATTTCTGCATAACCTAACCTCTATTTTAATTTCTTACTGCCAAATAAGTATCAGCGGTTTGATCCACTTTTTCCTTTGGACCCGATGACAACGAATTAAGCCTTAGAATTAATTAATTAAGAACAAATTATTTAGAGCGGTAATTCCGCTTCCAACACTTTACTTTCAATATTTTTCCCTTTTTAATTCGATAGCGTGTGATCGATCCTATTGTTTTCCACTTTCGACTTTACTGACTTTACTTATTCTCCCTCTCTCAATCTTCTTCTTTTTCGACTTTACTTATTCTCCCTCTCTCCATCTTCTTCTCTTTATCCATACTTCCGTTAGTCCTGTCAACGAACCGTCATCGGACTGTCAGCTGACCGCGGGGTCTTACAATTGTTTCGTTACCCCGTTACAGTTCCCCGACCCGTAAAGCTGGTTCCTTTTCCGAGACCGCTTTACTTTCCCCGGAGTCCGTTTCTAAGTCCAAGCGCGCCAGCTTTGACACTGGTCGATGTACGAGTCCGTTGCCCGTCTGTACTACCGCCGAGCGAACCCTTCCGTCCCTTCCAGGTTTAGTCTCGACAACTCTTCCACGAATCCATCCGTTTCTCACTTTCTCCTCTACCACGACTACTATATCGCCAACTCCAATCGGTGGCACTTCCTCAGTCCACTTCGTACGCCGTACGATTGTTGGGAGGTATTCGCGGACCCAACGACGCCAGAAAGCGTCCAGCATTACCTGACACAAATTCCACTCCGCTCTGCCCGCCAATTTGGGATCCGAAAGATTCTTTGGGGTTTGAACCACACTACTTGAGTTTAGTAAAAGGAAATGGTTCGGTGTTAAAGCCTCTTGCTGCTCTGTCTCGAGTGGAATATACGTCAGTGGACGCGAGTTCACCACACTCTCAGCCTCCACCACCAACGTCTTAACTGACCTAACCAGTCTCTCCCATGCGCCACCCATGTGTGGCGCTCCCGGTGGATTAAGCACCCATCTTGTGCCCACGTTTGTGAACGTCTCCGCAAGTTGTGAATTAATCTCGTTCATCTCCTTTAGTAGCTCATTGCTTGATCCTACAAAGTTCGTACCTCTGTCGCTTCGTATCTCTACCGGTGCACCTCGGCGTCCTATGAAACGTCGGATGGCCATTTTACAGGACTCAGTTGATAGAGTGTGTACCACTCCGAGGTGTACGGCACGGGTTGTCATGCACGTAAATAGCGCTATCCAACGCTTGTGAATACTGCGATTGATACGTACCGCAATAGGCCCGAAAAAATCTACCCCCACGTATGAAAACGGGCGGGTAAATGCCTGTAGCCTTGCTGCCGGGAGTGGTGCCATACGAGGAACCATTGGAACCGCCTTCTGAATTTTACCTTTCATACATCCCTTTCCGACCTCGCGGACTAGTGATCTCAGCTTCGATACATGAAAGCGTTGCCTCAGCTCATTAACCACGGTCTCTCCATTCGCGTGCAAATACTCTTGATGATACCAACTCACCAGTAAGCGAGTCACTAGATGTTCCTTCGGTAGATTAACGGGGTATCTAGTGTGATAAGCTGCATACGTAGCCGCAGCAATTCGACTGTCCGAGCGGAGCACGCCAAATTCATCAACATAAGGTGACAGGGTACGAATTCTGCTGGTCTTTTCTAATTTTGTCCGTAGTCGCGTTGGCACTTTCTGGTCACCACTTAGAACGGTCATTTAATCGGGATATTGTTCCCATTGAACCCAACTAAATATAAGCTGTTCCGCTTTCACCAGCTCATCCTGCGTTAGCAGTCTACACTGCACTTTTTGCTTTGCGGCTTTTTGTTTTAGGTTTCGGTTGAATCTATACCCATAAGCCACCGACCTCAATAAGTGCATCCACGAGAAAAATCTTTTCCAGTCGACTGCCTGTGATGCTGTTGTTACGTGATGGACCATGCACGCTCTTAGCTCCTCTGTGGTGGATTTCGCGCAGCTGTTCTGACCATGATGGCCACTGTTTCTCCGTTTGGCGCAGGAAACTAGGGCCTTGGAACCACCGATTGTTCGATAATAGACATGGACCTTTCCCCCACTTGGTAGCATCGTCCGCTACGTTTTCCTTAGTCGGAATCCACCGCCATTGTATGGCCTCCGATTTCGTGAATATTTCTCCTACACGGCAAGCGACAAACTGCCGATATTTCCGATGGTCCGAGTGGATCCACGCCATCACCGTCTTCGAGTCGCTCCAGAAAATCACCTCGTCGAATCGCAGCGTGTGTTACTTGACTATCGTTTTAGCCAGTCGCACACCAATCACCGCAGCCATCAGCTCCAACCTCGGAATCGACTGTACTTTCAGTGGTGCAACCAGAGTTCGGAAAAAGTGACAGAACTGTGTGAAGGCGAATAATAATAGCATTCAGAGTACAATATTTCCACCTATTTCATTCTATTCTATCCCTCATACAGCATGCTCTGACAAAAACTTTATACCGTGCCGATAGCGGTGTGAGTCTCTCGTTCGCGTACTTTGCGCTTGCTTGACTGAAGTCTCTGTTCAAAATTCTATCAATTCGCTGGATTCATAAGATAAAATTCTATCAATTCGCTGGATAGCTTCATTTCAGGTGTATTCCCAGCATTGAATGTGAGATTTCGGAGCTCTGGGTGCAACTTTTGCTTTGCCTCCCACCAGTGCTATTTCGATTTCATTCGGTACAACAGCCCGAATGTACGCTACACAAGCGTAAGCATCTTCACTCGCGTCTACGAAAATACACAACTGTGTGGTCTCGATTTCCTGCGTTGTCCGGTTTCCGGAATAGCATCTCGGAATTTTTATCTGGTCCAGAAACTGAAACTTCTCCGTCCATCACACCCATCTTTCGCACAACGCTTCGGGAATCAGCTCGTCCCAATCCGTTTCTGCTCTCCACAATTCTTGAATGAATATTTTACCGTGGATAAGAAAGAAGCATAGAACGCCTATCGGATCAAACGGGCTCATCACCACCCGTAATGCCTGCCGCTTTGTGGGTCGCTGCACGTCCGTCGCATATGCCGTGGAAAATGTAAAAACATCTGGCTCTGTTCTCCAATACATCCCAAGTACTTGTTCGGTCGTGTTACTATTGTCCAATTGCAGACTCTTCTTGTATCCAGCATCGGATTCCCCGACCCGTTTCAAAACACGATCGCAGTTTGATAACTAGTTCCGCAAATGGAACCCACCCAGAGAATGTACATGTTTAACTTCGAGAGCCAACTTCACCGCTTCATCCACGCTATCCGCACTGTCCACTGATAGTCGTCCATATAATGTCGGTGAACAATTGCTTCCGCCGCTGCTGGATACTCCAGGGCATGCTCTTCGGCATTGACGTTTTTAACGTGTTGTGCCGAGCATGGCGAGCACGTAGCTTCAAAAGTTGCTACATCCATCAGGTAGATGTCAGGGTCTTGTGTCGTCACTTGCCGCCAGAGAAGCCGTTGAGCATGCCGATCTTCACGTCAAATCTGTACCTGGTGGAACATCTCCTTCGAAACCGCGCAAAAATCGGTTCGCTTCTGCCGGAATTTGAAAAGCACTCCCAACAAGGTATTGAGCAAGTCGAGCCCTTTCAGCAACATCGTATTCAGGCAGACTCCGTCCACCTTGGCCGCCGCGTCGCAGAAAATCCGTATCTTAGATGGCTACTTCGGATTCAGCACCACACCCAAAGGTAGGTACCATACACGTCGCGGATCCGCTTCCTACAATTCCTCCGGTGAGGCTTTGTGGATATATCCTTTCACTTCATACTCAGACATCTGTCTCCGCACACTTTCGCCTATCACTGGGTTTTTCTGCATACGCCGCTCCAAATACTGTAAACGCCTAACCGCCATCGCATAGCTATCCGGAAACTCGAAGTAGTCATACTTCCAAAGAAGTCCCGTCTCGAAGCGATGTCCGACTCTTCTAGTGGTGCCCGCTAGAATTTGATTAGCCCGCTGTGTTTCTTTCGATTCTGGAGTACATTTCGCCACGATACCAAGACTCTCCAAAGAGAAGAACTGTTCCACCGATCGATCATTCTGACAATCACAAATATGAAAGCTGTGTGCACGGTTTCCGGTTTTATCAGGATTTGTTCCGTAAACAGTCCATTCCAAGCGTGATTTAGCTGCAATCGGTTCACCCGGTCGCCCTTCGCGAATCCTCAGAGTGGCGGTAACATGTGCGTTATCGTTTCCTATGAGTATACGTGGCACTGCATCATCATAATCGGCAATTAGAATACCTCTTAAATGCGGATAAGCCTTGGCTAGTTCCGCATATCGTAAAGATTGCCGCTGTAAGTCCAACTGTTCCACTGTACGTACATCCGAGAGCGCGTGCTTAGTAACACCGGAACCTCCAGTTATCTCCATCGCGACCCGTTGAGAATCTGTCTCCATGCTGTCAGCTGACCGCGGGGTCTTACAATTGTTTCGTTACCCCGTTACAGTTCCCCGACCCGTAAAGCTGGTTCCTTTTCCGAGACCGCTCTCCTCTCCCCGGAGTCAGTTTCTAAGTCCAAGCGCGCCAGCTTTGACACTGGTCGATGTACGAGTCCGTTGCCCGTCTGTACTACCGCCGAGCGAACCCTTCCGTCCCTTCCAGGTTTAGTCTCGACAACTCTTCCACGAATCCATCCGTTTCTCACTTACTCCTCTACCACGACTACTATATCGCCAACTCCAATCGGTGGCACTTCCTCAGTCCACTTCGTACGCCGTACGATTGTTGGGAGGTATTCACGGACCCAACGACGCCAGAAAGCGTCCAGCATTACCTGACACAAATTCCACTCCGCTCTGCCCGCCAATTTGGGATCCGAAAGATTCTTTGGGGTTTGAACCACACCACTTGAGTTTAGTAAAAGGAAATGGTTCGGTGTTAAAGCCTCTTGCAGCTCTGTCTCGAGTGGAATATACGTCAGTGGACGCGAGTTTACCACACTCTCAGCCTCCACCACCAACGTCTTAACCGACCTAACCAGTCTCTCCCATGCGCCACCCATGTGTGGCGCTCCCGGTGGATTAAACACCCATCTTGTGCCCACGTTTGTGAACGTCTCCGCAAGTTGTGAATTAATCTCGTTCATCCCCTTTAGTAGCTCATTGCTTGATCCTACAAAGTTCGTACCTCTGTCGCTTCGTATCTCTACCGGTGCACCTCGGCGTCCTATGAAACGTCGGATGGCCATTTTACAGGACTCAGTTGATAGAGTATGTACCACTTCGAGGTGTACGGCACGGGTTGTCATGCACGTAAATAGTGCTATCCAACGCTTGTGAATGCTGCGATTGATACGTACCGCAATAGGCCCGAAAAAATCTACCCCCACGTATGAAAACGGGCGGGTAAATGCCTGTAGCCTTCCTGCCGGGAGTGGTGCCATACGAGGAACCATTGGAACCGCCTTCTGAATTTTACATTTCATACATCCCTTTCCTACCTCGCGGACTAGTGATCTCAGCTTCGATACATGAAAGCGTTGCCTCAGCTCATTAACCACGGTCTCTCCATTCGCGTGCAAATACTCTTGATGATACCAACTCACCAGTAAGCGAGTCACTAGATGTTCCTTCGGTAGATTAACGGGGTATCTAGTGTCATAAGCTGCATACGTAGCCGCAGCAATTCGACTGCTCGAGCGGAGCACGCCAAATTCATCAACATAAGGTGACAGGGTACGAATTCTGCTGGTCTTTTCTAATTTTGTCCGTAGTCGCGTTGGCACTTTCTGGTCACCACTTAGAACGGTCATTTAATCGGGATATTGTTCCCATTGGACCCAACTAAATATAAGCTGTTCCGCTGTCACCAGCTCATCCTGCGTTAGCAGTCTACACTGCACTTTTTGCTTCGCGGCTTTTTGTTTTAGGTTTCGGTTGAATCTATACCCATAAGCCACCGACCTCAATAAGTGCATCCACGAGGACAATCTTTTCCAGTCGACTGCCTGTGATGCTGTTGTTACGTGATGGACCATGCACGCTCTTAGCTCCTCTGTGGTGGATTTCGCAGCTGGTTCTGACCATGATGGCCACTGTTTCTCCGTTTGGCGCAGGAAACTAGGGCCTTAGAACCACCGATTGTTCGATAATAGACATGGACCTTTCCCCCACTTGGTAGCATCGTCCGCTACGTTTTCCTTAGTCGGAATCCACCGCCATTGTATGGCCTCCGATTTCGTGAATATTTCTCCTACACGGCAAGCGACAAACTGCCGATATTTCCGATGGTCCGAGTGGATCCACGCCATCACCGTCTTCGAGTCGCTCCAGAAAATCACCTCGTCGAATCGCAGCGTGTGTTACTTGACTATCGTTTTAGCCAGTCGCACACCAATCATCGCAGCCATCAGCTCCAACCTCGGAATCGACTGTACTTTCAGTGGTGCAACCAGAGTTCGGAAAAAGTGACAGAACTGTGTGAAGGCGAATAATAATAGCATTCAGAGTACAATATTTCCACCTATTTCATTCTATTCTATCCCTCATACATCGTGCTCTGACAAAAACTTTATACCGTGCCGATAGCGGTGTGAGTCTCTCGTTCGCGTACTTTGCGCTTGCTTGACTGAAGTCTCTGTTCAAAATTCTATCAATTCGCTGGATTGATAGTGATTTTCCAACTTCTGGTGCTGAAATAACTATTAGCCATTGGTTTCTGGTAAAATGGTTCTATAGTAACACTAATTTAAAGAATCATGCTTCATCCTAAAGAGCACCCAATGCTTGCTGTAGCCTGACGAAACTAAATAGGCGCTATAAGTTTGATATCATTCATTACTTTCTTGAACGAATGAATGGTAAAGCATGACAAAAAGTAACACCAGCCGAATCCGTAATACGTTAAATTTGGGGTAAGGGTTACTAGATTCAATTCACTATCACTGCAAAGGGTGAGAGTGAGTGCACAGTTAGCTTCATTTCAGGTGTATTCCCAGCATTGAATGTGAGATTTCGGAGCTCTGGGTGCAACTTTTGCTTTGCCTCCCACCAGTGCTATTTCGATTTCATTCGGTACAACAGCCCGAGTGTACGCTACACAAGCGTAAGCATCTTCACTCGCGTCTACGAAAATACGCAACTGTGTGGTCTCGATTTCCTGCGTTGTCCGGTTTCCGGAATAGCATCTCGGAATTTTTATCTGGTCCAGAAACTGAAACTTCTCCGTCCATCACACCCATCTTTCGCACAACGCTTCGGGAATCAGCTCGTCCCAATCCGTTTCTGCTCTCCACAATTCTTGAATGAATATTTTACCGTGGATAAGAAAGAAGCATAGAACGCCTATCGGATCAAACGGGCTCATCACCACCCGTAATGCCTGCCGCTTTGTGGGTCGCTGCACGTCCGTCGCATATGCCGTGGAAAATGTAAAAACATCTGGCTCTGTTCTCCAATACATCCCAAGTACTTGTTCGGTCGTGTTACTATTGTCCAATTGCAGACTCTTCTTGTATCCAGCATCGGATTCCCCGACCCGTTTCAAAACACGATCGCAGTTTGATAACCAGTTCCGCAAATGGAACCCACCCAGAGAATGTACATGTTTAACTTCGAGAGCCAACTTCACCGCTTCATCCACGCTATCCGCACTGTCCAGATAGTCGTCCATATAATGTCGGTGAACAATTGCTTCCGCCGCTGCTGGATACTCCTGGGCATGCTCTTCGGCATTGACGTTTTTAACGTGTTGTGCCGAGCATGGCGAGCACGTAGCCCCAAAAGTTGCTACATCCATCAGGTAGATGTCAGGGTCTTGTGTCGTCACTTGCCGCCAGAGAAGCCGTTGAGCATGCCGATCTTCACGTCGAATCTGTACCTGGTGGAACATCTCCTTCGAAACCGCGCAAAAATCGATTCGCTTCTGCCGGAATTTGAAAAGCACTCCCAACAAGGTATTGAGCAAGTCGAGCCTTTTCAGCAACATCGTATTCAGGCAGACTCCGTCCACCTTGGCCGCCGCGTCGCAGAAAATCCGTATCTTAGATGGCTACTTCGGATTCAGCACCACACCCAAAGGTAAGTACCATACACGTCGCGGATCCGCTTCCTACAATTCCTCCGGTGAGGCTTTGTGGATATATCCTTTCACTTCATACTCAGACATCTGTCTCCGCACACTTTCGCCTATCACTGGGTTTTTCTGCATACGCCGCTCCAAATACTGTAAACGCCTAACCGCCATCGCATAGCTATCCGGAAACTCGAAGTAGTCATACTTCCAAAGAAGTCCCGTCTCGAAGCGATGTCCGACTCTTCTAGTGGTGCCCGCTAGAATTTGATTAGCCCGCTGTGTTTCTTTCGATTCTGGAGTACATTTCGCCACGATACCAAGACTCTCCAAAGAGAAAAACTGTTCCACCGATCGATCATTCTGACAATCACAAATATGAAAGCTGTGTGCATGGTTTCCGGTTTTATCAGGATTTGTTCCGTAAACAGTCCATTCCAAGCGTGATTTAGCTGCAATCGGTTCACCCGGTCGCCCTTCGCGAATCCTCAAATGGCGGTAACATGTGCGTTATCGTTTCCGATGAGTATACGTGGCACTGCATCATCATAATCGGCAATTAGAATACCTCTTAAATGCGGATAAGCCTTGGCTAGTTCCGCATATCGTAAAGATTGCCGCAGTAAGTCCAACTGTTCCACTGTACGTAGATCCGAGAGCGCGTGCTTAGTAACACCGGAACCTCCAGTTATCTCCATCGCAACCCGTTGAGAATCTGCCTCCATGCGTTTCACACTCGCTGTCCACTGAAGACACAAGGGCTGCGTTTCACCCTTTATACCCAGTTCTCGTACTATTTCTTCGTCGACTAGTGTCCTGGATGAACCGTCATCGAGAAAGGCGTACACCTCCACTGATCGATTATTGGCATGTAGCGTCACTGGCACGATTCGGAATAGCGTAATCTTTTCGGTAAAATGATAATTGGAATGATAACTGGATCCGCCCGGCTGGCTAGCAGCGTGATCTCCTCTCACTTCCGTAACAACTTTAGATGAAGTCCTTTTGTCGTCTCCTTTGGTTTCCCGTTTACTGTGTAAAAGTGGATGATGGCGAAATTGACACCCATCGACTTCACAACGTCGCCGAACCTTACAAGTGCGTTTGCCATGCGCTCCCAGGCATGTACGACACAAACCAAAATGTTGAATTGTTCTCCAACGTTCATCCGGATCTTTTTCTGCGAATTTGGGACACTCCTTTACCCGATGCTTCGGGTCTTAACAAATGAGACACGCTGGCTCGAAAGAACGTACTATTTCCTCCTTCACTGGGGTATGTAATTCACCTCCCTTCGCCGGAACGCGTATTTCTGCTTCCGTCGAATGTGTTCCGCAAAAGTTTCTGTCTCTATTGTACCTTTCCGCCTTTACCATACGAGCTGGTTGCTGCTGCGCCACCGGATCGTAGTTCATCGTAACGTCCGTCGCTGCACGCACCAAGGTGCTCATATATTGCGCAATAGATTCGATATTCGCAGTCGTTGCTTGCTGTTTATAAAGCGACCAATCCAGTTTCATACTCGCTGGTAGCTTTTCCACCAACTCGAACAACATCATCGGATTGTTCAGATGCGTTTCATGTCCCCCTGCGACTAAATGATCACAGAGATTTTATACCGCCATTCCGAACTTGATCACTGTATCCAACTTATCCTGCTTCGGCGCTGGAACTCCGCGTACTTTTTGCAACAGCATGTGTATCAACAATTCCTGCCTCCCGTACAACGTTTCCAACGAAGCGAGAACATGAGGTACACTAGCAGGTAATAGTAATCTACTCCTCACCGATTCTAGTGCGTGTTCCTTCAGAGCTCTTTGTAGCCTGGCTAGATTCTCCACGTCCGAATACCCGCATGCCTGAGTAGTATTTTCGTATGCGCTGATATACAACGGCCAATCTTCTGGATTGCCGGAAAAAACAGGCAAATCCTTTGCCACCACATGTCTGGCAGCAAACTGTCTCGGTGTAGGACCGTATTCCAACGATTCGTTTGTGTGAAGCCCTAGTGACGACTGGCTGTTCCTAATCTGCCTTGAAACTGTCCCACCTGGATGCGCATTTGATGATTATTCCCTGTTGAACGATCCTCTCTGATTATCCGGTAACGCCGGATTCGGCACAGAATTAAAATGATGCAATGGTTGTATTGAATTCACTGGATGTAACAAATTCACTGGATTTATTGACTGAATCTGATTACGTGTATGTACGGATTGACGCGAATGCATTGGGTCATGCGGAATGATATTATGCAGTACATTATCCATTGTGGGTAAACTGCTTGCTTGATTCGCGGTCGCGAAAGGTGTTGCATTATCGAACGGTGGGGGAACCGAGGGAACCAACGGGGTGACCGCACTCTGCTGCTTATTATTTGCAAAAGGTATCGACTTATTTGGTATTTGTGCACCTAAAGACGGACGCGTCGGACCAACTAATTTATCACCCGGTATTGGGTTAAAAACGGTATAATCTATCTGCTGCTTGTTCCCTGTTTGCACTAGTGTGCTCGAAGTTCTATCGAGAAAACCTCCTAAAGACGGCCCTGAGCCGGCCTCATCTAATAAAATACCTGCTATCACCCTTCTCAAAACATTTTGCCAATTGCTGGGTGGTTGCGTTTCGCCATCCTGCCCAGTGGGAGTTTCGGCAGATATAGCCATCGTATTCACGACGTTCTGCTCAGCATCGCCGCTTTCAACCAAAGCCTTCTGTTCCCGTTGTCGATTCTGCCACTGATTAACCTTGCTGAATGAACTCTGTTGCGATTCACCGCCGTCAGCATCTTCATCGTCGTCCAGCTCAATTACTTCACGCAGCCGAAAAGTTTCCTTCAGTGTTTCATTCTCCATTTGTAATTTGAACTGCTCGTGCTGCTGCTCTTGCTCCCGATGTACCAGCTCCAGCTTTCTTAATGCTAGAGCCTTATGGGCCTCGAGTTTTTCTAAGTGCAGACGAGCCCATCTCGTTTTCAAACTAGAAGTACCGGAGCATCCAGACACACTTCCTGCATAACTGTTGCGTTCACTAGCAACTGCAGACGAGGGTGAAGCATTTACTGGCCGTGTTGCCAACGGTCTCTGGCAGTTGGGACAAATGAACGTGCGATCCGGCTCTGCGATGCTGTCGTTGACTCCTACACAAATGCCACCACGATTCACAATAGCAGCAACTGACCATCCTTTCAGTATCCCTCTCAGAACATGCCTGACAGAGGGATTTCTTAGCAACACGAGAACTCATCATAGATCCGGTTCAAAGGACCATCTAAATCTTTTAGATTGTTGAAGAGAAAAAGGGCTATCTTTTGAGCGTGCGAAAAAGTCCAATAAATGTTTTATCGACGAGCGCTAAAAGCTATAATTTTCAATTATTCTTTTGTTTTTTTTTATTATTTCCTTTACTTACATTTAGTTTTTCCTTACTCTTCTGCCACCTATACACCGTATAATTTCCTTCCAATAGATAGCTGTAATTGAACCGTGTTATAATTTCTGTCAGCTGACCGCGGGGTCTTACAATTGTTTCGTTACCCCGTTACACCTGCTGTACTCCAAAAAGGAATTTATCACTATTTTCCCCTTTTTTCTTGATGCATAGAAAATTTTAAAATTCCAATTGGATATACCACGGAATTTTATCACTAATTTCACTTTTTTCCTTCGGCGCCAGCTTTTATATCTGGGTACTTATTAATTATAAGACCCTTATGCTTTAAAACTATTGATGTGTGATACTTCAAAGCCGGGAAAGTGAAATAAAGTTTGATGGTTAACAGTAGAGACTGTGTTATATAGAGATACGCAAAGAGAAAAGCAATAAATATGACAACCCTTTGCTAATATTCTATTCCAAATAATTCTGGCAACCACATTTAATTTCGCATGACTTTTCATACGCACTAGAAAGTGTAATGAAATTCCGAAACTTTGTAAGGATATAAAACTGAGTTTCAAAGCTTGTTTATACATTTTTTTAATTTTCAATGCATCACTCATAATATAAGCATAACAAACACATTTTCCGTTCAAACCATAATTGCACGTGGTTCACAACAATTATACTGATTACAATACACATTCTGTACGAAAAGTAACACCCCTGAGTTTGTTTGCTTTGCACACTTGGAGCCTCGATTTGACGGTTCACTTGGAGTTTTCGACCTCACTCTTTGCGTATCTGTTCATAACACCGTCTGTAGTTAACAGTGGTTGGCACCGCTAACTGAAAGTTTAGCGACGCTAATCGCTAAGCCGCTAACCGGAAAATTTAGCTCGATAACCGCTAAACGCTAAACCCACATTAGCGGAATTTTCGCTAACCGCTAATCGCTAACTTATTAATATATAAATAGTCATATCGCTTACTTATTGCTCGTGTTTTGTAAGATTTGGACCACTTTGATCTTTTGTGGTTAAAAAATGAAAACAATTACTTCTTAGAGCTATTTACAGTAAGAGGTTCACGAAACGGTGTTCAAGCTTGACTTTGTAAAAACAAGGAGTAACAAAAGTTATCCATCTTGCATTAAAAATAGATACTTTTAGGAAAGTTTTCATAAAAATTCAATTATTATCTGAATCGAAAAAGTAGAACCAAATTTGTCATATTTTCAAGCGCATTGCAATTTACAAAAGTTCTTGGTGTGCCGAAAATTCAATCTAGACCTTGGGTTTGTTCTTCAAAATGCTCCTGTGGCTTGTACGATAACTGGAACTCCATTCTAGGGTAAAAAAACTGACATAAGTAACTTTGGCAGTAAAGTTCATCTTTCGAAGCAATTTACGTACGCCATCAGCAATTCACAGTTTTTCTAAATAGTCCTATTCTCGCTTCGCTACAATATTTAGCGAATAAGCGATTAGCGTTGCGAAGGCCAAAATTTTAGCGACGCTAACAGTTTCGCTAATCAGGTTAAAAATTAGCGAAATCGCTAACTGAGTATTAGCGTCGCTAATTAGCGGAATGGTGCCCACCACTGGCGTTATGTAATATTTGAATGGTTCCTTAGGCTCTTCACATGTTTGGCGAGATATATTAGGGGGATTCATGTCGAGCTCGTAAACAAATACCCAGCCGTAAAAATACTCACCTCCATTGACGAGTAATGGAAGATTCGCAGTTTACGGCTCGGTATTCGTATACGAGCTCGATGTGAAGACCCCTATTATGTTTAGCAACAAAAATTCTTTCAGTGTATCTTGTATCTCAAGTTCTCTTTTTATATGAACATCTTTTCATTGCAAACTGTCAAAAAAGAATGAGCTGTCTGTTTAGCCGACATTTTGTTTCCCATCACAACTTAGTCACATCCTAGTGCAACGACTACCTTTGCGAACAAATTCTCGATTAATACTGACTGTTTTCATTCAGGAGTGGAGTATTTTCGCGTAACCCTCCTGTGTGGAAGTAGTCGGTCAATTGTGTCCGGTTTTCCGATAGAATTATCAACGCTCTTCTAATTTTATGTGTACGTGTCGTAATCCAGGAAAAATACAGGCGAATTAGTTCCCATTGTCCAGTTCTTTCCGATAGCAGTCATTTTTTCGTGCTGCGTTGGAAGAAGTAGGAATTGTTAGTAATACTTAAATGCAAGGGTAGTGGCCCGGTAACAACGCAGAAAATTTTCTAAAAGTAAAAAAGTGAGTACACATAAATCTACAGGAATTTGCGCACCATTTTACACTTTTCCTGATTTTATATCTACAATCTTAAATTGAACAGATAATAGACCACCATCAGTCACTCCTTGTCTTTTGAACTGGTCTCAAAGTATGAGTGCATGATACAATATTAGTTAATGAGGTGATATTCATAGGGCTGTACATTTTCTCGAGTTTCCAAAATTCGAAAGGCTTTCCAATAAATAGTATATCAAGTAACATGATGTTTGAATGAATTGAATATTCTACCAGGTTGTAAAAAAAATTCTTGATACAAGTTTTAAAATATATTATGATTAAAGTCGGGACTCGAAACCGTATTATATCATTAAATTGTTAACTTGTTTGGTACAATCAAATAGGTTCAGCATTTATCGAAGTAGTGAGCGGCCTAAGTTGAACATTTGCACGGCAGACTTAAACAAGCGAAAATAGCAATGGGTACCCGCGATGATGAATACGACTATTTATTTAAAGGTAAGTCATAGAATAGGTAGCAATAACATGAATAGCATGTTATGTAGTTTTTAGTAGCCTCATGAACATTTTAAACTGACAAAATCGATGCTGGTTTTACAAAGGCAGTCGTCGTATGTTCAAACCTAAATTGGAAGCGCTCGCCCCGCAATTGCCTAATAATAGTTGACTGTATAAGGTTTGTGCTCAATAACGTTTAAACAGCGGAATGTTAGCAACAAAGCTACTATATTTTTGGTCAGTAAAAAACGTAAGAATCAAAAGAATATTATAGGAATTTCCTACTATCAGAATATTGTTTATTCTATTTTTATTTTTTAACTTAATCTGCAAAGAATATATACCTATTCTTAAAATATTGTTCAGTGTATTTTATACGAAAGAACTGCCCAACGAGCACTTTTGTTGAATAACGGCTTATTAGGCTACAGTTCAGCTAAAATCCGTTCGATAATAGTCTAATAGCTGTAAATCGACAAAACTGTTTGTTGGGTCTGCTGTTTTTTCATTATTCATGCGAGTTTTCATATTAATATATTTAAAATTGATTGTGAAAAAAAGTTTATTTTGAAATGTTAATACAGATTCAGCAAACGGTTAGAAGTTTGTCACATATTCAGAAAATAATTCTATTTTTAAAATTTTAATGTAACACCCAAACGGGTTGATATTATTATATGAATATGAATGTTTCTATGAATATTCCTTTAACATGAAATCTCAGAGACAATCTTTCATTATAGCTCAAAACCTTATTAGTAATTGGCTCGATAGAATTGGAGTTGATAACAAATATGTTGGAGCGTATCAAATACTATTACACTAAGAGCTTCAAAATAATGTATGCACTGGAGTCTGGGAGACAATTAAAATTTCAAATATATGTGTATATATATATATATATATATATTCATGAGTGGGCGTATTCATCGAACAATGACGTTTTAGTTCAAACATCACCCAACTAAAAACTATGCTTGTATGTAAAATTTATTCCGCTCTTTCAGTTGTTCTTATCGGTGATTCAGGCGTTGGTAAAAGTAATCTACTTTCAAGATTTACTAGAAACGAGTTTAATTTGGAGTCAAAATCCACCATAGGCGTTGAATTTGCCACTAGAAGTATAGAGGTAATTATAAAAACAATGCACTTCTGTTAGGTTTTAATGATGTATAAATTCAAGGTCGATGGGAAAACAATCAAAGCCCAAATATGGGACACCGCTGGTCAAGAACGCTATCGGGCTATAACGTCGGCCTATTACCGCGGAGCCGTTGGAGCACTGTTGGTTTATGACATAGCTAAGCATCTAACCTATGAGAACGTAGAACGATGGTTGCGTGAACTGCGTGATCACGCTGATCAGAATATCGTAATTATGTTGGTCGGCAACAAAAGTGACCTGCGACATCTGCGTGCAGTACCCACGGACGAGGCGAAAGGTTTTGCGGAAAGGAATGGCCTCAGTTTCATTGAAACGTCGGCGCTTGATTCAACTAATGTCGAAACTGCATTCCAAAACATACTCACAGGTAGGGCAGTTAATTACTTATATCAATTATCTCCGCAAGTATGGAAAACGAATTATGAAATAAGGAAGTATTGCAATTGAATCAATCGAGACTTACAGTAGAGATGGTCGGGTTTCGGGTTTGAAAACCCGAAACCCGAACCCGACCCGTACCCGTCGGGTTCGGGTTTGTAAATGTTTGAAAGTGTCGGGTTCGGGTTCGAAAATTTTTGAAGGTGTCGGGTACGAGTCGGGTTTGGGTTTGGTGGGAAAAAAATTTTCGGGTTCGGGTTTTAAAAAGTTCGGGTTTAGGTCTGAAAACCCTAAACCCGACTATATCAAATAAGCATTTTTGTAAGATGATGATGTCTAATTTCATGCAACTGCAAAAAAACTAGCATTTCAATACCATTCGAGGCCCAAGGCTTTAGGGCAGCCTCAAATTGGTACAAAAAATCTACCCCTCAAAAAAAATCTCGGGTTCGGGTCGGGTCCGGGTTTCACAGTTTCGGGTTCGGGTTTCACAAAAATAAAATTTTCGGGTTCGGGTCGGGTTCGGGTTTGATCGAAAAAAAAAGTTTCGGGTTCGGGTCGGGTTCGGGTTTCAACCGAAAAAAAAAATTCGGGTACGGGTCAGGTACGGGTTTGAAAAATGCCAAACCCGACCATCTCTGATTTACAGGTATCAGGTATCAGAGAACTTATGTTAATCTGAAACTGGGAAATAATTTCTGTTTAGATTTACTATGTTTAAATGTTTGTTTATGTACTATGTTTAAAGAAATTCATGGTCATTCTTCGTTAATGGCCACTATCAATTGAGTCGTTGCGGAACAGAGTGGTCTGTGTGCTATCTGGGATTTTTCAGAAGCAGCAAAAAACCTGCATACACCAAACTTTTTTTACTGAAATTCAGTTATCCTTTCAGCAATGGAAGATTACTGAACATCTCAGTAATGTGAAATGTCATTCTGTTTGACGATACTTTACTGAATTTTCAGCATTAAGAAATGTCATCCATGTGTGACAGACTTTTACGGAATTTTCAGCATTATTCAAAGCATTGCTGAAAACTCAGCAATATCGGATATAATGTATTTTGACAGCATTTTACTGAGAATTTAGCAAAGGATTACTGAAATATCTGTTAGGCTGGAATTCTTTGTATGGGTCTTAAAACTCGTTTGGAGTTGATTTTGCCTATAATTTATTCGATTTTTACCTTTATTTTACAAAAATTAGTTAAATCCCCGAATAATATGCCGCCGATGTCCATCCGATGGCATTTCTAAATATCCGCCAGCTCCCTCTACCGCACATCGAACTGAAAAAAACAAGAAAAATCAACTTTTTCACTAACCAAATAGTTTTAGCACGTCCCTACGATCGGCTTTCTGGTACTGCTGCAGTTCTCCCGGCTCTGATTTTTTTTAAACAAAATTCTCCCTGCATCACAAACTTTAACGCGCATTAAGCACATTGATAACGACTTTTTTGACAGCTGCGGTGCACGTCAGTCAACGAAGTATGTCGAATATCAGCAACCGAAGTGAAAAATACTGAATGTCGGTAAATCAAAACTAAATGCTGAATACTCAGTAAACATTAAGATTGCTTAAATTTCAGTACATGATTTTTATAGTTGAGTTTCAGTTTTGATTACTGAATTTGGATTCGAGAATTTGGTGTGTAAAATTCTGTTCAAATTCCATGAAACGAAATGATCTAATGTAACATGTATAAAGTGGTTTAACATTGAAATCAGGGATGTCATCGAAAACCCCATGTTATTTTCGGCGTAGACAGTCACATCGAGTGGAGATTTTACACCCGGTTGCAGAAGTGTCTAGTTGCACTCTTTCCCGCCGAAATTTTCTTTATGGTGAAATTTCAGATACGGACCGAAAATTCGATTTTATTCAAAAACTTCAAATTTTGAAATGTGCTGATATACTGTGCGATTGAAATTTAAAAAGTTGATTTACTTTTCAGCCCTTTATTGAAGCAAGCTATTGATGATTTCATCAAAATCGATCAATTTTATTTTACGAACTTTTTTTCTGTCTTATGGCTACAATTTTAGTTTAATAAAGTGGGCAATGTATGTAATTGTACGCATGTAGTTATTGAATTTTTGACAACAGGAAATGGGCTTCCTCATGTTACTGGCACCCACAACCCTAAATCTAGCTCTGGTCACATGATACAAAAGTACCATTAACTGTCAGCTTTCTGCTTATGTTTCCTTTTTTGCTAAACGGAATAAACATTTTGATAGGAAGTGCGAAGAATTAAGAGCCGCTCAGAATTAGGGCGCCGTAGGTCCTACTACAATATTACAAACAAAAACTATTCTTTCTTACTTTTTTCAATAATAGTTGAAGAGGTCGTTTATAAGACACGATTGCTAAGTTAATTAGAATTACTACAGCTTGTCTTATGTCAATGTATTTCTTGCAATAGTTTTGAGAATACGAGCGATATGTTATTAGGGGGATTCATGTCGAGCTCGTAAACAAATACCCAGCCGTAAAAATACTCACCTCCATTGACGAGTAATGGAAGATACGCAGTTTATGGCTCGGTATTCGTATACGAGCTCGATGTGAAGACCCCTATTATGTTGACGCTGTTGAAAGAAAGATGAGAAAAATGTGGTAAACATTGTGAAATCAATTGATTGTGAAGTAGTTAAGATTTTGCTGCCATTCGCGCATAATTTTATATTCTGTTGTCTATCTGTTAGCTTCATGGACAACCTAGCAGCAGATAGAGTTCTGAAAATGGTAGAAAATGCTACTGAGATGACATTCCACATGTCATGCAAATGGCAATCTGCAATGAAGAGAATTTAGTTTCTTAGCAGCCCAAAATCATTTGATTGTGGGTGCAGCAGGTGAAATTTTTCTGCCACTCGACAAAACATTACGGACAGTGGTAGAACTCAGTTTTATCCAGATAAGGATATTATTTTTTTGCATGTATTGAAGTTTGATTTTAATCTACTTATTATATGACTCGTGGTTAACCTGTTATGTGCCTTCAAAAATCCTGATATTAATAGACTAAAAAGGGTCGATGAGAATGGGAAGTTTTGAATTCCAATCCATCATTGTTTCATAGACCATACAAAGGGTATGAGGCGAACCAGCCGCAGGCTGAAAACCTCAAAAATACAGACAAAAAAAATACAAAGGGTCACTGTGATGAAGCATCTTTAGAGCATTCTCAATTCATTGTTTAGCAATAGAACATGAAAAACGTGTAAAAATAAATATGTTCTTCATTAAACCTTATTGCAATACCTCTCAATGTGTTACCTTTCTGGGACCATTCATTAATGATGTCACGCAAAATTTGGAAAAAATAACTCCCCCCCCTCCCCCTTGTCACAAACTGTCACAACGTCCTTGACCCACCACTTAATTACGTCACGTTTTTATGCCACCCCAATTACGTCACGTTTTTATGCCACCCCAGATTAGCGATCATTCATGTTTGTTCGAGTTACTCGAAACGAGATGCACAATGTCACCCAAAAACAGATGGTTGTGATGCTGGTGAATCAGTTTCCTTATAACAAAGTATTTTTTGTGAGATTTTCGTAAGCGCGACTTCCGGTATGCTTTCTGCAGGTTCTTACCACGATTTCCGATGCAATAGAACCCTGTAACCGAAAATCACCGAAACAATAGATACAGTCAGTTCTTTTACACGGATTTTTTCACGTGGATTTTTTAATCAACGCAGTTTTTTTTACACAAACCGTGCTAATTCGATTTTTTTTTATTGAATAAAAGACTTAATCAAAAAAAAACCCTCCGCCCTCCGAAAGATCCGGAATGACCGACCAAGTGGATAATTTTGAATACCGTCAGCCGGGGTGAGGTTGTGCCAAAAAAGGACACGTTTTTGTTCCTTAGCTTGTAATGCGCACATTTAGGCAATGAGTTTGATCCAAATCACGTCAATGCACACTTAAATGTTAAGTAAACGACTGCCGCAAATATGGTCAAGTTACAATAAACTATAATTTTGCTAAAATTGAATGAACTTTGACCTAATCTCACCCCTTGTATGGGGTGAGATTGTGCCAAAAACAAAAAATTGAATTTAATACCTGTTTAATGAACAGTAGTGTATCTACGAATAATTCACATGAATAACATAATAAAACAGTAAGTATAGGGACGACCATAAACAACATGGACTATTAAGGGGCTGTAGGGGGTTGACCAGAAATTACGTTTCATATGAATTATAGAAAAATGTATGACTGGATCAAATCAATATCTTGAGTAACCAGTTATGAGAACGTGGCTCATGGACAGTCTCTAAACACATAATGGCGTCTCCAGGTAGCTTAGAAAGGGAAAACGTTAGGACATAAAGCCTGAGAAGACTTTTCGTTTCAATTATTATGTGTCATTGACCACTGTATATTCCATTGGAGATCTCACAACTGCTGGGAACGTACCCACAACCCTCCTTCCTTGCTTTAAAAGTCATCAGTTTATATAGAATAGGTGTACGAAATTTTGTTACATTCCATAAGTAATTTCAGTCATTGTAAATTTCAATCTAACAGTTGTTAGCTTACTGTTCTCAAGCATTTAGTCATTATTTCAAATAATACCATAGCTATACAACATATCCTATGTAAACAGTGCAAGTGTTTTGGTGTATACTGATATAATTTTGTCGTGAATGTGAATTCCGCACACTGTACCGTTCATTATAGCTTGGCACAATCTCACCCCAAAAGGGCTCGAAAAGTGTACAGTTTGGAAAAACATTTTTTTTTTGAGCCATCACAGGTTCAATGCATGATATTTCCTCAACTCATTGGAGACGACATCCTAACGTACCATCTGAGCAGTAAGTTGATGTAATTTCTTGATCGGGTTGGTTTGCATGGGACATTTTTTTGGTAACGTTATTTGCGCGTGTTTTCCAGCCTGTACTTTGGAACATTATTTAAGTAAAACAGTTCACTAATATTCTCTATATTCTATTTCAAGTTGTGAATAAATATGTCATGTTTCATATAATATTGAGTTTGAGGCATTAGGTTCTGGAAATCTCAAGTAATTTAACATACAAACATTTCCCGTTTTGGCTCAATCTCACCCCCGTGGCTTAATCTCACCCCGGCAGACGGTACTGGTCGTAGAGCGTCTCGGGTTTATTTTTTTTCTAAAACCTCTGTTGTTGTTACTTTACGCGGATTTTTGAATTATCTCGGATTTTTACGCAGAATTTTGAATGAACGCGGTTTTATTATAATAATGCGATAAGGGAACATCCATAAATGACGTAGTTTTTAAGGGTTTTTTTGATACCCCCCTCCCGCATCGTAGCATTTCGTCACAAAATCAGACCCCCCTCTAGACAATTACGTAGCTTTATAACAACCCCCCCCTCCCCACATGATGATTTTTTTCTGCAAATTTTATTATCAAAAACATACTTTGTGTCATAAATGAACAACAAAAGACAAGGAAGTAATAAAAGTAACCCAAAACATACAAAACAGCTTGGCTTGACCCCCCACCCTCCCCCTCGTCACCTTTTGTCACAAAACTGCAAACCCCATCCTTCCCCTCGTCACCTTTCGTCACAAAACTGCAAACCCCCACCTCCTCCCTAAAATGCTACGTCATTTATGAATGTTCCCTAATGCGAAAAAATGAGCGAGAACTGAACTGCATATAAATGCATAACAGTCCCATGTGAATTTTCATCACTTTCGAGATAAATCTCAGAAACTTCTTTACATTACGTTTGCTCTCAAGAAAAACAAGAAAAAGTTATGTTTATTACTAAAATGATGAAAAAAATCACAGGAAGGTTGTGTGCAAAGCCACGACCGCAAGGTTGAAGTAGAAAACTTTTACAAGAAAGATAACCCGGCTGCTTGCGTGTCAGTCAATTTTTCTAGTAAATAAATGTTGACCGCTCATTGGCAGTATTGAAAATTCTGTGCAAACGAAGTTGAAGTACTACTCAATTTCAGTTTGCACATATAAATACGACCTCACTGAACAGGAAAAGTAAAAGTTTGCGGCGCAAACAAGAACAAGCAACTTCATATATGCTGGACCCTTGCCGTTGAGTTGAAACAGAGAAATCTGTAGAAAAATTCCATCCGCCACGTATTTTTAACACAGTAGCCGTTTTTTTTAATTATAAACGAAAGGTCAGTTGACAAAACGGTGTGCAATTCGGCTAATATCCATACGATGTGAATTATATCGTACTCGTTGGTGATGCAAATGGTTTTAAATTCGATAAAACAACACGGAAGCACAAGTGAGGATGAAAAGGACGACGAGACAATTGTTACGTGCGGCAATATAATAATATAACGAAAATATTATTATTCATGGTAATCTCACAATCCACTTTCCTATTTTTTCTCATCAAATCCAAAATGAAATCTGAATCTTATCTTCTTTATTAATAATACTCCTAATCAAAGAGCTAAATATCATTTTCTTAAATGTAAAGGTTTATGACAGAAGGAAACAGTCACACGTTTTGATCATTGGGTTTCGCAGTACAACAAATAAATTCTTGTTGCATCAAATATTCTTCGTGGAAAAGTCAAATTTGATGCAATGGCCTTACGATCGCTCACCTGTCGCCAGTAACCACCAAGCTACAACACACTTTCGAAAGTTAGAAGAAACACAGTTCAATAATAATACACTGGTTCGTGAACATGCCACAGGTTCAAATTGGATATTGGATATTAGCCAAATTCTCAATTATTCTGGATATTAGCCAAAATTGTTTCACGTTCGCTGCCTTCCCAAATGCATTTTTTTAAAATCGGCTTCCGTAGGGACCTTTTTTAGGGTGTGTACCATCACGAGAAACTGTTTTCTCGATTTTGGTAAAAATGGCATATTAGCCAATTTTTGAATTATGGGCAGGACTAGTAAAGAGACAATTTCCACGTGTTGTAACGTGCTGGAGCACGAAATCTATGTCTGTGATAGGGAACCTTCACGTTCACGAGGCATGACTGGAGAAACGCGTCTAATAATGCGGTAAAATTTTTAATGTCTTTTTGTGCAAATTATTGTACTCAGACAAAAACCTGTTTTGAATTGAATGAATTTTTAGTGAATAAACGTTAACCGTTTGTTATTCAAAGTTGGTCATGCTGATCGCAGCCTTTGCGCTGCCCCTACAGTGGGGGGATTACTAAATAAAGTAAAAATTGGACAACTACAACAGAATTTGATTGCATCCCGCACAGAGTGTCTGCTTGTGTTGATGCCAGAAAATTATTAACCTTCAATTATTTTTTTATTTGCCTTGAAAAAAGCATGTTGCGGTTCAAAATCGGTTGCTAATTATAACCTTTGAGCTGCCCTAACATTGGGGGAATTAAAATACACGGACAACATGCACTGTGGAAGCTATTACACATTCAGTAAATTAGACGGGTGCGATAAATTTAAATTGCTAGGATGCAACACAGAATACTTGCTTGCGTTGACAAAAATTATTAACTTTCAATGACTTGTTTATTTGCCTTCAAAAAGGCATTTTGATTTCCAAAATTGGATTTCCTGATGGCAATCTTCAAGCTGCCCCAACACGGGGGGAATAATGGCTGTCTGGCGACACACGCTGAGAAAAACCGCGCTGCTCCTGAGACGTGGTGACCAACCACAGGGCTAGTGCTGCTGCTAAGGAAGGACGACTGCTGTTGTCGCTGTCTAGAACTATTATGAGCGGCTCAGGCTGAAACAGGCTCTTATATAGGGATGAAAATAGGAATGAATTATTTTTCGTAGGTGGTGGAATGACATAACTTGAAAAATATGTGTGACTTCATTCCGGCTCAGAGCGATCATTTGATAAGCTCCACCTCTTTTTTCAGTTTCAAAAGTTTTTCCTCAGTTTCGTAGCACGGATGCACAAAAATGATTTCTTTTTGAGCCGGACCGATAGCACTCTCATTGAAGCAACAAAATAACATGTTTTGTGTCGTGTTGCGCAGCTTCGTTAAAGAAAATTTTCCCGTCCCCGTGTCGCATGTAAGCAGATTATTGCGTTCAGTAGACAGTAGATAGTGTATCCAGCGAATAAACACCGATGGTGCTCTCACACACGCAACGGTTTTAACCCGTATCTTATTGCGGTTTGTAACATCAAGCGATTTCGTTTGCTCGCTGTTGCGTGTTGCATCATGTTGCAACTTGGCAGCTGGGAGACGACGAAATTCTGTTTGTGCTGATTGATTGAATCGACTTCATATTAGCTCTGCATAGTCGAACTAACTGCTTTTGTGAATGCGTTCTAACAGGGCAGTTTATTATTCAATGTCGGTTATGCCGATCGCAGCCTTTGCGCTGCCCCTACAGTGGGGAGTTTACTAAATAAAGTAAAAATTAGACAACTACAACAGAATTTGATTGCATCCCGCGCAGAATGTCTGCTTGTGTTGATGCCAGAAAATTATTAACCTTCAATTATTTTTTTATTTGCCTTGAAAAAAGCATGTTGCGGTTCAAAATCGGTTGCTAATTACAACCTTTGAGCTGCCCTAACATTGGTGGAATTAAGATACACGGACAACATGCACTGTGGAAGCTATTTCACATTCAGTAAATTAGACGGGTGCGACAAATTTGAATTGCTAGGATGCAACACAGAATGCTTGCTTGCGTTGACAAAAATTATTAACTTTCAATGACTTGTTTATTTGCCTTAAAAAAGGCATTTTGATTTCCAAAATTGGATTTCCTGATGGCAATCTTCATGCTGCCCCAACACGGGGGGAATAATGGCTGTCTGGCGACACACGCTGAGGAAAACCGCGCTGCTTCTGAGACGTGGTGACCAACCACAGGGCTAGTGCTGCTGCTAAGGAAGGACGACTGCTGTTGTCGCTGTCTAGAACTTTTATGAGCGGCTCCGGCTGAAATATAGGCCAAATAGCATGTTTTCATTTGCAAGGTATATAATCCTGTCGACCGTGCTTGGGAAGCAAGCATATAACGACCAATCAGAGGTCGAATTTTTCGTTTTGACAAGGCTTGACTATTTTCAATAGTACAATAGTGTGAATAATAAAATTACAATTATCTTATTTTGGGAAGAATCTTAGAAGATTTTCCAATCTATTGCTGCAAGAACGAAGGAAATCCATCGAATACTAACCGATTTATTAGCATTTGAAATTGGACATATTTTTCCCTTATTTCGGTTTTAGATTTTCATTTCACATCCCTATGTAGCCGAACTTCCTGAGAGAAGTATTTTACTTCAAAAATATTAATTTTGGTCAGTCCCATGTTACAAATAAACGCAAAACAGGCTCAGAGCTGGAAATAAGTAGTAGAAAATCATAGTAACTTTCATTAAAAGCCCAATTGAAGTGTACTAATTGGAACAACAATAACCTTATAATATTTAGTTACATCGAATGAATGCATGTTTTTAATTTTGTTTGTTGTTTGAATCAATAGGAAGAAAAAAAAATCACAGGAGGGTTGTGTGCAAAGCCACGACCGCAAGGTTGAAGTAGAATACTTTTACACAGCTCTACTTACGGCTGTACATTAACCTACGGCCGGGCGAATCGGTTCCGGCCGCTTTTCGCGTTTAGCCTGGCAGAGGCCTTATGCGCACGGCCAACACAATAGAAAGGTGTTTTCACATTGAAAATTAAACACGGCTTTACTGGAGTAAGTGTTGGCAAATGCATCTACCGCTAATACCGCCGCAATCGTACGAAAGCGCGTCGTTTCATGTGGGGAATAATATCAACAACGAAAAATGACGCGCGTCTAAAGCCTGTATTACACTCTTTGACCAAGCGTCAAATATTTGTCACTTTTTGACAGATAAAAATTTGGTCAAAGATAATTGTTTGTCACTCGCCAATTTTAACATGATGCAAACACGGGCAAACAACAACCATGATGTCAAATAAATTTGACCATTATGTCAGAAGGTCAAATATTTGACCATTAGACAAAAAGTGTACTACAGGCTTAAGCACACCCGAACTGTTTCGCCGTGCCGCTTCCATTTACTTGCTTATAACATCCGCCTCATGGAAGTACCGGCTGCACCTACCGCTGAGGCTGTTACCATACTGCTACTGGTACCCAAAACTATTAATTCTTCAAATTAAGTGTTTTATTTGTCCTCAAAAGAACAATTTTTCAATTCCATATCGGATATAATGCAATCGCATCTCTGTAATATTACCGACAGTCATATTCTTCTGAACATAATGATCCTACTTTTCCATTAGAGGAAGTGCCGGCTGATGTACGGCAAAAATCTCGCCCGATCGCTCGCGTTGGCGTTCGTACTCAGGCAGAGGCCTGAGACGTGGTGACCAACCACAGGGCAAGTGCTTTGTTTAATTTGAAGGCAGCCACAGGCGCGACCCGCTGCTATATTCTGTTACTGCTGAGTGCTGATATCTGCTGCTACTGCTGTCAACGTTGTGGAGGTCTATCCAGCTCACCTTCCGACTAATGAATGTAGCTAGTTTTCCCAGAAACACTCTTCTATAGCCGAAGGGTGCTACGTAATAGGCCACACCTTTCAGTTCAGTTGTTCCATTCCCTAATGTTCTTCAGACAAATTATTCCACAATTCGCATATGATTTTTGTATCCAGCGAATAAACACCGATGGTGCTCTCATACACGCAACGGTTTTAACCCGTATCTTATTGCGGTTTGTAACATCAAGCGATTTCGTTTGCTCGCTGTTGCGTGTTGCATCATGTTGCAACTTGGCAGATGGGAGACGACGAAATTCTGTTTATGCTGATTGATTAAATCGACTTCATATTAGCTCTGCATAGTCAAACTAACTGCTTTTGTGAATGCGTTCTAACAGGGCAGTTTATTATTCAAAGTCGGTTATGCTGATCGCAGCCTTTGCGCTGCCCCTACAGTGGGGGGTTTATTGAATAAAGTAAAAATTAGACAACTACAAGAGAATTTGATTGCATCTCGCACAGAATGTCTGCTTGTGTTGATGCCAGAAAATTATTAACCTTCAATTATTTTTTTATTTGCCTTGAAAAAGGCATTTTGCGGGTCAAAATCGGTTGTTGATCACAACCTTTGAGCTGCCTCAACAGTGGGGGAATTAACTGCTCCTGAGACGTGGTGACCAACCACAGGGCTAGTGCTGCTGCTAAGGAAGAACGACTGCTGTTGTCGCTGTCTAGAACTATTATGAGCGGCTCCGGCTGAAACAAGCTCTAATATAGGCCAAATAGCATGTTTTCAATTGCAAGGTATATGATTCTGTCGACCGTGCTTGGGAAGCAATCATATAACGACCAATCAGAGGTCGAATTTTTCGTTTTGACAAGGCTTGACTATTTTCAATAGTACAATAGTGCGAATAACAAAATTACAATTATCTTCATTTGGGAAGAATCTTAGAAGATTTTCCAATCTATTGCTACAAGAACGAAGGAAATCCATCGAATTCTAACCGATTTATTAGCATTTGAAATTGGACATATTTTTCACTTTTTTTGGTTTAAGATTTTCATTTCACATCCCTATGTAGCCGAACTTCCTGAGAGAAGTATTCTACTTCAAAATGCAGTGGTTCACCTGCGTCTACTGCGTTTTACTCAGTTACACGTTTTTGTCAGTGTGACTCTTATGCGTTTATGGGCAGTGAAGGTGTGATTATGACTTAGGAAAAATAATTCTCATCCAGACGGGACTCGAACCTCTGGTGTCTTCGTCGTTGTGTTTAATTCAATCAAACTACTGGGAAGGAACGCCTCGATCAACTACATACACTGCCTTGTGGAAGTTTTTTTTTGACATTGGACTATCGAAGATAGGTGCCTGAATTTGATAATCCAGTAAGTCAACTATGGAAAAGTGGTCAGGTTTTGAGCACTTATATATCAGTCATTTCTTTCCAGAATATCGAGGTTTTGGCATCAACATATCAGAAATTCTTTTACGGTTAAGTTTATGTAACAAAAACAACCTGTTGTTTGAAATATTCTATTGAAAAATTGGTCAATAACATCAATTGTCTGAATCATACCGAGCAACCAATCACTACCTCTCTTCCCAAGCACAGCCGACACTGACTGATACAACCGATCTGACTTCGCAAACAATTTGTTGTTGTTTTACTCGAGGTCGCTTTCTGTTCCTGATGTTTTTTTTTACTTTCCTAGCCATTTCCTTTTCTTCTACGCTCCACTCTCTTCCTAAAAAAACTGACGAAACCTTGATATAAAAGGTACCATCCGAATCCATCGTTTTCATTTCAAAACTGTACCGGTTTCATACGAACGCTGAGTGCAAATCGTTAAAAGGAGGAAAGGCAAAATAGTACGGGTCATCTCGTGCCTGGTTTCACCCTTCTATCTGGCGGCTGTTAAGTAGTATACATGGTTACTGCGAAGGTATCAGAATGGCTGGAATTTTGCCCGGAATAACCAAAGAACAGGAATCATCGGCAATTGGAACCCTTTGGTGACCCAAAGTGTTGTAATTGAAGTGGTTAGTTGAATTTTCTTTTTTACAAATGTTGCTGATAGCGAGAAAAGCCATGCAAATAAGCATTAGGGTGGGGAATCGTTATATGGAAAAAACGAAACTTGATAGCAAAAGGCCAGAACCGAGTTTTTTTGTTCTTTTTGGGGCCCCTAACAATCCTAAATTTATCGGAAGTCGATTGGTTTTGTCTCCGCTTGGCGCATTGCATTTCAAATTTATATGGAGATTTGCATGGAAAAACCAACTTTTTTGCATTTTCCATTCTAAAGAGCTCAAAATGGCTCAAACCAAAGGTTTCATGACTTCAAATGGTAGGTTTTTTGATGCCTAACAACTTGGCCGAAGACACTAAAGAGCTAGGGTGTCCCAAAAAAATACTAGAGCTGTTCAAAGTTGAGTATGTCGAAATTTACCGGCGTTAATCAGGTTTTCATCAGAAGTGACCTCAGAAACACG
The DNA here is from genome assembly GCF_029784165.1 of Wyeomyia smithii. Classification (NCBI taxonomy): domain Eukaryota; kingdom Metazoa; phylum Arthropoda; class Insecta; order Diptera; family Culicidae; genus Wyeomyia; species Wyeomyia smithii. Next base: position 134,887,958 of record NC_073694.1, on the reverse strand, counting down.
TTGTAGATTCTACCTACACCTAGAATGTTGACCTAAATTTGTTCGCTTGATCCAGCTGAGTGCAGAGTTGCCAACAAAATTTTCAATTGAACTGGAAGATTGCTGAAGAAAAAACTGGATTCCGAATAAATTTACAAAATACCGAAAAAATAAATTGTGAGAGTGCTTCTCTGTGATGGTTATTGAATCCAATATAAGTTTTAAATACAGCAACTTCGAGCCTACATTTTGTTGAAATTGTAAACTGAAAATTTTCATTTACAGGAGCAAAATTTTAAATTGCGCAACCAGTTTATCGCAAAATCAAGAAAATGAAGCTTTTTTAATTGATGCAACATTTTCTTATGTCACATCTGTGAATTCGATCAATTTTAAACTGCTACGCAACTGAAATTAATTTGAAGAATACCGCCTGTTCCGTCTCACGCCGAAAGTAGCAACAATAAGCAACAACAAGTTAGCCGTTTTCAGCAGTTAACAAAGAACAGCCAATCATCGAGGACCGCCAAACCCCGCCCCCAGCGCGACGCTATAAAAGCAGCAGACGCATCGTTCAAGTCATCAGTTTTGTTTTGATTACCCAGTTGTTCACATCGTAGAAGACGCAGAAGAAGTAGAAAATCATCATCATCATCAATCATCATCAATCGGATTGGCACAGCTGAATGTGTTGTCAAAAAACCTATCTGCAGTGTACACGGAATATAGTGCGTTTCACAGTAAGATTTTGTCTTTGGTATCGGATGAAGCATTGGATCAACAAGAACAGGAATATGCTGATTTTGCAAATACTTATACCGCCGTGTGTAATGCAGTGGAGGAGTTACGGTTGGAAGCAAGCAACCAGACATCGCCAAATGCTTCATCGAACCCGCAAAATCAACAAGTAATTATCCAGCAACAACCCCTTAAGATGCCGATTCCTACATTCGACGGAAATTATGCCGCATGGCCAAAGTTTAAGGCCATTTTAATGATAAAATGGCCAATTCGGGAGATACAGATGCCGTCAAGCTGTATCATCTCGAAAAAGCGCTAGTCGGGAATGCCGCTGGAACCCTTGATACTAAAACTCTCAGTGAAGGGAATTACGAGCTAGCTTGGGATGTCCTTATGGATCGATACGATAACAAGCGGGCTATCGTGGAAGGCCACTACCGAGAGTTGTTATCTCTGAAGAAAATGTCGTCAGCATCACATAAAGAATTACGTGCACTTGTGAATGGAGCCACCAATCACATTGAAAGCCTGCGATATCTCAAGCAAGAAATTAATGGCACAGCGGAACATTTCTTCGTATTTTTGATTATTTCGGCGCTCGACAACGCTACTCGACAAGCTTGGGAATCCACAATGAAGAAGGGAGAACTTCCAAAGTACAAAGAAACTATCGAGTTCCTGAAAACACGGTGTCAAATCTTGGATAACTGTGAATCTGAAATCCAAGCAACCACCTTAGCAAAGATGAAGCAAGTTCCACTACCATCGAAGGCTCAGACGCAGAAATGTTACATGTCATCCACTAGCACTTCGCAACCCATATGTGAAATTTGTGGTGGTTCCCATCGGAATGTCCTATGCCCAACACTTACCGATCTTTCACCTGCACAAAAGAACGAAAAAATTCGAGCTGCTGGAGTGTGTTTTAACTGTCTGCGTAAGGGACATAGATCAAAAAATTGTCCTTCTGATAAAACCTGCCACAAATGCCAACGACGTCACCACACATTGCTGCATTCGGATGGAATGTTCAACAAAGAGACTAAACCCAATGTTTCGCTTCCCTTCAAGACGGTGGCAAATCCGCCTTCGATTCCAGAAATTCCAAAGCAAGCTGATGCTGAGCAGATACCCACCGTGGTAGAGTCGTCTGTTTCCAACACCTGCTCATCATACCAAGTACAATCTAGAAGGACTGTACTGTTGCAAACCGCAATAGTACATGTATTTGACCAAAAGAAGCAACCCCATCCATGCCGTGTACTTTCGGACAGCGGCTCCCAGGTGAACTTCATAACAGAAGAAATGGCCAACCGCTTAGGTCTTCTCAAAAAACCAGCCAATGTTCCCATCGTTGGTGTTAATGTCTTACGCACTCTCGCCCGAGATAAAGTGACGATCAAGTTCCGCTCCCGTGTGTCTTCCTTTAACGCCAGCCTAGAGTGTCTAGTAATTCCCAAGGTAACAGGTATAATTCCAACTTCCAAGATTGACGTTTCACAGTGGACAATACCGAATGGAGTAGTTCTCGCTGATCCCATGTTCCACACACCGAAAAAGATAGATTTGCTGATAGGTGGAGAACTATTCTTCGACATCCTGAAACCGAGTCTGATTCAACTAGCCGATGGACTACCACAGTTACGAGACACTCATGTCGGGTGGATTGTGGCTGGTGTTATTGTCGAACCGCCCTTGTGTAACGCGTCGCTCCAGTATTCGCACGTTGCACTAGAAGATATTGAACGGAAATTGTTGCAGTTCTGGCAAGTCGAGGAGGTGCCAGATGTTCCCAAACTATCAGCAGAGGAGATAGAATGCGAAACGCATTTTCTTGTCAGCTTCCGTTTAGTTAAGCTTCCGTTTAGAAGTAATTTATCCCAGCTGGATAAATGCCGTTCCCTTGCTTTGAAGCGGTTTTTGATGTTGGAGAAGCGACTCATCCGTAACCCAGAATTACAAGCACAGTATGTGGACTTTATCCGTGAGTACGAGTTTCTTGGACATTGTCGCGAGGTAGCAGAAACACAAGATAAACCAAACCAGCAACTTTATTATTTACCACATCATGCAGTACTGCGACCCTCCAGCTCAAGTACGAAATGTCGCGTTGTGTTTGACGCAAGTGCAAAATCAACACCGTCGGAACTTTCTCTGAATGAGGTGCTGCAAGTGGGCCCTATAGTACAAAATGATCTGCATCATAGAGTGCTACGATTCCGTACATTCAAAGTAGCTTTCACCGCAGACATTTCAAAAATGTATCGTCAAGTACTTGCTGCACCGTCGGACCGTCAATTCTTGAGAATTTTCTGGAGAGAAAAACCATCGTTACCGTTGCGCGTGTTGGAGTTGTGCACCGTTACATATGGCACCGCATCGGCCCCATATCAAGCAACTAGATGCTTAGTGCAACTCGCCGAAGAGGATGGCGAGTTGTTTCCCATTGCCACTCGCATCATTAAGGAAAAGACATATATGGATGATATCCTCTCAGGTGCCGGGTCAGTAGAGGAAGCCATTAACGCACAACAACAACTGAAGCAGCTTCTTTCACAAGGAGGATTTCCCATACACAAGTGGTGCTCCAACTCCCAGAAGTTCCTAGAACGCATCCCAGTGGAAGAGCAAGAGAAAAGAATAACCTTGGAAGAGCGTGGAGTAAATGAAGCTATCAAAGTGTTGGGATTACTTTGGGATCCATCTGCCGATACTCTATGCATTGCTGCACATCCAAATCAACCAGCTTCGCAACCATCTACGAAACGAGTAAAATACTCAGAAATTGCCAAATTTTTTGACCCCCTCGGCATGGTATCACCGGTTATAGTTATAGCCAAACTCCTAATACAGAAACTATGGAAACTCAAAATTGGATGGGATGATATTGTGGACGATGAAACAACGCGTCAGTGGCAAGAATTGCAAGCCTCACTTGTGTACCTAACGGACATTCAGATTCCAAGATGTATAATATTCGACAACACGGTTGCCTACGAGCTCCATGGGTTTTCAGACGCTTCTACCGCAGCATATGGTGCATGCGTATATTTACGAAGCATTTTTGTCGATGGCTCGGCAAAACTTCGTTTACTCACTAGCAAATCTAAGCTGGCTCCATTAAGCGAGCTTTCCTTTCCAAGGAAGGAATTATGCGCCGCGCATTTGTTATCCAAACTAGTACAAAAGGTGCTACCAGCTCTGCAAATAACAATCCAAAGGTCAGTATTGTGGTGTGACAGTACAATCGTCTTGGCTTGGATTAAAAAACCACTTAACCGACTACAGCTCCTCGTACGAAACAAAATTGCTGTAATCCAGAACCTAACCGGCGAGCACAGTGGCAACACGTCCGATCTCAGCAAAATCCAGCCGACGTTGTGTCCCGAGGTCAACTTCCCGAATTCCTCAGAAATAACAGTCTCTGGTGGATCGGCCCGGAGTTCCTACAAATAGGAAATTATGAAATGGATGCTCCAGAAGAAATACCAGATGATGAGCTGCCTGAACTCAAGGCCATGGTGACAACACCGGAGGAGAGGGTAGATTTAGTGTCATCTTTAAGCAGGTATAGCAATTTTCGCAAAATTCAACGAATCACAGGCTACATGTTACGCTTTGTAAAAAATTGTCGCAAAAGAAATCCAGAACATAGGGAACTTCAAAAACATTTGACCGTCTGTGAACTTCGTCACTCAGCCGATATCATCGTTCGTCTCATACAACAGCAGCATTTCGCCGACGAAATCAAGCGAGTTCGTGCCAAAAAACCTTGCAGGAGACTTGGGAATTTACGCCCTGTATATATCGATGGACTTCTTCGAGTAGGAGGTCGATTGGATCACTCGCAGTTACCCTTTGAGAATCGTCATCCTGTCATATTGCCAGATAAGGATCCGATAGTGCGATTATTAGTTCGACAAATGCACATCGAGATGCTCCACGTAGGCCAGACTGGTCTGATGAATGCCATGAGACAAAGATATTGGCTTCTGAATGCTAGATCTACCATTCGATTGATAACACGTCGCTGTGTAAGATGTTTCCGAACCAATCCAACAGCAACCAGTCAGTTAATGGGTAACCTGCCGGTATCAAGAGTTGTTCCTTCACCTCCATTTTCTGTAACTGGTGTTGACTTCGCCGGTCCCTTTTGGACTAGACAAGGATCGCGTCGTCCTGCGATAGTAAAATCATACGTGGCTGTTTTTGTTTGTATGTCAACTAAAGCAGTACACTTGGAAACTGTATCCGACCTGAGCACCGATGCCTTTTTAGCATCTCTTCGACGACTGAAAGCTCGACGAGGTATGATTCACGAATTGCACTCGGATAACGCCACTCACTTCCGAGGTGCCAACCATGAACTACACGTGTTGTACCAGCAGTTTCGCAATCAGCAGACTGAAGAGGCCATAAAATCGTTTTGTCGTAGTCGTGAGATCGAGTGGCATTTCATCCCACCGGATGCACCCGAATTTGGAGGCCTATGGGAGGCCGCCGTTAAGACGTGTAAAACTCATCTGAAGCGTGTCGCAGGCAACGTGAAGTTAACCTTCGAAGAACTGGCTACTGTTCTGACTGAAATCGAGGCCGTTATGAACTATCGACCCCTTTTTGCAATCTCTAATGACCCCACAGATCCACAAGTGATTACGCCAGCACATTACCTCATCGGTCGTCCGCTTACTGCTCCTGTCGAACCATCTTTAGAGAACGTTAAGGTATCCCGTTTGACACGATGGCAACATCTACAGCTCCTTCGTGAACATTTTTGGCGTGCTTTGAGTCGTGATTATTTGAACACCCTGCAGCCACGGAGGAAGAATCTACGAGAGATCTCTAATGTTAGAGTTGGTATGATCGTTCTACTCCATGAGCGAAATCAACCGCCTCTCAACTGGGAACTTGGTCGTATTGAAGCAGTTTATCCTGGGAATGATGGATTAGTACGAGCAGTTGATGTCTTCTCCAATAGTACTCACTATCGACGCCCGATCAACAAGGTATCCGTTCTACCCATCGACGACAACGAGTGAAACCCGTGGTGAGGATTAGAAAGTGTCGAGTTCCTCAACCGGGGGAGGATGTTCCGTCTCACGCCGAAAGTAGCAACAATAAGCAACAACAAGTCAGCCGTTTTCAGCAGTTAACAAAGAACAGCCAATCATCGAGGACCGCCAAACCCCGCCCCCAGCGCGACGCTATAAAAGCAGCAGACGCATCGTTCAAGTCATCAGTTTTGTTTTGATTACCCAGTTGTTCACATCGTAGAAGAAGCAGAAGAAGTAGAAAATCATTATAGAAGCAGAGAGAAACAGGAAAATACGAGTTCGATAGCGAGCATTGGAGTTTTATTCCAACCGTCTGACCAGAGTTGAGGCAACCCACCCAGTTCTTTTTAGGACTAATTGAGTTAATGAATTTTCCACCAAAATTTGCCTTGCCGCTTCGCTCGGTCAATTCAGTTCCCCAATTGCCGTCCTCCTGTGCGAACACCGCCTATATATAATATCTTTGAGATAGATTGTTTCTATTTTTATATAACATTAACCCATCATTGCAATTATTTTTTTTCTTCATGATCTGATAACACCTATTTGTTAGTTTTAGAATAAAGCTGAACTTACTTGTCTTTCTATTTCAACCATGCACAACACATCCTGAGTTTGGCCGTGTTTCGTGCGAGAAGATACAACACTGAAAATGCTGCTTATCAAACCACAAAATTTACGTTCTAAATATATTTCCAAACCAGTCGGAGCTTGAGTGTCCAAAAAATCTGGATAAAACTGGCAGATATACAGAAAAACTGGAAGATTTTGGGATTAAACTGTTTGACTGGATCACTTGAAAAAAACTGGAAGAATCCAGTTTAAACTGGAACATTGGCAACTCTGGCTGAGTGTATAAACTCGTTACGACAGGTTACTTCTGATGGGAATCCTGCTGACACCGGTACATTGCACATAAGACGGTCCCTATATAAAAGAGTGGCCAAAATTACCAAAATGCGAATTTCATATTCAGGATGTTTTAAGCACATGATTTTGTAGTATTTTATCTATATTTCCATATTTTTTAAATGAAATCTTGATACAAAAAACGGTTCATGTTGAAAAATGCCCTCAAAGTTACCTATTTCAGAAACGGAGAAAAATAGTTTTTCTGAATATTTTGGAATATATAAAAACCTACTAAAGCTATCATGGTATGTTCAAATATGATTGAAAGCTTATTAAATCAGTTTCCTAAAACAGGATGGGTAATAGATTTCAACCCTACAGAGTCAGTCGCAGGCCACATTGAAAATATGCGTAATTTTCCTAATTTTGACAATCAAAAACATTAAATGTAAGCACGTGTAAGCACAGCACCTGATAGTGTGTCTGAGAGCCCTACTTGTGCCCTTCAAAAATATGTGTTAAAAGTTCGCGGAAAATTTGCGTTTTGGTAAAAAAGGTGATTAAAAATTTTCCATTTTTTTGCAATTTTGGAATTGTGGGTGATCCATCAACAAAGTTTTTCGTATATTATAGCAATTTGGCTCAAAACACACTGAAAAAACGTAAAATAATTAGATTGATTGGTTTATTAGAATATACGTTGTTTATAACATATGTTAAAAGTTTGAGTAAAATTTGCGTTTTCGTAGAAAAAGATAATTTAAAATTTTTAATTTTTTATGTAATTTTTTGGAATTTTATGGAGACTTATCAACGTATGTCATAGCAATTAGGTTCAAAAATATACTGGAAAAACTTGAAAATTAGTATGATTATTCAGTTGTACACAATTTAGTAAAAAAATTTTTTTTTCATTTAGTTAAAAAAAAAGGTTAATATTATCAATAAATTGATTTTCGCGTGTATCTTTATTATCTTCAAACAATGTTTTGAAGTAGAATACTTCTCTCAGGAAGTTCGGCTACATAGGGATGTGAAATGAAAATCTAAAACCGAAAAAAAATGAAAAATATGTCCAATTTCAAATGCTAATAAATCGGTTAGTATTCGATGGATTTCCTTCGTTCTTGCAGCAATAGATTGGAAAATCTTCTAAGATTCTTCCCAAAAGAAGATAATTGTAGTTTTATTATTCACACTATTGTACTATTGAAAATAGTCAAGCCTTGTCAAAACGAAAAATTCGACCCCTGATTGGTCGTTATATGATTGCTTCCCCAGCACGGTCGACAAAATCATATACCTTGCAAATGAAAACATGCTATTTGGCCTATATAAGAGCCTGTTTCAGCTGAAGCCGCTCATGTCCAAAGTTTGGACGACCGCTCCAGGCCATTCTGGAAAGTAGCCAAAGTACTGAAATCGCACCCCAAACCGGTTCCTCCCCTCAGGATCGGAGAGAGGCTTCTAGTTGCGCCGGTCGAGAGAGCGAATGCGGTAGGCGATCACATTGCCTCATCGCATTTGCTTGGCTCGAACATGGCTAGTCCAATGGAAGACCAGGTCGAACAGTGCGTCCGAAACCTCGATAACTCCCCTTGTACCGTTCCTCAAGAACATAAAATCACAACAGAACAGGTTTGCTCAGCGCTGATGAGTACTAAGAACATGAAGGCTCCTGGGTTTGATGGGGTCTTCAATATGGTCTTAAAAAGCTCAGCAACAGGGTTCACCTGTTGTTGAGCTCTATCTTCAACAGATGCTTGGAATTGCACTACTATCCAAGCATTTGGAAGATAGCCAAGATCATACCGATCCGCAAACCCGGGAAAGATCCGACGTTAGCATCAAGCTACCGTCCGATCAGCCTACTCTCATCGCTGGGCAAACTGTTTGAAAAACTGATCCTCAACCGCATAATGAAGGTGGCTGAGGAAAACAACATCTTTCTCCCGGAACAGTTTGGGTTTAGGAAGGGTCACTCCACCACGCACCAGCTGGTGCGGGTGATGAACAACATCAGAAGGGACAGGGCTGTATCCAAGTCCACAGCCATGGCATTGTTGGACGTCGAAAAGGCGTTTGACAATGTCTGGCATGACGGTCTGGTATACAAGCTCTGTGCCTTCAACTTTCCACCATATTTGACAAAAATCATCTGTAGCTACCTTCGGCAGAGGTCGTTCAGGGTATCGCTGAATGGTTGTTTATCAAATACTTTTTCCATCCCAGCAGGGGTCCCGCAGGGCAGTCTGCTGGGCCCTTTGCTGTACAGCATTTACACCTCCGACATTCCTTCCCTAGGAGATGGCTGCGTGCTCTTTCTGTTCGCAGATGACACTGCAATTGCCGTCAAGGGAAGAATGCCTCGTGAGATCACCAACAAACTTCAGCGATGCTTAGACGCCTTTGTCGAATATGCTAACACCTGGAAAATTGAGATCAACGCTTCCAAACCCCAAACAATAAGGTTCCTTATCGACAATCCCCTAAACTGAAGCCCCCTCCATCATGCGTTGTGGTCATGAACGGTACCGGGGTTGAGTGGTCTTCCGAAGTTACCTATCTTGGGCTGCTATTCGACGAGAAGCTTCTTTTCCGATCGCATGTGGAGAGGACACTGGTTAAGTGCTCAGCTTTGGTTCGGTCACTATACCCGCTTATTTGTCGCAGATCTCGCCTCTCAAGAACAAACAAACTGGCAGTCTACAAACAAATAATTGCCCCCGCAGTCTTTTACGCGGTGTGGGAGTCATGTGCACAAACTCACAGGAACAAAATACAGATTGCGCAAAACCGAATCTTACGGATGATCCTCGATTGTCCCTATGACAACAGAATCTTAGACCTCCACCAAGAGGCAGCCACTCTAAGAGTAGATGCCAAAATCACAGAAAATAAATCTAAATTTGTCAAAAAATGCCGGCAATCAGAATACGCTTTGGTAAGCGGTTTGTACATAGTAGGTTAAGTTAGTTCTAAGCTGTAAATAGTAGTTTTAAGTAGTTTCCCTTTCTTTTCTTTCAATCAAGCGCCACCAAAGTGGACAATCCAAAATTTCTAGAAATTAGAAAGCTTAGTAAAACAGAAACCAAAACTCGCACACCAAAGATGAAAACAGTAATGTAAATCACTTAAACTTGTAAAAACATGTATCATACCCTACAGAAGCATAACAATACAAATATTTTCACTTCACTGAAGCCGCTCATAATAATTCTAGACAGCTACAACAGCAGTCGTCCTTCCTTAGCAGCAGCACTAGCCCTGTGGTTGGTCACCACGTCTCGGGAGCAACGCGGTTCTTCTCAGCGTGTGTCGCCAGACTGCCTTATTCCCCCCGTGTTGGGGTAGCATGAAGATTGCCATCAGGAAATCCAATTTTGAACATCAAAATGCCTTTTTCAAGTCAAATAAACAAGTCATTGAAAGTTAATAATTTTTGACAACGCAAGCAAGCATTCTGTGTTGCATCCTAGCAATTTAAATCTGTCGCAGCCGTCTAATTTACTGAATGTGAAATAGCTTCCACAGTGCATGTTGCCCGTGTATTTTAATTCCCCCACTGTTAGGGCAGCTCAAAGGTTGTGATCAGCAACCGACTTTGAACCGCAAAATGCCTTTTTCAAGGCAAATAAACAAATAATTGAAGGTTAATAATTTTCTGGCATCAACACAAGCAGACATTCTGTGCGGGATGCAATCAAATTCTGTTGTAGTTGTCTAATTTTCACTTTATTTAGTAAACCCCCCACTGTAGGGGCAGCGCAAAGGCTGCGATCAGCATAACCGAAGTAGTTAGTTCGACTATGCAGAGCTAATATGAAGTCGACTCAATCAATCAGCATGAACATAATTTCGTCGTCTTCCAGCTGCCAAGTTGCAACATGATGCAACACGCAACAGCGAGCAAACGAAATCGCTTGATGTTACAAACCGCGTTGCGTGTGTGAGAGCACTATCGGTGTTTACTAGCTGGATACGAGAATCAAATGCGAATTGTGGAATAATTCGTCTAAAGAATATTAGAAAATGGTAAAACTGAACATAAAGGCGTGGCCTATTTCGTAGCACCCTTCGGCTATAAAAGAGTGTTTCTGGGAAAACTAGCTACATTCATTAGTCGGAAGGTGAGCTGGATGGACCGTCCACAACGTTGACAGCAGTAGCAGCAGATATCAGCACTCACCAGTAACAGAGGATAGCAGCGGGTTGCGCCTGTGGCTGCCTTCAAATTAAACGAATCACTTGCCCTGTGATTGGTCACCACGTCTCAGGTCTCTGCCAGGCTGAACGCCAACGCGAGCGATCGGGTCAGATTTTTGCCGTACATCAGCCGGCACTTCCTCTAATGGAAAAGTTGGATCATTTTGTTCAGAAGAATATTACTGTCGGTTAAATTACAGAGATGCGATTGCATTATATCCGATATGGAATTGAGCAATTGTTCTTTTGAGGACAAATAAAACACTTAATTTGAAAAGTTAATAGCTTTGGGTACCAGTAGCAGTATTGTAACAGCCTCAGCGGTAGGTGCAGCCGGTACTTCCCTGAGGCCGATGTTATAAGGAAGTAAATGGAAGCGGCACGGCGAAACAGTTCGGGTGTGCTTAGATGCGCGTCATTTTTCGTTGTTGATATTATTCCCCACATGAAACGACGCGCTTTCGTACGATAGCGGCGGTATTAGCGGTAGATGCATTTGCTAACACTTACTCCAGTAAATCCGTGTCTAATTTTCAATGTGAAAACACCTTTCTATTGTGTTGGCCGTGCGCATTAGGCCTCTGCCAGGCTAAACGCGAAAAGCGGCGCGAACCGATTCGCCCGGCCGTAGGTTAATGTACAGCCGTAAGTAGAGCTGTCTAAAAGTATTCTACTTCAACCTTGCGGTCGTGGCTTTGCACACAACCCTCCTGTGATATTTTTATCAACCCAAAGTTTTTTTCTGAAATTTATCTTGTTAACTTATTACAACATCGCTGAGACTTAGCGATTATTCATGTGAAATCATACTAAACCGAATAAAAACATGAATTATTATCCTAAAAATGATTCCCAATGTTTGTTTTATGGAAACACGGCCATGAAACACCACACGCAAACTTCTGTCACCAAACACAAATATTACTGCCAGAGTTAAACAAATGGTTCGAGCTTGCATTTGGGCATTTATTCGTCAGTTACAGCCGCTAATCGCTATTTCGCTAATCGCTATTTCGCTAAATTTTGTAGAGAAGCGACAATAGAAATATTTAGAAAAACTGTAAATTGCTGATGGCGTACGTAAATTGCTTCGAAAGATGAACATACTTTAATGCGAAAGTCACGTTTGTCAGTTTTTTACCCTAGAATGGAGTTCCAGTTATCGTACAAGCCACAGGAGCATTTTGAAGAACAAGCACAAGGTCTAGATTGAATTTTTGGCACACCAAGAACTTTGGTAAATTGCAATGCGCTTGAAATTCTGACAACTTTGGTTCTACTTTTTCGATTCAGATAATAATTGAATTTTTATGAAAACATTCCTAAGAGTATCTATTTTCAATGCAAGCTAAATAACTTTTGTTATTCTTGTTTTTACAAAATCAAATATGAATACCGTTTCGTGAACCTCTTACTGTAAATAGCTTTAAAAAGTAATTGTTTTCGTTTGTTTAACCAAAAAAGATCAAAGTGGTCCAAATCTTACAAAACACGAGCAATAAATATAGCGATATGACTATTTATATATTAAAAAGTTAGCGATTAGCGAAAGTTCCGCTAATGTGAGTTTAGCGTTTAGCGTTTCGCGATTATCGAGCTAAATTTTCCGGTTAGCGACTTAGCGATCAGCGTCGCTAAATTTTCGATTAGCGGTGCCAACCATTGCGTGATACACTAGTATTCAAAACCATATTCGGATCGGAAACCGTCGCAATTAATCTTGCGGAAAATTTCTACGCAGGAAGTATACATCTGACATCAAAGGAATAGTTTATTATTTACATTTGGTTGGCCACTAGCACAACTAGGGCTATTTGGGTGAAAGAAATAATGCTGACATCCTCGGCGTGATAAAATACCGAAAATGGTTCCAATACTATTGAAAAACTTTAATGTTTACTGATAAGTCACGGAATCCGCGAGTATTCACTATTTGTCGATATTTAGAAATGTTATCCTGGTATGAAATCCATTATCGACGCTGGAACTATATTTTTAGAAACCGTCCATTGTACCACGTTATCAATTATTGACATTTTTATTGACAGATATCTTAACTAATGACTATCGTTAATAGTCTAATGATGTGTATATAAATAGTAGATAAGCATTTATGGATAATACAAAAAGAAAAATATATCAATCTCATTTATCTTCCCACACAGAAATTTATCGAATTGTTTCGCAAAAACAAATTCGAGATCCACCAGATGGCAGCGTGATTAGACCAAATTTGGAAAACATCGACGTGAAACCGACGAATCCCGCGTCTGATTCAGTGCGAAAACAATGTTGCCAGTGACCGCCACAAGCAGATTCAATACAAACTGTTATTAGTTCTGCTATAGATACAACTGCAAAAAGAGAAACTAGAACTGCTATTACAACTTCATCTACTAAAACCAATACTATTGATACTACTATTATTGTCACTGTTGTAGCAAACATCAGTAATAATAATAAGATATTCCTTTACGGTAACAATAGTTTCGGTGATATGCTTTTGATTTGGAACAGAAAATAGAACAAACAAATACTTAAAATGAGATGTTAAGCAAACACCTTTATCCAAAAAAAGGAAAGATAAATAAAACAAAATAATGTAGTCAAATTGGAAATAAGATAAATACCAGCTAATCGAATAACGCAAACTACTATTATCTCTCCTTACATTTTCAAAAACAGCCCTTTAAGCGGTTCTAAATGTCAATCTTTTGGACAAATAAAAAATAACAAACCTACATGTTGTTTTAGTAACACGGAGTGCTATATTCCTTTGCAATGTTTTGATTATAACGGTCATTATTAAATGCTATACGTCGCATTTTCGATCGGGTTTACCGCTCATTTAATTTTGTTGGCGTATTCAAAAATATGATCTATCATCGATCGAAAACCCGACACATCATTTTTAAGAATAAGCCGGTATGTCTTTTTTCACAATCGATCTTATGTATGAACTAAAACGAGCCATTAACGTTATTTTCATTTTGATGAACTGCAAAAAACATGTTATTGCACAGGAACACAACAATAAGTAATATTTACACGTATGTACATCTGAGCTATGTTATATCCGTAGACTTTTTCGGATTTTTTAAAGAGTCAAATTCGTTTGAAACGTTGCGAACTGATTTATTTGTAGCACTGCGATCATTGTACTGAATACAGTAATGAAATAGGCAATTTAAAAGCCAGCTGGTAGACACTTTCACTTTAGGAGCAAAACAGCTTAGAGACAAAACGGAACAGGTTACGAGACAAATGTTGAAGAATAATGCTAGAATAAGAACATGCAAAACTAGTAAGTGATATGCTGAGCTGAAAAAGAGTTTAATTATTTTTACCATCATTCACGGCCCAGAAAACAACAAGAAAGGTATTTTGAAATTTCCAACAATTTGTTTTTCCTGGTGCGCTTTCGTCAATTAAATTGTTATGTTAGAAGCTTTGAAAACAAAAACCTAAATCTAGTGTCATAATGCGAAGCATTTATGCTTAGCTCATTCAGTTTTTTTTTCGACTTTTATGGTGATGCAATTTATTGTCGCTATAGTTCAATCAATAAATAAATAGGCAAGTCTTTTTGAGTGATATTACACTTAACTGATATTCAAGTACGAGTACTTCATATAACCAATATGTTAAAAGTATTCTCAAATAACCCAAATATAAAAATGGTAATTTTCAAATACATGCACCTTATTGTACACTAGTATATAAATAAGGTAGCACACAAAAAACGAAAATTTAATTTTTCTTGCATAATTAAACATTTCAATTGGCAGTTTAAAGCTGCTTTTCAGAAAAGTAATCAAATGTGTTATACCAGTCTTCGCTCTATAACACGTTTGTGTGCACTAATTATTTTCGGTGAATTCAGGATACATTTTCTGACAAATCATTCCTAAAATTAAACAGAATAAGAAAAGCAATCAAGTAGATTTTCAAAGTTGACGGAAGTCTGCAACCAGGTTATGTTAAAAAATGATTTGACATTTACTAAGAGAACTATTACACTCTATTAAACAGTATAGGTACTATATTCTATTATGAATAAAATACTTTTTATTTGTCTTCTTATATATCACATGTTCCGAAAAACAGCTTAAATTTAAGGGGTTAGTAACGAAAGGCTGAAACTCAAAAGGCTGAAAAGTATGTATCATATGCGAATGGCTGAATGAACGAAAGACTGAAACATGAAAGGCTGAAACTTTTGTAACTTGAATCATAATCGTTGAAAAGTTGGGACAATTGAATAGCAAGTTTTCATAAGGTTACAGATTTGAATGTTTGAGTATTAATTGGTTTGTGCAATATAAAATTAATTTTCGGCAACATTTGAATCTATACGCATTTGACACTTGTACACGTTTCCTAGATGATTCAGGGTGAGACGGCCGAAGGCCGCGAGGGGCAGACCCTCCCCCCAGAAATCACCTCTGTCCTATTCGTTTGTTTTTCTAGGTCTACTGACTCGTAGGGGTGATCCTCTAGTTTAGTCAGAACGAGCGATAGCGAGTAAGGACAGCATACATCTTAGTCAATAGAGTTGGCCGTAGACTGCGAGTGTTTTTTATTTAGAAATGAACTTTGTGAATATTCAACCTCACGCTTTTTCAGCTTTTCGTGATTCAGCTTTTCGTGTTTTTCAGCCTAATGTAGCTTTCAGCCTTTCGTGATTCCAGCCTTTTGGATTTCAGCCTTTCGTAGTAGACCCATTTTGAAAGCTGTTCGCACCTACGTGAACTCTCATATGAGCAGAATCGCGCCAAATGATCTGGAAATACGCGAAAATTTAATCGACCATTTTTGATTTGAATGAAACTTTGCACACGTATTTGGCTTAGTAAACTGAGCATTTTTCACAGATGGAGAGAATTTTTACACCTATGAGCAAGGTTGCATATTCGCCGTGTCGGACGCGGAGATAAAAATAAACTTCCTTCGAAGAAATTGTTTGTTTTGTTATAAAAAAAAACAATATCATAGAACATTAAATAATTGTAGAAAATCACTAATCAAAGTTATATTGAAAGAACTGATTTTTAGTGGCAATCTGTAGAAAACTCCACATAAGTCCATTAAAATAGGCAGATAGAAGTATGGTGTTTCTGACAAAGTTGTTTCTCATTAAATGTGCTACAACTTTGTCGAACACGATGAATTTTTATATGCAAAAATGAAAAAAGTAAAACTCGCTTTCTACTGTTAAGTGGATTGATCACCAAACTGTAACTTCAGAATAATTAATGAAACAACTTTACTGAAGACAATTTATTGGGTCAAAATAATTTCGATCACGTTTTTGCAGCTTTGGAAACAGTGTGCGTTGGTTGTATGGGGCCGTTCCTAAACCACGTGGTCATATTTTGATCACTTTTTTTACCCCCCGTAACCCCCCCCCCCCCCGTGATCTTTCATGGTCTTTTGACCAAACCCCGCCCCCACCCCCCTTGCGACTTTAACCACGGTCAAGTGCCAAAAATTCGCTTGAATTTTTTACATTTTTATTATTAAACTTTCAGTACATTCTATATTTCTAAAATGCAAAAGCTTCATTCTTGACTTGGTTGCAACAATAAATTTTTAAGTCAAAAAAAAAAGACCACGTGGTCAATTCGTTAACCCCCCCCCCCCCCCCATTCCGTGGTCTTTTGACAAACCCCCCCGTCCCCCTCTTTATGACCACGTGGTTTAGAAAAGGAAGCTATTAATTTAGAAAACGAGCCATTAACGTTATTTTCATTTTGATGAACTGCAAAAAACATGTTATTGCACAGGAACACAACAATAAGTAATATTTACACGTATGTACATCTGAGCTATGTTATATCCGTAGACTTTTTCGGATTTTTTAAAGAGTCAAATTCGTTTGAAACGTTGCGAACTGATTTATTTGTAGCACTGCGATCATTGTACTGAATACAGTAATTAAATAGGCAATTTAAAAGCCAGCTGGTAGACACTTTCACTTTAGGAGCAAAACAGCTTAGAGACAAAACGGAACAGGTTACGAGACAAATGTTGAAGAATAATGCTAGAATAAGAACATGCAAAACTAGTAAGTGATATGCTGAGCTGAAAAAGAGTTTAATTATTTTTACCATCATTCACGGCCCAGAAAACAACAAGAAAGGTATTTTAAAATTTCCAACAATTTGTTTTTCCTGGTGCGCTTTCGTCAATTAAATTGTTATGTTAGAAGCTTTGAAAACAAAAACCTAAATCTAGTGTCATAATGCGAAGCATTTATGCTTAGCTCATTCAGTTTTTTTTTCGACTTTTATGGTGATGCAATTTATTGTCGCTATAGTTCAATCAATAAATAAATAGGCAAGTCTTTTTGAGTGATATTACACTTAACTGATATTCAAGTACGAGTACTTCATATAACCAATATGTTAAAAGTATTCTCAAATAACCCAAATATAAAAATGGTAATTTTCAAATACATGCACCTTATTGTACACTAGTATATAAATAAGGTAGCACACAAAAAACGAAAATTTAATTTTTCTTGCATAATTAAACATTTCAATTGGCAGTTTAAAGCTGCTTTTCAGAAAAGCAGCGACTTTAACCACGGTCAAGTGCCAAAAATTCGCTTGAATTTTTTACATTTTTATTATTAAACTTTCAGTACATTCTATATTTCTAAAATGCAAAAGCTTCATTCTTGACTTGGTTGCAACAATAAATTTTTAAGTCAAAAAAAAAAAGACCACGTGGTCAATTCGTTAACCCCCCCCCCATTCCGTGGTCTTTTGACAAACCCCCCCGTCCCCCTCTTTATGACCACGTGGTTTAGAAAAGGAAGCTATTAATTTAGACCTGGCGTCATGGTGTACAGGGCATGACCAAACAACGTGCTTTATGTCGTGATAACCTTCACTACAGGCACAGAGACCACTTTCCCCGAGCCCAACACGACGGAGATGCGCGTCACGCAAATGAAATCCCGACCTACATCCAACCCCTTGAACCACGGGTTCGTCGATACCTTGGGGATTATGTAATGTAACCATCTTCCCAGTTCCCCTGTAGTCCATGAATTTTGCCAACTGATGATCGTGAATTTTGCCAACTGATGACGTATAAATGCGAAAAATTCATTAAAGGCAATTGGTCTTTCATAAATTACACCGTTTGTTGCGCCCACCTTAGCCAAAGAGTCCGCTTTTTCATTGCCCGGTATCGAGCAGTGAGAAGGGACCCACGCCAAGCTAATCTGAAACGATTTTTCGGATAAAGAACTCAGATGTTCCCGTATTTTCCCCAGGAAATACGGAGAGTGCTTAAAATCGTTCATCGATCGAAGAGCCTCAATGAAACTGAGACTGTCCGTAAAGATGAAATAATGGTCCGTGGGCATTATTTCGATAATCCCTAGGGTGTATTGAATTGCAGCTAGTTCTGCGACGTAAACAGAAGCAGGATTATCGAGCTTATGGGAGACGGTTAAATTGTTATTGAAGATACCTGAGCCAGTGGACCCATCGAGAAGTGATCCGTCAGTGTAGAACATACACCCAACGCAAACGGAAAACATTTTATTACTTTAGGGCAATTTTTTATAACTTGTTGCGTCTCATGACTGCGCATTATACACAAAAAGTAATAAAAATTATGACGGCCACACGCTTTTATGTGTTTCTGCAGGAGAACATAAAGCCAAGCACCGCAATGCATGTGTTAGCAAGACTTCACACGCTGCATTTGTATTGATACAACGATCTGGTTCATTTTTGTCCCCTTCATCCACACATAATCAGAATCTCAACCGTCAACCTCAAATGTCTAATTAGAAACACTTTCGTTTCGTCCCCCAGTGTTTACTTGAAATGGGAATATGTAATACTGTCTGACCAGAGTTGCCGAAGTTGCGAAGATTGTTCTGGATGGGCACAAGTTTTGTATTTTCAAACAGGTCCAAATGAGTTTCCATAAACCATTGATTATGTGCTGTACATAGCTTGCAAGAAAGCGAATGTTTTTGTTTTTCTCTAACGCTGTTAACAGATCGTGATGTCGTTTTAAGACGCATTTCAAGTCTTTGAAATCATCAACGATTGCATACTCTATGACGAGGAAGATGCTGCTTGGCAGCTCTTGTCATATTTTTTCGCTACTCCGTATGTATACAACGAGCGAACTAATACACGCACACCGGATGAATTGGAGATTGAAGATACCATCATGGCAACATATGCGACGGTGCGTGTTTTAAAGTAGAATACTTCTCTCAGGAAGTTCGGCTACATAGGGATGTGAAATGAAAATCTGAAACCGAAAAAAGTGAGAAATATGTCCAATTTCAAATGCTAATAAATCGGTTAGTTTTCGATGGATTTCCTTCGTTTTTGCAGTAATCGATTAGAAAATCTTCTAAGATTCCTACCAAATGCAGGAAATTGCAATTTTATTATTCGAACTCTTGTACTATTGAACATTCTTAAGCCTTGTCAAAACACAAAATTCGTCCTCTGATTGGTCGTTATATGATTGCTTTCCCAAGTACGGTCGACAGAGTTATGGACCTAGTAAATTGTAGATGCATTATTTGGCCTATATAAGAGCCTTCATCAGATATTAAACAGACATTTCATCAGATATTAAATTGAACAACTGAAATTTGAAGAACACAAATGTATATTTGAAGAGTTAATATTTTCTCGTTTTGCGCTATAATCCAAAGTTAATTATCTTCATCTACATGCATACTCTGACTATTATTACGTATTTGCGTCGCTTGGTATTTGGCTACGGTTATGCAGAACGCAAATGACGGCGCGATGCGATTCGGCAAGACGAAATGTGTTGAAATGTATAGCTCTACTTCGCCGTAAATCGCATCGCGCCGTCATTCGCGTTCTGCAGACCTGTAGCCGGTCAACGTTTATTTACTAGAAAAAGTAGGAGGTTGTATCCAAGACACGACCGCATAAATGACGTAGAACTACGTACACTATTAACAAATGCATTGAGTGTTTCATTACCCTAGTAACACAACTGTTTTTATCAAAGTTTTATAGCGCTTTTTTGGCTGTATTGAGCGCTATATAACTTTGATAAAACCAATATTTTTACTTGGGTAATGAGTTATAATGTCTACTAAGGAAGGGTTGTGTATTTCGTGAACCGGATTCAGCAGTTGGCAGATCGTGCCGAGTTAAAAACCATACACAGCACACACACACAAATCATACCATATCATAGACACACACACATCATACCATATCATTATACCATACACACATCATACCATATCATACACACATACACACATGATACCATATCATACACACACAGCAAGCAAGCGACCAATCAGAGGACGTTATTTTTATTTCAACAAGGCTTGACAATTTTCAATAGTGCAATAGTTCGTAGATTCAAACAACATTTTTCTGCATTTGGGCAGATGCGTGTATATTTTCCAATCGATTGCTGCAAGAATGAAGAAACTCGGTTGAAAACCTATAAGCATTTGAAAAGGGACAAATTTCGTCCCAGTTTTTCAGTTTGCATCCCTGTATGGTAAGCTAAAGTAAAACGTAGCTCTACGTCAAAAGGCATTTTGCTGTTCAAAATTGGATTTGGTGATGACGATCTTTATGCTGCCCCAACAGTGGGGGAATAATGGCAGTCTGGCGAGGCACGCTGAGAAGAACCGCGCTGTTACTGAGACATGGTGACCACCCACAGCTCAAGTGATTTATTTAATTTGAAGGCTGCCACAGGCGCAACCCGCTGCTACTTCTGAGTGCTGTATCTGCTTTTACTGCTGTCAACGTTGTGGACGGTCCATCCAGCTCACCTTCCGACTAATGAATGTAGCTAGTTTTCCCAGAAACACTCTCTTATAGCCGAAGGGTACTACGTAATAGGCCACGCACTTCTGTTCAGTTGTCTAATTCTCTAATATTCTTTAGACGAATTATTCCACAATTCGCATTCGATATTTGTTTCCAGCGAATAAACACCGATGGTGCTCTCACACACGCAACGATATTACCCCTATCGAATTACGGCTTGTAATATCAAGCAAGAGACATTCTGTGCCGAACACGCATCAGTACTGGACGTGTTTGGTGATCGGTCCGATAGAGTATAAAACAAAAGACGTGTGAACAAGTGTTGGCATTGTTTGCCTGGTCGAGTGAAATAAATCCGGGTTCAAGGTCGTTCCTTTGTGCAACTGTTTCGCATCGTGACTGCCAGCTGGTGCGTAAGCCGATTTGGCTGCTGGCTGGATTGTGCTACAGCAGTGGACGAGACACAAACGAGGAAAACGAAGAAGCCATCAGTGTCAGCGAGTCGTATCGCTGTGTGGAGTGATCTCACACCTGGCTCGCTGCTGGTGGCTGTTTGGTGCTGCTGTATTGGTGCTGCTGGCTGTAACGGCTGCTACTTCGAACGATCGGACAACCAACCTTACTGGAAGGGAGAAATAAAAAGGTACGTGTTCTTGTCAGCGCTAGTGCGCTAGACTTAAGATGGATGTAGATCCCTCGCCTCCCGCGCCACCATCCCCGAACCCCTCTGACCCTGACCCTTCTGTTACCCCCTCTCCTGTTCATTCTTCAGTCCCCCCTCGCCCCAGGCTTTACCCAGACGGAGCCCAGGGCAGCTATACTGTTTATTTTCGGCCAAAGGCAGGACCGAAATCGAAAAAGTTGAACCTCTTGCAGATTTCTAAAGACCTGACGAAGGAGTACAAGGGCGTGACCGAAATTTCCAAGGTCCGGCCTAACAAGCTCCGTGTCGTGGTCGGTAACCTGAAAGAGGCCAACGATATAGCTTGCTCTGAGCTCTTCACACGCGAGTATCGCGTTTACATACCCGCACGAGACGTGGAGATCGACGGTGTCATAACCGATTCGAGTCTGTCCGTCGAGTGTATACTGCAAAGTGCCAAAGGGTGCTTTAAGAACAAAACGTGTCCCGAAGTAAAGGTGCTCGACTGCAAGCAATTGCGGTCAGCATCGATCATCGGTGGCAAAACAGTATACACTCCGTCAGACTCGTTTCGAGTTACGTTCGCCGGGTCTGCACTACCAAGCCACGTCTCGATCCACCGGGTTCGTCTCCCTGTGAGGCTCTACGTGCCCCGCGTCATGAACTGCCTGAATTGCAAGCAGTTAGGCCATACAGCCGCCTACTGCTGCAATAAGGCACGTTGTGGCAAGTGTGGGGAGTCTCATGCGGAAGATTCTTGCAGTGTTAACGCTGAAAAGTGTATTCACTGCGGAGAAAATCTGCATGAGCTCTCGACATGTGCGGTGTACATGCAGCGCAGGGATAAAATAAAACGGTCTCTCAAAGAGCGTTCAAAGCGTTCCTACGCTGACATGCTGAAGAAGACCGTTACCACTTCTCCCGTTACTTCGAACCCCTTCGATCTGTTGCCCTCTGAGGAAACCGATTCTGACGATTCACCAGCGGGAGCATCTTACGCCAATCCTGGGGAGTCTAGAAAGAGGAAAAGTGTTTCCTCTCCTAAACTTCCCAGAAAAGGTCCTAAGATTTCTCAAAGTGAAATGAAGGTTACAAACAAACCAAACAGTGCTGCGGAAAAACCGAAGCAAACTCCTCCTGGGCTGGCAAATTTAAAGTCCCAGAAGGAGTTCCCAGCACTGCCAGGAACATCTAAAACCCCAGTTGCTCCTTTTACACTCCCAGTTGATGAAACAAACTCTGGATTAGTGAAATTTTCTGACATTGTGGACTGGATTTTTGAAACTTTCAATGTACCCGATCCAATTAAAATTTTTCTTACAGCATTCCTCCCAACAGTTAGATCATTTTTGAAGCAGTTGACTGCCCAATGGCCTCTCCTTGCAGCGATTGTATCCTTCGATGCCTAATTCAACTGCGTATATGAAGGATTCTATCTCTGTCTTACAGTGGAATTGTAGAAGTATTTTACCAAAAATTGATTCGTTTAAAGTTTTGATAAATAAAAACAAATGCGATGCATTTTCCCTTTGTGAAACTTGGCTTACTTCAAATATTGATCTCAACTTCCATGATTTTAATATTATTCGCCTTGATCGAGACACCCCATATGGAGGAGTACTTTTAGGGATTAAAAAGTGCTATTCTTTCTATCGTATTAACCTCCCCTCGATTCCAGGCATCGAAGTTGTCGCATGTCAAATGACAATACAAGGTAAAGAGCTTTGTATTGCCTCAATATATATTCCCCCCAGAGCACAGGTTGGGCAACGGCTGCTCTTTGATTTAATAGAACTTCTTCCCTCGCCACGTTTGATTTTGGGAGACTTCAACTCTCATGGCGTGGCTTGGGGTTCCCCATACAATGATAACCGCTCCTCTTTAATCTATAACCTTTGCGATGACTTCGACATGACTATTTTAAACAACGGTGAAATGACACGTATCCCGAAACCTCCAGCGCGCCCAAGCGCTTTGGATCTATCCTTATGTTCGACGTCGCTACGGTTGGATTGCACATGGAAGGTAATCCTCGATCCTCACGGTAGCGACCATCTGCCTATTCTTATTTCAATTACTAACGGGTCAACTCGCATGCGACCAATTGACATTCCGTATGACCTCACACGAAATGTCGATTGGAAGTTATACGAGGAAATGATTTCAAAAGCGGTCGAGTCGATTCAACATCATTCACCACTTGAAGAATACAACCTCCTCGCGGGCTTGATTCTCGACGCCGCGTTGCAAGCCCAAACGAAGAAATATCCCGGCGTAACGATCAAAGAACGGCCTCCCACTCCGTGGTGGGACCAAGAGTGCTCCGATGTCTACACGCAAAGATCCGACGCGTTTAAGGCCTACCAGACGGGAGGTATACCTGGCGACTATTTACGGTATTCGGAGCTTGATACCAAGCTTAAAAGCTTGGCTAAAGCAAAGAAACGTGGATATTGGCGTCGGTTCGTGAACGAGACGTCGAGGGAGACATCGATGAGCACTCTTTGGAACACAGCCCGAAGAATGCGGAATCGCGTAACGGTCAACGAAAGCGAGGAGTCTTCAAGTAGGTGGATATTTGATTTTGCCAGGAAAGTATGTCCGGACTCTGTTCCTGAGCAAAATATTGTTCGCGATGCGTCTCCGGGCCACGACGCGATAGAATCACCTTTTACGATGGCAGAACTTTCAGTTGCCCTCCTGTCCTGTAACAATAACCCGCCTGGATTAGATAGAATCAAATTCAACTTGTTGAAGAATCTACCCGGCAATGCCAAGAGGCGCTTGTTGAACTTGTTCAATAAGTTCCTGGAGCAAAACATTGTACCGCAGGATTGGAGGCAAGTGAAGGTGATCGCCATCCAAAAACCAGGGAAACCAGCTTCTAATCACAACTCTTATAGGCCGATTGCAATGCTATCCTGTATCCGGAAATTGATGGAAAAAATGATACTCCGTCGTTTAGACCACTGGGTCGAATCAAATGGTCTACTATCAGAAACTCAATTTGGCTTCCGCCGTGCCAAAGGGACGAATGATTGTCTTGCGTTGCTTTCAACAGATATTCAGCTGGCGTATGCTCGTAAAGAACAAATGGCGTCTGTGTTCTTGGACATTAAGGGGGCTTTTGATTCCGTTTCTATTGACATTCTTTCGGGTAAACTTCACCGACAAGGATTTTCTCCAATTTTGAACAATTTTTTGCACAACTTGTTGTCCGAAAAGCACATGCATTTTACGCATGGCGATTTGGCAACTTTTCGCATTAGCTACATGGGTCTTCCCCAGGGCTCATGTTTAAGCCCCCTTCTTTACAACTTTTATGTAAATGACATCGACGAATGTCTGGCAAATTCATGCACGATAAGACAACTTGCACCATTTCTGTGCCGAACACGCATCAGTACTGGACGTGTTTGGTGATCGGTCCGATAGAGTATAAAACAAAAGACGTGTGAACAAGTGTTGGCATTGTTTGCCTGGTTGAGTGAAATAAATCCGGGTTCAAGGTCGTTCCTTTGTGCAACTGTTTCGCATCGTGACTGCCAGCTGGTGCGTAAGCCGATTTGGCTGCTGGCTGGATTGTGCTACAGCAGTGGACGAGACACAAACGAGGAAAAAGAAGAAGCCATCAGTGTCAGCAAGTCGTATCGCTGTGTGGAGTGATCTCACACCTGGCTCGCTGCTGGTGGCTGTTTGGTGCTGCTGTATTGGTGCTGCTGGCTGTAACGGCTGCTACTTCGAACGATCGGACAACCAACCTTACTGGAAGGGAGAAATAAAAAGGTACGTGTTCTTGTCAGCGCTAGTGCGCTAAACATAGCGCGATGGATGTAGATCCCTCGCCTCCCGCGCCACCATCCCCGAACCCCTCTGACCCTGACCCTTCTGTTACCCCCTCCCCTGTTCATCCTTCAGTCCCCCCTCGCCCCAGGCTTTACCCAGACGGAGCCCAGGGCAGCTATACTGTTTATTTTCGGCCAAAGGCAGGACCGAAATCGAAAAAGTTGAACCTCTTGCAGATTTCTAAAGACCTGACGAAGGAGTACAAGGGCGTGACCGAAATTTCCAAGGTCCGGCCTAACAAGCTCCGTGTCGTGGTCGGTAACCTGAAAGAGGCCAACGATATAGCTTGCTCTGAGCTCTTCACACGCGAGTATCGCGTTTACATACCCGCACGAGACGTGGAGATCGACGGTGTCATAACCGATTCGAGTCTGTCCGTCGAGTGTATACTGCAAAGTGCCAAAGGGTGCTTTAAGAACAAAACGTGTCCCGAAGTAAAGGTGCTCGACTGCAAGCAATTGCGGTCAGCATCGATCATCGGTGGCAAAACAGTATACACTCCGTCAGACTCGTTTCGAGTTACGTTCGCCGGGTCTGCACTACCAAGCCACGTCTCGATCCACCGGGTTCGTCTCCCTGTGAGGCTCTACGTGCCCCGCGTCATGAACTGCCTGAATTGCAAGCAGTTAGGCCATACAGCTGCCTACTGCTGCAATAAGGCACGTTGTGGCAAGTGTGGGGAGTCTCATGCGGAAGATTCTTGCAGTGTTAACGCTGAAAAGTGTATTCACTGCGGAGAAAATCTGCATGAGCTCTCGACATGTGCGGTGTACATGCAGCGCAGGGATAAAATAAAACGGTCTCTCAAAGAGCGTTCAAAGCGTTCCTACGCTGACATGCTGAAGAAGACCGTTACCACTTCTCCCGTTACTTCGAACCCCTTCGATCTGTTGCCCTCTGAGGAAACCGATTCTGACGATTCACCAGCGGGAGCATCTTACGCCAATCCTGGGGAGTCTAGAAAGAGGAAAAGTGTTTCCTCTCCTAAACTTCCCAGAAAAGGTCCTAAGATTTCTCAAAGTGAAATGAAGGTTACAAACAAACCAAACAGTGCTGCGGAAAAACCGAAGCAAACTCCTCCTGGGCTGGCAAATTTAAAGTCCCAGAAGGAGTTCCCAGCACTGCCAGGAACATCTAAAACCCCAGTTGCTCCTTTTACACTCCCAGTTGATGAAACAAACTCTGGATTAGTGAAATTTTCTGACATTGTGGACTGGATTTTTGAAACTTTCAATGTACCCGATCCAATTAAAATTTTTCTTACAGCATTCCTCCCAACAGTTAGATCATTTTTGAAGCAGTTGACTGCCCAATGGCCTCTCCTTGCAGCGATTGTATCCTTCGATGCCTAATTCAACTGCGTATATGAAGGATTCTATCTCTGTCTTACAGTGGAATTGTAGAAGTATTTTACCAAAAATTGATTCGTTTAAAGTTTTGATAAATAAAAACAAATGCGATGCATTTTCCCTTTGTGAAACTTGGCTTACTTCAAATATTGATCTCAACTTCCATGATTTTAATATTATTCGCCTTGATCGAGACACCCCATATGGAGGAGTACTTTTAGGGATTAAAAAGTGCTATTCTTTCTATCGTATTAACCTCCCCTCGATTCCAGGCATCGAAGTTGTCGCATGTCAAATGACAATACAAGGTAAAGAGCTTTGTACTGCCTCAATATATATTCCCCCCAGAGCACAGGTTGGGCAACGGCTGCTCTTTGATTTAATAGAACTTCTTCCCTCGCCACGTTTGATTTTGGGAGACTTCAACTCTCATGGCGTGGCTTGGGGTTCCCCATACAATGATAACCGCTCCTCTTTAATCTATAACCTTTGCGATGACTTCGACATGACTATTTTAAACAACGGTGAAATGACACGTATCCCGAAACCTCCAGCGCGCCCAAGCGCTTTGGATCTATCCTTATGTTCGACGTCGCTACGGTTGGATTGCACATGGAAGGTAATCCTCGATCCTCACGGTAGCGACCATCTGCCTATTCTTATTTCAATTACTAACGGGTCAACTCGCATGCGACCAATTGACATTCCGTATGACCTCACACGAAATGTCGATTGGAAGTTATACGAGGAAATGATTTCAAAAGCGGTCGAGTCGATTCATCATCATTCACCACTTGAAGAATACAACCTCCTCGCGGGCTTGATTCTCGACGCCGCGTTGCAAGCCCAAACGAAGAAATATCCCGGCGTAACGATCAAAGAACGGCCTCCCACTCCGTGGTGGGACCAAGAGTGCTCCGATGTCTACACGCAAAGATCCGACGCGTTTAAGGCCTACCAGACGGGAGGTATACCTGGCGACTATTTACGGTATTCGGAGCTTGATACCAAGCTTAAAAGCTTGGCTAAAGCAAAGAAACGTGGATATTGGCGTCGGTTCGTGAACGAGACGTCGAGGGAGACATCGATGAGCACTCTTTGGAACACAGCCCGAAGAATGCGGAATCGCGTAACGGTCAACGAAAGCGAGGAGTCTTCAAGTAGGTGGATATTTGATTTTGCCAGGAAAGTATGTCCGGACTCTGTTCCTGAGCAAAATATTGTTCGCGATGCGTCTCCGGGCCACGACGCGATAGAATCACCTTTTACGATGGCAGAATTTTCAGTTGCCCTCCTGTCCTGTAACAATAACGCGCCTGGATTAGATAGAATCAAATTCAACTTGTTGAAGAATCTACCCGGCAATGCCAAGAGGCGCTTGTTGAACTTGTTCAATAAGTTCCTGGAGCAAAACATTGTACCGCAGGATTGGAGGCAAGTGAAGGTGATCGCCATCCAAAAACCAGGGAAACCAGCTTCTAATCACAACTCTTATAGGCCGATTGCAATGCTATCCTGTATCCGGAAATTGATGGAAAAAATGATACTCCGTCGTTTAGACCACTGGGTCGAATCAAATGGTCTACTATCAGAAACTCAATTTGGCTTCCGCCGTGCCAAAGGGACGAATGATTGTCTTGCGTTGCTTTCAACAGATATTCAGCTGGCGTATGCTCGTAAAGAACAAATGGCGTCTGCGTTCTTGGACATTAAGGGGGCTTTTGATTCCGTTTCTATTGACATTCTTTCGGGTAAACTTCACCGACAAGGATTTTCTCCAATTTTGAACAATTTTTTGCACAACTTGTTGTCCGAAAAGCACATGCATTTTACGCATGGCGATTTGGCAACTTTTCGCATTAGCTACATGGGTCTTCCCCAGGGCTCATGTTTAAGCCCCCTTCTTTACAACTTTTATGTAAATGACATCGACGAATGTCTGGCAAATTCATGCACGATAAGACAACTTGCAGACGACAGTGTAATCTCTGTTACAGGAGCCAAAGCTGCCGATTTGCAAGGACCATTGCAAGATACCTTGGACAATTTGTCTGCTTGGGCTTTACAGCTAGGTATCGAATTCTCTCCGGAGAAGACTGAGATAGTAGTTTTTTCTAGGAAGCATGAACCTGCTCAGCTTCAAACACAATTAATGGGTAAAACGATTTCTCAGGTTTTGGTACACAAATATCTTGGTGTCTGGTTCGACTCTAAAGGCACCTGGGGTTGTCACGTGAGGTATCTGATGAAAAAATGTCAACAAAGAGTGAATTTTCTTCGTACAATAACCGGACAATGGTGGGGAGCCCATCCAGGAGACCTTATAAGGCTTTACCAAACAACGATATTGTCTGTTATTGAATACGGGTGTTTCTGCTTCCGCTCCGCAGCAAACACACATTTGATCAAACTGGAGCGAATACAATATCGTTGTTTGCGTATCGCCTTAGGTTGCATGCAGTCGACCCATACGATGAGTTTGGAGGTTTTAGCTGGAGTACTACCATTGAAAAACCGCTTCTGGAGCCTGTCTTCTCGTATTCTAATCAAATGTGAGGTCTTGAACCGTCCCGTGATTGAAAATTTTGAAAGGTTAATCGAACTTAATTCTCAAACCCGTTTTATGACATTGTATTTCAATCACATGTCCCAAAATATTAACCCTTCTTCGAATATTCCAAATCGTGTCGACTTATCAAATACTTCTGATTCTACTGTGTTTTTCGATACATCCATGATAGAAGAAACTCGTGGAATCCCGGATCATTTACGCGTGCAGCAGATCCCTAAAATTTTTTCCAATAAATATCGAAACATCAACTGCGACAATATGTACTACACTGACGGATCACTTCTTGATGGGTCCACTGGCTTCGGTATCTTCAATAACAATTTAACCGTCTCCCATAAGCTCGATAATCCTGCTTCTGTTTACGTCGCAGAATTAGCTGCAATTCAGTACACCCTAGGGATTATCGAAAAAATGCCCACGGACCATTATTTCATCTTTACGGACAGTCTCAGTTCCATTGAGGCTCTCCGATCGATGAAAGATGTTAAGCACTCTCCGTATTTCCTGGGGAAAATACGGGAACATCTGAGTGCTTTATCCGAAAAATCTACTCAGATTACCTTAGCGTGGGTCCCTTCTCACTGCTCGATACCGGGTAATGAGAAAGCGGACTCTTTGGCTAAGGTGGGCGCAACAAACGGTGATATATATGAAAGACCAATTGCCTTTAATGAATTTTTCGCACTTGTACGTCAGAATACGATCATCAGTTGGCAAAATGCTTGGACCAGAGGGGAATTGGGAAGGTGGTTACATTCCATAATCCCCAAAGTATCGACGAACCCGTGGTTCAAGGGGTTGGATGTAGGTCGGGATTTCATTTGCGTGATGTCCCGGCTTATGTCCAATCACTATAGATTTGACGCGCTCCTCCGTCGTGTTGGGCTCGGGGAAAGTGGTATCTGTGCCTGTGGTGAAGGTTATCACGACATAGAGCATGTGGTTTGGTCATGCCCTGTACACCGTGACGCCAGGTCTAAATTAATAGCTTCCCTGCAGGCCGAGGGTAGACAGCCGGCTGTTCCTGTTCGTGATGTCTTGGCGAGCCGTGACCTATCCTACATGTCCCTTATATACGTTTTCCTGAAATCCATCCACGCCCCAGTCTAGTCCCGTTCCCCTCCGTCTACACCCAACAAAACGACAAGAACACGTTTGAACCTTAAGCACAAAACCAGCAACCAGACCCCGCACAACAGAACCAGGACCCAAGGACTACGAGCCTCTGTCCCAACTCAAGACATCGTGGCTCAGCAGAACGAATCCATACATGCCATTCGACGATTATCAGACGACCATTGAACAACAAAACACTGATTGGAAATCCCATGCTAGTTTTAAGTTAGACTTAATTTCAGCTCGTAGTCGGCAGCGAGGATAAAAAATTTGCTTTAGTTTTTAAGTCATCAGATATAATTGGCGCCGTTAAACATTAAATTGTATTTGTGCCGTGTCAAATAAATGTTATGTGAAGAAAAAAAAAAAAAGACAACTTGCAGACGACAGTGTAATCTCTGTTACAGGAGCCAAAGCTGCCGATTTGCAAGGACCATTGCAAGATACCTTGGACAATTTGTCTGCTTGGGCTTTACAGCTAGGTATCGAATTCTCTCCGGAGAAGACTGAGATAGTAGTTTTTTCTAGGAAGCATGAACCTGCTCAGCTTCAAACACAATTAATGGGTAAAACGATTTCTCAGGTTTTGGTACACAAATATCTTGGTGTCTGGTTCGACTCTAAAGGCACCTGGGGTTGTCACGTGAGGTATCTGATGAAAAAATGTCAACAAAGAGTGAATTTTCTTCGTACAATAACCGGACAATGGTGGGGAGCCCATCCAGGAGACCTTATAAGGCTTTACCAAACAACGATATTGTCTGTTATTGAATACGGGTGTTTCTGCTTCCGCTCCGCAGCAAACACACATTTGATCAAACTGGAGCGAATACAATATCGTTGTTTGCGTATCGCCTTAGGTTGCATGCAGTCGACCCATACGATGAGTTTGGAGGTTTTAGCTGGAGTACTACCATTGAAAAACCGCTTCTGGAGCCTGTCTTCTCGTATTCTAATCAAATGTGAGGTCTTGAACCGTCCCGTGATTGAAAATTTTGAAAGGTTAATCGAACTTAATTCTCAAACCCGTTTTATGACATTGTATTTCAATCACATGTCCCAAAATATTAACCCTTCTTCGAATATTCCAAATCGTGTCGACTTATCAAATACTTCTGATTCTACTGTGTTTTTCGATACATCCATGATAGAAGAAACTCGTGGAATCCCGGATCAGTTACGCGTGCAGCAGATCCCTAAAATTTTTTCCAATAAATATCGAAACATCAACTGCGACAATATGTACTACACTGACGGATCACTTCTTGATGGGTCCACTGGCTTCGGTATCTTCAATAACAATTTAACCGTCTCCCATAAGCTCGATAATCCTGCTTCTGTTTACGTCGCAGAATTAGCTGCAATTCAGTACACCCTAGGGATTATCGAAAAAATGCCCACGGACCATTATTTCATCTTTACGGACAGTCTCAGTTCCATTGAGGCTCTCCGATCGATGAAAGATGTTAAGCACTCTCCGTATTTCCTGGGGAAAATACGGGAACATCTGAGTGCTTTATCCGAAAAATCTACTCAGATTACCTTAGCGTGGGTCCCTTCTCACTGCTCGATACCGGGTAATGAGAAAGCGGACTCTTTGGCTAAGGTGGGCGCAACAAACGGTGATATTTATGAAAGACCAATTGCCTTTAATGAATTTTTCGCACTTGTACGTCAGAATACGATCATCAGTTGGCAAAATGCTTGGACCAGAGGGGAATTGGGAAGGTGGTTACATTACATAATCCCCAAAGTATCGACGAACCCGTGGTTCAAGGGGTTGGATGTAGGTCGGGATTTCATTTGCGTGATGTCCCGGCTTATGTCCAATCACTATAGATTTGACGCGCTCCTCCGTCGTGTTGGGCTCGGAGAAAGTGGTATCTGTGCCTGTGGTGAAGGTTATCACGACATAGAGCATGTGGTTTGGTCATGCCCTGTACACCGTGACGCCAGGTCTAAATTAATAGCTTCCCTGCAGGCCGAGGGTAGACAGCCGGCTGTTCCTGTTCGTGATGTCTTGGCGAGCCGTGACCTATCCTACATGTCCCTTATATACGTTTTCCTGAAATCCATCCACGCCCCAGTCTAGTCCCGTTCCCCTCCGTCTACACCCAACAAAACGACAAGAACACGTTTGAACCTTAAGCACAAAACCAGCAACCAGACCCCGCACAACAGAACCAGGACCCAAGGACTACGAGCCTCTGTCCCAACTCACGACATCGTGGCTCAGCAGAACGAATCCATACATGCCATTCGACGATTATCAGACGACCATTGAACAACAAAACACTGATTGGAAATCCCATGCTAGTTTTAAGTTAGACTTAATTTCAGCTCGTAGTCGGCAGCGAGGATAAAAAATTTGCTTTAGTTTTTAAGTCATCAGATATAATTGGCGCCGTTAAACATTAAATTGTATTTGTGCCGTGTCAAATAAATGTTATGTGAAGAAAAAAAAAAAAAAAATATCAAGCAAGCGATTTCGTTTGTCGCTTTCGCGTGTTGCATCATGTTGCAACTGAGCAGTTGAGAGACGACGCAATTCTGTTAATGCTGATTGATTGAATCGACTTCATATTAGCTCTGCATATTTGAATTAACTGCCTCTGTGAATGCGTTCTACCAGGGCAGTTTGTTATTCAAAATCCGTTATGTTGATCGCAGCCTTCGTGCTGTCCCAACAGTGGGGGTATTAACTAAATAAACTACAACAGAATTTGATATCTAGGATCCCGCGAAGAATGTTTGCTTGTGTTGATGCTAGGAAATTTGCACCCTTCAATTACTTGTTTATTTGCCTTGAAAAAAGGCATTTTACTGTTCAAAATCGGTTGCTGATCGCAACCTTTGTGCTGCCCCAACAGTGGGGGAGTTAAGATACACGGACAACATGCACTGTGGAAGCTATTTCACCTTCTGTAAATTAGACGGCCGCGAAAGATGTAACTGCTAGAATCCGCACAGAATGCTTGCTTACGTTGTCAAAAATTATTAACTTTCAATGACTTGTTTATTTGCCTTGGAAAAAGGCATTTTGCTATTCAAAATTGGATTTGGTGATGACGATCTTCATGCTGCCCTAACACGGGAGAATAATGGCAGTCTGGCGACACACGCTGAGAAGAACCGCGCTGCTCCTGAGTCGTGGTGACCAACCGCAGGGCTAGTGCTGCTAAGGAAGTACGACTGCTGTTGACAACTTGTCGCTGTCCAGAACTATTATGAGCGGCTTCGGCTGAAACAGGCTCTTATATAGGCCAAATAGCATATTTTCAATTGCAAGGTATATGATTCTGTCGACCATGCTTGGGAAGCAATCATATAACGACCAAACAGAGGACGTTATTTTCGTTTAAACAAGGCTTGACAATTATCAATAGTACAATAGTTTGCATAATCAATCAACAATTTTCTACATTTGGGTGGATGCGTGTATAATTTTCCAAACAATTGCTGCAAAAATGAAGGAAATCGGTTGAAAACAAACCGATTTATAAGCATTTAGAAAGGGACATATTTCGTCCCCATGTTAATAGTTTTCCCATTTACATCCCTATGTGGTAGGCTAAAGAAAAACGTAGTTCTACGTCAAAATGACTGACACGCAAGCAGCCGGGTTATCTTTCTTGTAAAAGTATTCTACTTTAAACCTGCGGTCGTGGCTTTGCATACAACCTTCCTGTTTTTTTTTTTTTGACTTGAGATGGAAATTTTTGCATGTGGTTGAAACAACCATTATTAGATATACGGAAAACAAAATCTACCCAACCGGTGGTTACAAACTACCTGAAATGATGTAAACATTATACAACTTACGTGTTGGGTAATTTTGCAATGCGAACGCTGAGTCATTTCAACTCAATAGATTTTGAACATGCTCTCACTCAATGGCGGTGTTTTGATATAAAGCCAACGTTGAGTAGTTTGAACCCAACATTGGATAAAAAATCAAACTGGTTTAAAAATTAACAACCCGAGTGATGAACTTGATTTCGTGAAAGTGGCAAAGATTTGTGAATATTGATAGTTTTGGCACTGAGTTGGTGATTTTAAGTGACGAACGGTTTATGTGCATCTGTTTGTTAATAAAAGCCGTCAATTAAAAACAAGATTAATAATGATTCGTGAGAATGGAGCTGGAGCGGAGGCACTAAAAGGGAAAATTGATGAAGCCAGTGATCCCAAATTGGAAGGTACTTGAACAAATATTAAAATAGATTTTATAGATTGGTTTTCAATTGAATTCCATTTTCAAATATTTTTTTTTTTTTTCAATAAAAGTATAAGTTTATTTATCGCTATATTGTTTAATTTAAAATTATCTATATAATTGTATCAAACACCGACTTCTAAATTGAAGTTCAATTCTTCTACATTTATCCTACCATTACAATTATCAATGAAGGTAATGTATCTAAACAAGAGTTTCAAAATTTCCCTTCTTGGTGTCGCTGATATACCTTCAAGCGAGGGCCGCAAGAATTCATCAATCGTCAGTGTTCGTTGATAGCCAGTCCAAGCAAGCAGCTTTTGTTGGAGTAGTTGGTGCGCTGCGCGCACTCTTGTGCAGCCAAAAAATTTGTGCTGGATGGTCTCCTCACCAGCTCTACAGTGTATACACACTGGCTCATCAGTTCGTCTCATTTTAAACAGCAGTTGACGATGTGGCAACTTATTGTTGAGGTACATGTATAGAGTACTTTTTTCCGCAGACAGCAGACTTCGACCAGAAATATTTTTCCAAACACGGACCCAATTGGTATTTGGATTTTTGATCTCCACTTTTGGTTTGTCTGTTTGTTCGATGAAATAACGATGGATCGAACAGGCGGAGGGGTGAAGACGGATTTGAAGGAGAAGATGTGTAATATTGCTTAGGATGATTTTAAAACAAGGAAGATCGCGGATGGAATTTGAGTTGGGAGGAATTGCTTGTTGTAGTAAGGAATTATAAAAAGGAAGGGAGTCTAATTCGTGTATATGTCGGTTAATCAATAAAGCCTTACATTTAAGCGCCGGTAAATGCAGTTTGAGGCCACCATCCTCTCTGTTGCGTGACATTTGCTGCATAGGTATAGTAGCATAACACCCACGGAAGAGATAGCTACGCATGGTGGCCGTTAGTTTCGCTATGTGTGCTGGAGTCGGTGCTAAGTTGGCTGCCATGTACCAGATTTTCGATGTCAAGAAAACGTTTAACAGCGTAACTTTCTGATGTAGCGTCAAACTGCGCAACGAATGATGCCAAATTTGTCGTCTGAAATTGGTTACCAGAGTGTTCCAGTTGAACGAAACCATCTCCTGTACTGAGTTTGTAAAAACTACGCCAAGTATTTTGATAGTTTCCTCCGTCCGCAGCCATGGTACTGTCATAGGGTGATTAGTTTCACCGACGTCGATTGCCGTTGTTTTTGCTTCATTCAAGCGGGCTCCGGAAGCATTTCCAAACCGCCTGATCAGATCTCGCATTGTATTGAGCTGCTCCACACTGGTGACGATGGCACTAATGTCATCTGCATAAGCAACTACCAAATCAGTCCCACACACGCGTTCTTATTGTCGTAGGAGAGGGTGCAGATATATCACGAACAAATGCATTGAAAGTGGGTCCCCCTGACGAACCGATCTCTGAATTGAAAAGGGTGCGGAGAGGTGTCCGTTGATGAGCAGTCTGGAGGAGGAAGCAGTCGATATACGAGAGAGTAAATTCACTAATGCCGTGTTAAAGCCCAGGGATCGCATTGTATTGAATAAAAATTGTTGATCGACGCGATCAAACGCATGATCCAGATCAAAGGAAATAAGCTTTCCCGCACCGCGTTTTTTTACCAGAACGATCACTCCGTTCATGAACTCGTTTGGAATGTTTGATCCGATGGCTTCATTCAAAATTAAGTTTAGTTCTCGGTCACATTGAAAGTTTTTAAGTAAAACTCTTTTGGAAGGCCGTCGGGGCCAGGAGATTTTTTTGATGAGCTGGATCGAATAGCAGATAGTATTTCGTCTGTCGTGATTTCATTCATACAGCCTTCGTTCGCCGCATCCTCTTCTGGGATGACTCTCTCGCATTGGAATATTTCATCCACTTCCTCCACATTCTCTCGTGCATACAGACCAGAAAAATATTGAACCATATGATCACGTATATTATCAGCGTTGTCTATTATTTCGTCCGTTTCGGTCTGCAATAGTTCGATGGTGGTTCTCTTTCGTGCTCGTTCTCCTAGTTGGTAGCTAGACAGTGGTTCTCCGGCGACGAACATTTCGTTTATTTGCACGAACATTTCGGAGAAGCGGCGTTGATGTAGCAGCATTTCGGCTTTTATCCGGTTGATGGTGGTGAGTATGGCACGGTTGTTGTAGTAGTCGTCATATGCTTGCCGGAGTAGTACGTAGAGACGTTGTTGTTCCCGATAAAAGCAATCGTACATTATTTTGGACTTCCATCGAAAGAACAATTTAATTTTCGGCTTCGCCACTGCTAGCCACCATTCCATCCATGACTGGAGATTGCGGCGTTGACGAGTCCAGTACTGCCACTGTGTTTGGAACTCTTCGATGTGTTCGGTAGTGAGGAGGTGGGGGCGGAGACACCAAAAACCGTTCCCATGTGCTTGGTTAGGAAGAGGGAGACATACCCTAGCGGTGACGGCTTTGTGGTCAGAGAAACAACATACATGGGTAGTGACGGATCTTAGCTGCTCTCGGAGACCAGCACTCACGTAGAATCGATCGAGCCTGGACGAGGAGTTATGAGTGATATACGTATATGCAGTATCTCGTGGACGTAGTTGTTGCCAGACATCAAGCAGACGCAGTTGCTGTACGGTGGCTAACAGAGCAGGACTCGAGTTGTTTCCCGTCGCATCGCATTGCCGTAGCACACAATTGAAATCGCCCCCTAGGACGGTGTGGTCAGTGCGATGGCGAAGATAATATGCGATCGTGTTGTTGAAAAAACGCTCTCGTTCGGCACGCAGAGCGGTTCCTGACGGAGCATACACGTTACAAAGTGTCGTGTTATTTATACGCAGAGCAAGCAATCTCCCGTCCAGACTTTTCTCGATATGAGAGAATTTAAGATGCTCTTTCAGGGCGATAGCTGTTTCATCTCCTAGAGTGATCGACGTTGCAGATGACATTATAGCCGGGCAAAGTAAGCTAATCGTTCTCAACCTCCTGCAGGAAAACGATATCTAGCTCCTGGGTGCGGATAAATGTGCGTAGAGCGTTTAGTTTTGTTTGGTTGGTGATTGTGTTGATGTTGATAGTTCCGATGTTACAGCTGACGTGGTCCATTACTGCTGCATCTCCTCATCGGAAATTAGTTCGTGTTCGTGCTCGGCGGTGGGGGTATCGTTGTCTCCTTCAGTGGGTTTTATCTTTTTGACCACCGGTTTCTTGTGTCTTCGGCTACCGTTCGAGGTTAGCGAGTATTGGGAGCTGTCGGTTTCGTAGTCATCCTTGTTGAGGTGGTTGGTAGGAACTGTACCGAGTGAGATCGGTAGCGGAGAGAGTTTGGCGATCGTTTGCCTGGATAGTCTTGCTGAAATCGGGGCCGCAGGAGGCGGCATCGAGATTTTGACTTGCTTGTTAGCAGAGTGTACTCCTTGGAGATTCAGGGCTCCACCCGAAGTGCTTGGTCTACCGATTTTCCCCGAACTACTGGCCATAGCCCGTGTTAGTATTCGTGTACCTACCGGGTTTGAGGAAGTTTTAGTCGTTGTAGGTTCGGACGGTTTTCCCATCGCTACTTTCGCATACGATTGGTCTGCAGTGGCTTTTTGCACCAGTAATTTTCTGTTTTGCACACAAGGAATACCAATATGAGCAAATTCGTGGCAGTGCAAACAGGTTTGCCTTTGGCCCTTGTAGGCTACCGTGGTTTCTTCGTCCTCAATCTTAACGAGAGAAGGTATGTTTTTCGTTACCGCTACCCGAGCAACACGAACACCTACTATTAAGGGGTTATATACCTTTTTAGTTTTCGAAAAACCAAAAATTTTTTTATTGTATTATCTTCAAATACAACATCTTGAGAACATTTTCACAAATTTTCATAAAGATCTGAGCAATAGGAAGAAAGTTAGAGCGATTTGCAGCGCGCCTCGCCACGGCCGCATAAACTAAATTGAAACTTTACACGCGATTATCTCGGAATAGTGATTTTCGAAAAATGACTTTGCCGTGATCCTGATTGCGGAAAAGCTACTGAATCGATTTCCTTCATCTTTTTTTTTAAATTTTCGTTATTAAATTCGCCGGTCCTTGAACGATCGCTTTTTGAAACATACAGTTACATTTTGCCGCAAAAAATTTTTTAATGCAATTTTTAGCGCTAAAAACGTGCATTTTTTGGGAAAAACGTTCCCGTTAGCACTGAAAACAAAATACTCATAAAAGCGATCGTTCAAGGACCCGGCACACTCCTAAACTAATAAAATAATATGAGTTTGCTGTCGGTTTCGTAGTCATCCTTGTTGAGGTGGTTGGTAGGAACTGTACCGAGTGAGATCGGTAGCGGAGAGAGTTTGGCGATCGTTTGCCTGGATAGTCTTGCTGAAATCGGGGCCGCAGGAGGCGGCATCGAGATTTTGACTTGCTTGTTAGCAGAGTGTACTCCTTGGAGATTCAGGGCTCCACCCGAAGTGCTTGGTCTACCGATTTTCCCCGAACTACTGGCCATAGCCCGTGTTAGTATTCGTGTACCTACCGGGTTTGAGGAAGTTTTAGTCGTTGTAGGTTCGGACGGTTTTCCCATCGCTACTTTCGCATACGATTGGTCTGCAGTGGCTTTTTGCACCAGTAATTTTCTGTTTTGCACACAAGGAATACCAATATGAGCAAATTCGTGGCAGTGCAAACAGGTTTGCCTTTGGCCCTTGTAGGCTACCGTGGTTTCTTCGTCCTCAATCTTAACGAGAGAAGGTATGTTTTTCGTTACCGCTACCCGAGCAACACGAACACCGGTTGTGATGCCACCTAGCTCACCATATGCGTCATCCCAGATCAAGTCACGAACGTAGAAGACTTCGCCGTATTCGGCGAGGAAAGTGGCGATTTGATTGTTGGAGATACCTTCGGAAAGGTCGAAGAACCTCACTTCTACCGCCCCGTCCTCCATCTTAATGCGTAGCTTGTACGACTTTCCGTCAAACATGAACTCGTGCTTACCATCGTGTTGCTCCACGATCTTCTCGGCGAGCTCGAGGTTGTTCACCTTCACAAAGGCACATCCCAGCCGTCTACTGGGTTGAAGTTGGAGCACATTTTCGCGTGTAAGACCGAGTTTTTTTTACGACAAACTAATGAATCTCATCATGAGAAAGCTGCTTCGGAAACTGGGAATAGTCCAGACGGAACGTATTTTCGCGACGCGGCATCACGAGAAATCACGTCTGACGCCGCGGCAGAGGCGAACGCAATGATTGCTCTGGCAATAGGAAACGTATATAAGAAAAAGCCCGTGATCGACTTCCGATAACTGATCGCACAAAAATATCGACTGATCGGCTCAGAAGTTGAACGCTAACTGAAATAATAATAAATCAATCGAATCAAACCACCCAAGATAAAGTTTAAAAGAGTGAACTCAACGTTGAGCATTTTTGACGTATTATAACACTTAGTGCTATACATACACCTACTATTAAGGGGTTATATACCTTTTTAGTTTTCGAAAAACCAAAAATTTTTTTATTGTATTATCTTCAAATACAACATCTTGAGAACATTTTCACAAATTTTCATAAAGATCTGAGCAATAGGAAGAAAGTTAGAGCGATTTGCAGCGCGCCTCGCCACGGCCGCATAAACTAAATTGAAACTTTACACGCGATTATCTCGGAATAGTGATTTTCGAAAAATGACTTTGCCGTGATCCTGATTGCGGAAAAGCTACTGAATCGATTTCCTTCATCTTTTTTTTTAAATTTTCGTTATTAAATTCGCCGGTCCTTGAACGATCGCTTTTTGAAACATACAGTTACATTTTGCCGCAAAAAATTTTTTAATGCAATTTTTAGCGCTAAAAACGTGCATTTTTTGGGAAAAACGTTCCCGTTAGCACTGAAAACAAAATACTCATAAAAGCGATCGTTCAAGGACCCGGCACACTCCTAAACTAATAAAATAATATGAGTTTTTCGATTTCGGTTGACCCGCTGAGTCTCTATCAGGATCACCGCAAGCCTCTGCAAAAAATAGCGTTTCGAGGAAACGGCCATTACTCCAGTAATAATTGGTATATCTCAAAATCAAACGTATTTTGTTGTTGTTGATAAACTCTACTTTCAGAAAAATACCCTTTTGATGCAATGAAAATGGTGCTATGCACTTAAAAATAGATTCAAACTTCCCTCATTTTTCTCGACCAAAAAGGTATATAACCCCTTAAATTAAAATCAAAATTGGCTTCCTGCACCGAACGACTCCGTTGAGTGAAATCGACATAAATTTGGGTACTTTTCGTTTTCCGTGTAGTCTTAATCCCGTAACACGTGTTAAATATATGACAGTATGTGTTGTTACTTGACTTTTGCGCTATTGCTTCTAAAGTAATAAGGAAAAGTTTTGCGTGTGGTACAGCGGTGCTTGGAGAATTATGTTTTGAAGTTTGTTTTGATTGGGAAATTCAATTTTGTTTACCTTGCCTTGCCTCAACAATGGCTAAACGGACAGGGCATTCTTAAAAATTCTACATATGGTTTCCGTTACAATTGGCGCACTGAAATTTTTTACTCTTTTTCACAGGACATGTGTCCTTTTTGTGAGAGTTTCCACAATAAAAGCATTTTTGGTCCATGATACAGAACTTAAATCCATGGCCATATCGTTGGCAAGTACGGCATTGGGTGATATGCTTTTCACCTCCGCCAAACTTGCTATAAATTCCCCACTTTACACGCACATTATACAAAGCATGTGCTTTTTGAAAAAATTTTAAGTTGTTAACCTCACTGCGGTTAAAATGTCTGTTTCACCACCTGTTTCCACCTCGTGATTTTTGTTTCAAAAGAATTACTTGGGTCGGGGCTATGCCAAGTAATTCTGTCAGAGTAATTTTGATCTCATCAACGGTTTGATCGTTGGTGAGACCTTTCAAGACAACCTTGAATGGCTTGGTGTTCTTGGTGTCGTAGGTAAAAAAATTGTACATCTTGTCAGTTAAATACTGAACAAGACGATCACGACCCTTTATTGAGTCGGCTAATAAGCGGCATTGACCTCTACGGCCAATTTGATAGGTAACTTTAACGTCAGAAACAAACGTTGAAAGTTCCTTTTCAAAAAATATTAAATTCAGAATAAATAGTTACCACAATAGGTGGAACTTTCTCCTTTTTTAAAGAATTTACATTTTTCATAGTATCATTACTAATAACTTCCATTTCACCGGCTTCTTGCTCAGGCAAAATATCGAACATGTTATCGCTGCAGACACTCGAATTGTCCGAGAGAGAATCCTCGTAGTGATGCGCGGTTTCTTTTTTCGCCCTGTCATTTCAGGTGATACGAAAAAAGTTAAAACAAATTGAAAGTTATAACAAATGTTAAATTAAAAAGTAGGTAGTCTTGAGAAAGACTGATGGGAAATAACTTTCAGGTAGTCTTTAAAAGACACACTGACAAAACACAAACTTTGAAGCTATAGGCAGTCTGATCTGTAGGACAGTTCAAAACGCACTGACGTCACAGAGGTTATAGATCAAAGAGGAACGGTTACCATTAGAAGGGGAACCCCAAGCCACGCCGTGAGAGTTAAAATCTCCCAAAATCAAACGTGGGAGGGGAGATGTTCTATTAAATCAAAGAGCAGCCGTTGCCCAACCTGTGCTCTGGGAAGAATATATATTGAGGCAATACATAGCTCTTTACCTTGTATTGTTATTTGACATGCGACAGCTTCGACGCCTGGGACCGAAGGAAGGTTAATACGATAGCAAGAATAGCACTTCCTAATCCCTAGAAGTACTCCTCCGTAAGGGGTGTTTCGGTCAAGGCGAATTATATTAAAATCATGGAAGTTAAGATCTACATTTGAAGTGAGCCAAGTTTCACAGAGGGAAAATGCATCACATTTATGCTTATTAATCAAAACTTTAAATGAATCAGTTTTGGGGATGATACTTCTACAATTCCACTGTAAAATAGAGATAGAATCCTTCATCTCAGCCGATGAATACGATCGCTGCAAGGAGGGGCCATTTAGCAGTCAACTGCTTCAAAAACGTTTTAACTGTTGGTAGAAATGTCAGCAGAAGACTTTTAAGAGGATCAGTTATGTTGAAATTTTCAGAAATCCAGTCCACAATATCTGAAAACTCCAGCAGTCCAGATTCTGGCTTAATCTTGGACGAAAAAGAAGGAACAGTTTTTCCAGGTTCCTGGAAGTGCCGTAAACTCCTTACTTGAATTCAATTTAGCCAATCCCGGAGGAGTTTGCTTCGGATTTTCTACAGCACTTTTTTGTTTCTTAGTATCAGCCACTTCAGATGGAGACCTTCTCTGTCCCTACCTAGGAA
Source organism: Wyeomyia smithii (assembly GCF_029784165.1). Lineage (NCBI taxonomy): Eukaryota > Metazoa > Arthropoda > Insecta > Diptera > Culicidae > Wyeomyia > Wyeomyia smithii. Next base: position 134,845,252 of record NC_073694.1, on the reverse strand, counting down.
GCCTAAGGGAAGGATATTTTTCTCTTCCTAGATTTCCCGGGTTCAACAAAAGAAGGTTCCCCAACTGAATCGTCAGAATCAGACTCATCGGATGACAAGACCTCAAAAAGATTCGAGGAAACCAGTCTGGTGGCAGCGGTCTCTTCGAGCATTTTTACGAAAGTGCGCTTAGAGCGCTAACTAGCGAAACTACATCGAATGCTCGGTTACTGGACAGCGAGAGTCATCGGATTCTCGCTCAAGTTAAGTACCATCCATATAATGTACCTGATCACAACCAACGGCTCATCACACGTTTCAGCATACCTGACGCTACTCCTGTCGCTTGTGAATGCTTATACGCCGCAACTTCCACTATTCTTCCTGTCTCATCACCGCCGGAACGCACCATGTATGGCCTTATGGAAGCCCCTTCCACCCCCGCGTCAGCCAAGTCTCGTCAACAGGGTCACGACCTTCAACTGATGACGGGGTGTTGGAAGAGGGTTTGCAAACCGTGCCCGCAGGCAAGTATCGCTGCTTAACTCAGTCTGCTCGCGCTGATAAAAAGCTTCCTTCTAACAAATTTCGATCCTCTGACCTCCACATTTATTACCAAAACGTGGGCGGCATGATCACTTCCATCGAAGAATATTTGCTTGCTTGCTCGGACGAAAGCTATGACGTTATTGTTTTCACCGAAACATGGCTGAACGACCGTACACTATCGTGTCAAATTTTCGGCGACAACTATGATGTTTTTCGGACAGATCGTTGCCCCCTCAACAGCACAAAACCCATTGGAGGAGGAGTGCTTATTGCTGTTAATCATCGATTCAAGGCAGTATTAATCGAAAATAAGTCTTGGGCGAGTATTGAACAAGTTTGGATTCGACTGAAGCTTTCTGGTTACTCGCTTTTTCTATGCCCCATCTACATCCCACCTGACAGAGCACGTGACGCGACGCTTACCAACACCCATTGTAATTCGATAAATACGATCTGTGAGCAAGCTCTTCCCAATGACGAGGTAGTTGTGTTTGGAGATTTTAATTTTTCTGGTGTGAAGTGGCGCTCTAGTCCGGATGGTTTCCTATTTGCTGATCCAATGGTGTCGTCTTTTCACCACGGGATCAATAACTTGCTTGACTGCTATAGCTCTAATCTGTTACGGAAGATCAATCACATAAATAACGAGAATGGCAGAATTTTGGATCTATGTTTCGTCAGCAATGTTGACTGCGCACCGGGGATAAACATTGCTGCATCTCCCCTAGTAAAAACCGTGACGTACCATCCCGCACTACATCTTACGACCAGGACTACTCTTTCGGATTTATGCTGCACGGTTGATACTGTCTGCTATGATTTTAATAAAGCGGACTATGATAGTATCCTCAACATTCTGTTGAAAATCAATTGGAATGAGGAACTTGACAACGACAATATCGACACAGCAGTTCAAGTATTTTCGAACATCATGAGCTATGTTATTGATCGCCACGTACCCAAGCGAGTTGTATCTAAATCTAAACGTCTACCTTGGCAGACTAGTGAATTGCAGCGCCTAAAACGCTTACAGCGAGCAGCTTTGAAAAGATACTCTAAGTTTGGAGGATTATCGCTGCGCGACGAGTACCTAAAGGTTAACTACACCTACAAACGGATGAGCCGAGAATGTCATTCCAACCATCTACGCAGCGTACAGAGTAAACTGAAATCGGATCCAAAGGGTTTTTGGAAATATGTCAACGAGCAGCGTAAAGAGCGGGGACTACCTTCAACGATGTTTTACGATGAACGTACGGAATCGGACTTCCAGAACATATGTGACCTATTTGCTCAAAAATTTTCCAGTGTTTTCTGCAATGAACCACTATCGTTGAGTGAAGTATCTTCTGCCGCAAGCAACGTATCACTGCATGGACAGTCTTTGAATGTTTTCGACGGTCGGCACTATCTAACCTGAAGCTTTCTTCCTCGGCCGGCCCTGACGGCATACCCGCCGTTCTACTAAAGCGATGTGCTACTGGCGTATTAACCCCGCTTCGTCATTTATTCCGCCTTTCACTCTCGACTGGTAACTTTCCATCTTTATGGAAGTTCGCGTTCATGTTTCCGGTTCACAAGAAAGGGGACAAGAGGAACATCGACAGTTACCGGGGCATCTCCGCTCTGTGTGCAGTCTCGAAACTATTGTTGGGTGGAGTTGGTCGTGATGGAACCGATTTTCAGCTACTGTAAAGCCTGTATTACACTCTTTGACCAAGCCACAATGGTCGGAAAATTGAAATTTCCGGCCAAAATTCATTTTTTTGTGCCAAATTGTTGGTTTTCCACTGCAGATAATTATGACATATAAGAAAAGTCTTGTACTGACAAGGGACTGTCTATAAACCACGTAAACTGAGGCAAATGTCTTGTGTTTTCGAATAAACGTAAATAACTCGTTAGTGGAACGAGATAAACGATTACTGTTTTCAGCAAAGATGCACATAATAGTAAAACGCTTCTTATGGCTTTGAGGTTTAGTTCACTTTTTGTCCGCAGAGATGGCGCACGAATCTAACTTTTGATAGGAACATCCAAGAGATATGGTTTCTTCAGCAAAGTTGTAAAGCTATTTAATTCAAACAAAACTACTGAAGACGAAACGATTTAGCAAATCTCGATTGTAGAGCCACCAAATGTTGATACAGTTTTCTATGGTCTTGTTTGTAAAAAACTGTTTTGAACGGTGCTTGATCAATTCAATGCAATCATTTATAACAATTTCTGTTCTAGGTTGTATGAACAAACTCACTAAATCGATCTTTTTAACTTCCTCGTAGGACATTGCTCGCTTCTTCGTAAAACACTTGAATAACACTTCAAAACTGTAAAGCACACATAAAACTTTGTTTCCTCCACATACACAAGCAATCAGACCGACTCAAAGGTATGAAGTAGAATTAGTCAGCCATAAAAGACATATGAGCCGCATGATTCAAGAGCATAACAATATGTGTGAGATTGCTGGTTCACGCGTGGGAGTAGTTGTGAGGTTAACTCAATGGAATTTCCTGTATGGAAAACCTGACTGCAATGTTGGAAAATGCAACCATGAGAACCTCCATTTGTTTATGCTGTATGCCGACATATCCGGTACACAGCTTCTACTTCGGCTGTAACTGACGAATAAATGCCCAAATGCAAGCTCGAACCATTTGTTTAACTCTGGCTGTAATATTTGTGTTTGGTGACAGAAGTTTGCGTGTGGTGTTTCATGGCCGTGTTTTCATAAAACAAACATTGGGAATCATTTTTAGGATAATAATTCATGTTTTTATTCGGTTTAGTATGATTTCACATGAATAATCGCTAAGTCTCAGCGATGTTGTAATAAGTTAACAAGATAAATTTCAGAAAAAAACTTTGGGTTGATAAAAAAACATCGTTTGAAGATAATAAAGATACACGCGAAAATCAATTTATTGCTAATATTAACCTTTTTTTTGAACAAAATGAAAAAAATATTTTTTTTACTAAATTGTGTACAACTGAATAATCATACTAATTTTCAAGTTTTTCCAGTATATTTTTGAACCTAATTGCTATGACATACGTTGATAAGTCTCCATTAAATTTCTAAAAATTACATAAAAAATTAAAAATTTTAAATTATCTTTTTCTACAAAAACGCAAATTTTACTCAAACTTTTAACATATGTTATAAACAACGTATATTCTAATAAACCAATCAATCTAATTATTTTACGTTTTTTCAGTGTGTTTTGAGCCAAATTGCTATAATATACGAAAAACTTTGTTGATGGATCACCCAAAAATTCAAAAATTGCAAAAAAATGGAAAATTTTTAATCATCTTTTTCTACCAAAACGCAAATTTTCCGCAAACTTTTAACACATATTTTTGAAGGGCACAAGTAGGGCTCTCAGACACACTATCAGGTGCTGTGCTTACACGTGCTTACATTTAATGTTTTTGATGGTCAAAATTAGGAAAATTACGCATATTTTCAATGTGGCCTGCGACTGACTCTGTAGGGTTGAAATCTATTACCCATCCTGTTTCAGGAAACTGATTTAATAAGCTTTCAATCATATTTGAACATACCATGATAGCTTTAGTAGGTTTTTATATATTCCAAAATATTCAGAAAAACTATTTTTCTCCGTTTCTGAAATAGGTAACTTTGAGGGCATTTTTCAACATGAACCGTTTTTTGTATCAAGATTTCATTCAAAAATCATGAAAATATAGATAAAATACTACAAAATCATGTGCTCAAAACATCCTGAATATGAAATTCGCATTTTGGTAATTTTGGCCACTCTTTTATATAGGGACCGTCTTATGTGCAAGCGTCAAATATTTGGCACTTTTTGACAGATAAAAATTTGGTCAAAGATAATTGTTTGTCACTCTCCAATTTTAACATGGGGCAAACACGGGCAAACAACAACCATGATGTCAAACAAATTTGACCATTATGTCAGAAGGTCAAATATTTGACCATTAGACAAAGAGTGTACTACAGGCTTAAGCCTCTCATCTCTGACACGCAACATGGATTTATGCCGAAACGCTCAACGACGACAAATCTTTTAACGTTCACTTCATATGCAATAGATGTTATGTCGAAAGGGTTTCAAACAGACGCTGTATACACTGATTTGTCAGCAGTCTTCGATAAAATCAACCACGACATCGCTATTGCAAAACTTGACCGAATGGGTTTTGGAGGCAATATTTTACGTTGGCTTCAGTCATATCTTGCGGACCGCCGCATCGCTGTTGAAATCGGAGACAACCGATCAAAAAAATTTCATGCTGCTTCCGGAATTCCACAAGGTAGTCATCTTGGGCCGTTAATTTTCCTTTTATACTTTAATGATGTCAATTGCGTCCTTAACGGTCCCAGGTTATCTTTTGCTGACGACATGAAAATATATGCCGAAATCAGATACTCAGAAGATGCTCTCAATTTACAACATGAATTTGAAAATTTTGCTAAATGGTGTGATATGAATAGGATGACTTTGAACTCTGATAAATGTTCTGTGATTTCGCTGACCAGGAAAAAGCGGCCTATAATGTTCAACTATCACTTGGGTGCAGTACCAATTAAACGAGAAGGATGCGTGAAGGATTTGGGAGTCTGGATCGATGGTCAACTCACATTCAAGGAGCATATATGCTACACTGTTGCTATAGCTTCTCGAAATTTATGACTGATTATGAGAATGGCCAAGAATTTTAAAGACGTGTCCTGTTTAAAAAGTCATATTGCTCATTAGTCCACTCGACGATAGAATACTGTTCGGAAGTGTCCAACCCTCATTACCTCAATGGTGTTAATAGAATCGAGGCAATTCAACGAAGATTTGTTCGTTTCGCTCTTCGTCATCTACCATGGAGTGATCCTCACCAGTTGCCAAGTTACGAAAATCGGGCGCAGCTCATCGGTCTCGACTCTTTGCAAGTAAGACGGGATCTTTCGCGCGCTATGGTAATTGCCGACACCCTCATGGCGCGAACTGACTGTGCTGTACTTCTGGGTAATATCGACATAAACGTGAATTCCCGAATTGTTCGAAACATCCCTTTTCTACGAGTTCCTTTTCGTCGCACAAACTATGGGGCAAACGGAGCTCTCATCGGACTACAACGTGTTTTCAATAGTTCAACACCTTCCTCGCACTAGGATTAGAAGTAGTTTTTTAAGTATATTAAGACACAATCATTAGGGCCAGATAGAGTCTGTCGATTTTTTTTGTGTGTAAAATGTGTAAATAAACCGCTTTATCTTCTCTTGGCGCTGTTTGAACGCGGGACATGCAGACAGCTCATGCGGAGTCTGCCCACAAGAGAGGCACTTTTCAGCACCCTTATTACTGGCGTCATCCGCATGTTGCTCTCCGCACTTGCCACAACGTGCTTTATTGCCACAGTGGGAGGCCGTATGGCCCAACTGTTTGCACCTTACACAATTCATTACCCGCGGTACAAACAAGCGCACGGGTAGACGCACCTTGTCCACGAGCACATAGCTCGGCAGAGCAGTCACGCGAAAAGAGTCTGATGGGGTGTAAGTTTTTACACCCTTGTCGAGCAACACTGAATATAATTGCTTACATTCGAGTATCTTGACTGGTTTCAGGCTAGAATCCTTGAAAAGGCCTTTTCCAGCCTTCAACATGTCCTCGACGGTCAGACTCGATTCGCTGACCACACCGTCAAACTCAAGTACGCGAGCTGGAATGTACACGTGGTACTCCCACGTGAAGAGCTCACAAGCAGCTATTTCGTTTGCTTGCTTGAAGTCGGATACCAAAACACGCAGTTTATTTGGGCGTACTTTCGTTATTTCAGTGACGGCTGAAAACCGTGCCAGATCTCCACAAATTTGCAATCTGTTCAATGCTTTTATTTTCGGCCGGAAAAATACAGCCCCAATACTTGCTTTGCCCTGCGGATACTGCTTTAGCCGATGGGTAGCTTCCTGCGGGGCACCATTTTTAACCCTTAGAACTTTCTATCCGGGAGGGCTAGGCGGTGGAACGAGCGGGTTTTCATCCCCGCTTTCGGTCATGCCACCATCGTCGTCCATGTTGGACGCGTGAGCCACACACGGAAAACGCCAATCAGCAAATAATATTGTAGAAAAAAACAAGAAAATAAAAACTACTTAGCTTCTGCAGACGCTCTCCTCCACAATCAGCGCACGGGCGATGCCAATCTCTTTTTACTTTTCCTTCCAGCAGGGTTGGTTGTCCGATCGTTCGAAGCTGCAGCCGTTACAGCCACACAGCAGCACCAACACAGCCAAGGGACGATCCATTAATGATGTCACGCTAAATTTGGGAAAAATTAGCTCCCCCCCTCCCCCTTGTCACAAGATGTCACAACTTCCTTGACCCCCCCCCCCTTAATTACGTCACGTTTTTAAAACCCCCCCACCCCCTGGAAATAATGATGAAAAATCGAGGAATTTGTTAGGAATGCATTTTTTCTCAGTGAGAACGATTTTACTGAAAGAAAAACTGAAACTAAAAGGAAAAGAAGATTATAGAAGATAACTAGAAAAGGATGCTGTTGATAGGGACGCATATCGACGACATAGAAAGCCGAGACAGTAATTGCAGCATCATTGCTGATTTTTGAAAGACCATCAATATTTAGTTCCTCTTCTTCAATCAATTCGCAATCCAAATCTTCTCCACATTGTAGTGGGCATAGTCCTTTCTAGTCAAAGAATTTATAGTGGTCCTAAATTTAAATATACAGTGAAAAAATTAGTTGAGTGAATTTTAATGAAACTGAGTATATGAAAACAACAGTGTATAACCAGAGCACGCAAAACAAACTGAGGAGAGAAAAGAGAATTAGTTGGTAAGCAGCGGAAGTCAACTTACGAAGACTCGGTGAGAGAGAAGCATAGATAGAAAACTCCAGAGCTAGAGGGAGAAAGCACGAACCAAACTGGTGAGATAGCTGTAGAGAGCTACGAAGAGGGGTATTGCATTTCACCGAAGGAAAAGTTCAGCATTCTGTTGGCTATACTTGGAGCGCGTGGATGCTCGTGCTTTTATCCCCAAAAATATGGCGTCGAAACGCAAAGCGGATCGAGACCGGCACGACACACATGTTACAAAAGCCAAGCATTTTTATTTATGTTTTGTAACAATTTTTGTATTGATTGGATTGAGAGACACTAAAAATTAATGAAATTGCGCTGTCATTCATAAACGAACATGCACGGTAAAACAGAATTAACGAACATTATGGTTTTTAACGTGAAAAAAATTGTCATTTATTTTATCTAAAGCAAATCCTAAGCAAAAAAAGGGATCGTAGAACTATAAATGAATAGGCGGGGGCCTAGCGTGGGTTCGAATCCCAACGCCGACATATGTGTCGATGGTTGTGGGGTGGAGTGATCCACTTACAACCAACCCAACTAGTCTAAATTCAATTCTAGCCGACACCGGGTTATTTTATGAGGCGAAAAATCTCTGGGATCACGCCTTCCATCGCATGAGGAAGTAAATCCGTTGGCGCCGGTCCGTTAATCAACGCACAGTGGAGAGTCGCTGGCCATCGACCCAAAAATGAAAATGCGAATTTCATTTCAATTATATTTTTCCTATAGTTGTATACTATTGAAGTGTCAGAATCCAAATTTAAGAGCATTACGACAAAATTTGAATATTCTATGATTTTTCAAAGTGTACTGAATCAGTGTTTTTTAGCGTTTTTCTTGAAAAAAAAATGCAATGTTGCGAAATTTGCTGGAGCCTCAAGGGTAACTTGTATCTTGATGACGTCTATGGAAAAGTTGTCTGTAAAATAGTGGAGAATATATCCTCTTCATTGGATGAATCAGGAACATCTAGTCCGATCCTGCGCAGAGTTGCGCAGAGTACCCTTGTTTTGAAGAGAAACAACAAGTGTTCGGCACATATCGAATTTTCAAAATGTAAATTTAAATTGCACACTGCAAACAGTCAACAGAATAACAAATGGCTCATATAAGTCTGATAAGAACAACGTTTTCAAACATATTTCAGTATGATTAATCATACTGTTTTCATATTTACAAGTTTAAGCCATCAATATTACAATATTCAACACAGTATCAAAAACTAAACATTGTTTATGTTTCGTTTCACCTGCACTGAGTACCAAAATCATAATTTAAGTTTGTATCATACCAGTCACATGTAAAAACAATCGTGTAAACACAAACCATGAAATAATCAATCGGCTGCTAATTTCTACAGAACAAATTGTGAATTATTATTCTGACGTTAGAAACTGCATTTTGAAAGCTCTCCTTGAAGATATTAAAACTATATTAAAAATGAACACAAAAATGAAGATGAAGGTGGAAGTGAGTGAAAAGAAGAATTCGATAAAAAGACGCAATGTAACATAGTCACTTTGAAAAAAAAACCAAGTCATAAGTAATTTTTATCACGAAGCATATTTTTCAATTGATATTTTTTCATTTTCTCAATAACTGAATAATATTTTTATATTTTTTCATGGCATATGAAAGTCCTTCAAGCATCATGCATTTTGCTTTCCAAAAAATTGAAACCGGCGTAAAATTTTCCTCATATAATATATATAAAAACATAAAAATTCCCCTGACGTCAAAAATACACATTTTCATGCAAAAAATAACATCAAATTCGGACTCAGTGTCCCAAAATTATATAAAAACCATGTATTTTCCATGATATGAAGACATTTTTTTGCTTGGCCAGAATTTGTATGGAGTCGCCCCACTGTGCAACGGGTCGTAAGTTAGGGTCCTGAGTGGAGCCGCCTCCCTGGGCGTCGGTGATTGGCACTACAAAAGTGGCGGAACTAGACCGACGGAAAATAAGCGAGAATAAAAAAACTATGAATGAATGATGCAAATAACATAAATAGTTCTGAGTTGAACTCTGTGGTTAGGTATGTGACTTTTTTATTTATTTATTTATTTTTTGAGTTTAAATGTGATGTCACACTCACGATAACCCCCCCCCCCCCATATGTCACAAAATGTCACAATAATTGAAACCCCCTCCCCACTCCTAAACGCATGACATCATTAATGGATGGTCCCCAAACAGCAGTGCGCCGGGTACTGAATCTCTTCAAGTAGCGACACAACGCACGTGTCTGTTGGCGTCCGGTAACGAAAGGCGATGATGCGTTGCTTTGTCTTCAATAGACGACAGCAGTGCACACGCAATACAATAGACGGTGACCGTGAAGGCGGATTTTTTTTAATTAATTTATAGGAATTTTAACTGCAGCGGCAGTCATTCATCCCTTTTCTTTATTGAACTAGTAAAAGCCCCTATTAGACTTGTTTTATTGTATAAAAAAAATACTGATATATTTATTTACATAAAATTTCACGTATAAGGCCTGTTTCTCGGATGAACTTTGCTAATTTGACTTCCTCTATTTTGTCATAGGACAAAACTACTCCTATATGCGGTTTCAATTTACATTCTTCCCGTTGTGTTGATGTATTATTCTAGTATGCCCTATTCGGAGTCTGGTTACTGCTCTCTGCTCTGTGGTCGATAAACGATCCGGCCAAGGTATTTAATGTAGTTGGTTTGATGGTTGCTAACAAACCATCACCGTTTTGAAGTAGAATACTTCTCTTAGGAAGTTCGGCTACATAGGGATGTGAAATGAAAATCTGAAACCGAAAAAAGTGAGAAATATGTCCAATTTCAAATGCTAATAAATCGGTTAGTTTTCGATGGATTTCCTTCGTTTTTGCAGTAATCGATTAGAAAATCTTCTAAGAAATTCAAGAGCATTACGACAAAATTTGAATATTCTATGATTTTTCAAAGTGTACTGAATCAGTGTTTTTTAGCGTTTTTCTTGAAAAAAAAAATGCAATGTTGCGAAATTTGCTGGAGCCTCAAGGGTAACTTGTATCTTGATGACGTCTATGGAAAAGTTGTCTGTAAAATAGTGGAGAATATATCCTCTTCATTGGATGAATCAGGAACATCTAGTCCGATCCTGCGCAGAGTTGCGCAGAGTACCCTTGTTTTGAAGAGAAACAACAAGTGTTCGGCACATATCGAATTTTAAAAATGTAAATTTAAATTGCACACTGCAAACAGTCAACAGAATAACAAATGGCTCATATAAGTCTGATAAGAACAACGTTTTCAAACATATTTCAGTATGATTAATCATACTGTTTTCATATTTACAAGTTTAAGCCATCAATATTACAATATTCAACACAGTATCAAAAACTAAACATTGTTTATGTTTCGTTTCACCTGCACTGAGTACCAAAATCATAATTTAAGTTTGTATCATACCAGTCACATCATTCTGTGCCGAACACGCATCAGTACTGGACGTGTTTGGTGATCGGTCCGATAGAGTATAAAACAAAAGACGTGTGAACAAGTGTTGGCATTGTTTGCCTGGTCGAGTGAAATAAATCCGGGTTCAAGGTCGTGCCTTTGTGCAACTGTTTCGCATCGTGACTGCCAGCTGGTGCGTAAGCCGATTTGGCTGCTGGCTGGATTGTGCTACAGCAGTGGACGAGACACAAACGAGGAAAAAGAAGAAGCCATCAGTGTCAGCGAGTTGTATCGCTGTGTGGAGTGATCTCACACCTGGCTCGCTGCTGGTGGCTGTTTGGTGCTGCTGTATTGGTGCTGCTGGCTGTAACGGCTGCTACTTCGAACGATCGGACAACCAACCTTACTGGAAGGGAGAAATAAAAAGGTACGTGTTCTTGTCAGCGCTAGTGCGCTAGACTTAGCGCGATGGATGTAGATCCCTCGCCTCCCGCGCCACCATCCCCGAACCCCTCTGACCCTGACCCTTCTGTTACCCCCTCCCCTGTTCATTCTTCAGTCCCCCCTCGCCCCAGGCTTTACCCAGACGGAGCCCAGGGCAGCTATACTGTTTATTTTCGGCCAAAGGCAGGACCGAAATCAAAAAAGTTGAACCTCTTGCAGATTTCTAAAGACCTGACGAAGGAGTACAAGGGCGTGACCGAAATTTCCAAGGTCCGGCCTAACAAGCTCCGTGTCGTGGTCGGTAACCTGAAAGAGGCCAACGATATAGCTTGCTCTGAGCTCTTCACACGCGAGTATCGCGTTTACATACCCGCACGAGACGTGGAGATCGACGGTGTCATAACCGATTCGAGTCTGTCCGTCGAGTGTATACTGCAAAGTGCCAAAGGGTGCTTTAAGAACAAAACGTGTCCCGAAGTAAAGGTGCTCGACTGCAAGCAATTGCGGTCAGCATCGATCATCGGTGGTAAAACAGTATACACCCCGTCAGACTCGTTTCGAGTTACGTTCGCCGGGTCAGCGCTACCAAGCCACGTCTCGATCCACCGGGTTCGTCTCCCTGTGCGATTATATGTGCCTCGCGTCATGAACTGCCTGAATTGTAAGCAGTTAGGCCACACCGCCGCCTACTGCTGCAATAAGGCACGTTGTGGCAAGTGTGGGGAGAATCATGCGGATGATTCCTGCAGTAAAAATGCTGAAAAATGCATTCACTGTGGGGAGAGTCAGCATGAGCTCTCGACATGTGCGGTGTACATGCAGCGCAGGGATAAAATAAAGAGGTCTCTCAAAGAGCGTTCGAAGCGTTCTTACGCTGAGATGCTGAAGAAGACCGTTACCACTTCTCCCATTACATCAAACCCTTATGATCTGTTGTCCTCTGATGAAACCGATTCTGACGATTCACCAGCGGGAACATCTTACGCCAATCCTGGGGAGTCTAGAAAGAGGAAAAATATTTCCTCTCCTAAACTTCCCAGAAAAGGTCCTAAGATTTCTTAAAGTGAAATGAAAGTTACAAGCAAACCAAACAGTGCTGCGGAAAAACCGAAGCAAACTCCTCCTGGGCTTGCAAATTTAAAGTCCCAGAAGGAGTTCCCAGCACTGCCAGGAACATCTAAAACCCCAGTTGCTCCTTTTGCACTCCCAGTTGATGAAACAAACTCTGGATTAGTGAAATTTTCTGACATTGTGGACTGGATTTTTGAAACTTTCAATGTACCCGATCCAATTAAAATTTTTCTTACAGCATTCCTCCCAACAGTTAGATCATTTTTGAAGCAGTTGACTGCCCAATGGCCTCTCCTTGCAGCGATTGTATCCTTCGATGCCTAATTCAACTGCGTATATGAAGGATTCTATCTCTGTCTTACAGTGGAATTGTAGAAGTATTTTACCAAAAATTGATTCGTTTAAAGTTTTGATAAATAAAAACAAATGCGATGCATTTTCCCTTTGTGAAACTTGGCTTACTTCAAATATTGATCTCAACTTCCATGATTTTAATATTATTCGCCTTGATCGAGACACCCCATATGGAGGAGTACTTTTAGGGATTAAAAAGTGCTATTCTTTCTATCGTATTAACCTCCCCTCGATTCCAGGCATCGAAGTTGTCGCATGTCAAATGACAATACAAGGTAAAGAGCTTTGTATTGCCTCAATATATATTCCCCCCAGAGCACAGCTTGGGCAACGGCTGCTCTTTGATTTAATAGAACTTCTTCCCTCGCCACGTTTGATTTTGGGAGACTTCAACTCTCATGGCGTGGCTTGGGGTTCCCCATACAATGATAACCGCTCCTCTTTAATCTATAACCTTTGCGATGACTTCGACATGACTATTTTAAACAACGGTGAAATGACACGTATCCCGAAACCTCCAGCGCGCCCAAGCGCTTTGGATCTATCCTTATGTTCGACGTCGCTACGGTTGGATTGCACATGGAAGGTAATCCTCGATCCTCACGGTAGCGACCATCTGCCTATTCTTATTTCAATTACTAACGGGTCAACTCGCATGCGACCAATTGACATTCCGTATGACCTCACACGAAATGTCGATTGGAAGTTATACGAGGAAATGATTTCAAAAGCGGTCGAGTCGATTCAACATCATTCACCACTTGAAGAATACAACCTCCTCGCGGGCTTGATTCTCGACGCCGCGTTGCAAGCCCAAACGAAGAAATATCCCGGCGTAACGATCAAAGAACGGCCTCCCACTCCGTGGTGGGACCAAGAGTGCTCCGATGTCTACACGCAAAGATCCGACGCGTTTAAGGCCTACCAGACGGGAGGTATACCTGGCGACTATATACGGTATTCGGAGCTTGATACCAAGCTTAAAAGCTTGGCTAAAGCAAAGAAACGTGGATATTGGCGTCGGTTCGTGAACGAGACGTCGAGGGAGACATCGATGAGCACTCTTTGGAACACAGCCCGAAGAATGCGGAATCGCGTAACGGTCAACGAAAGCGAGGAGTCTTCAAGTAGGTGGATATTTGATTTTGCCAGGAAAGTATGTCCGGACTCTGTTCCTGAGCAAAATATTGTTCGCGATGCGTCTCCGGGCCACGACGCGATAGAATCACCTTTTACGATGGCAGAATTTTCAGTTGCCCTCCTGTCCTGTAACAATAACGCGCCTGGATTAGATAGAATCAAATTCAACTTGTTGAAGAATCTACCCGGCAATGCCAAGAGGCGCTTGTTGAACTTGTTCAATAAGTTCCTGGAGCAAAACATTGTACCGCAGGATTGGAGGCAAGTGAAGGTGATCGCCATCCAAAAACCAGGGAAACCAGCTTCTAATCACAACTCTTATAGGCCGATTGCAATGCTATCCTGTATCCGGAAATTGATGGAAAAAATGATACTCCGTCGTTTAGACCACTGGGTCGAATCAAATGGTCTACTATCAGAAACTCAATTTGGCTTCCGCCGTGCCAAAGGGACGAATGATTGTCTTGCGTTGCTTTCAACAGATATTCAGCTGGCGTATGCTCGTAAAGAACAAATGGCGTCTGCGTTCTTGGACATTAAGGGGGCTTTTGATTCCGTTTCTATTGACATTCTTTCGGGTAAACTTCACCGACAAGGATTTTCTCCAATTTTGAACAATTTTTTGCACAATTTGTTGTCCGAAAAGCACATGCATTTTACGCATGGCGATTTGGCAACTTTTCGCATTAGCTACATGGATCTTCCCCAGGGCTCATGTTTAAGCCCCCTTCTTTACAACTTTTATGTAAATGACATCGACGAATGTCTGGCAAATTCATGCACGATAAGACAACTTGCAGACGACAGTGTAATCTCTGTTACAGGAGCCAAAGCTGCCGATTTGCAAGGACCATTGCAAGATACCTTGGACAATTTGTCTGCTTGGGCTTTACAGCTAGGTATCGAATTCTCTCCGGAGAAGACTGAGATAGTAGTTTTTTCTAGGAAGCATGAACCTGCTCAGCTTCAAACACAATTAATGGGTAAAACGATTTCTCAGGTTTTGGTACACAAATATCTTGGTGTCTGGTTCGACTCTAAAGGCACCTGGGGTTGTCACGTGAGGTATCTGATGAAAAAATGTCAACAAAGAGTGAATTTTCTTCGTACAATAACCGGACAATGGTGGGGAGCCCATCCAGGAGACCTTATAAGGCTTTACCAAACAACGATATTGTCTGTTATTGAATACGGGTGTTTCTGCTTCCGCTCCGCAGCAAACACACATTTGATCAAACTGGAGCGAATACAATATCGTTGTTTGCGTATCGCCTTAGGTTGCATGCAGTCGACCCATACGATGAGTTTGGAGGTTTTAGCTGGAGTACTACCATTGAAAAACCGCTTCTGGAGCCTGTCTTCTCGTATTCTAATCAAATGTGAGGTCTTGAACCGTCCCGTGATTGAAAATTTTGAAAGGTTAATCGAACTTAATTCTCAAACCCGTTTTATGACATTGTATTTCAATCACATGTCCCAAAATATTAACCCTTCTTCGAATATTCCAAATCGTGTCGACTTATCAAATACTTCTGATTCTACTGTGTTTTTCGATACATCCATGATAGAAGAAACTCGTGGAATCCCGGATCATTTACGCGTGCAGCAGATCCCTAAAATTTTTTCCAATAAATATCGAAACATCAACTGCGACAATATGTACTACACTGACGGATCACTTCTTGATGGGTCCACTGGCTTCGGTATCTTCAATAACAATTTAACCGTCTCCCATAAGCTCGATAATCCTGCTTCTGTTTACGTCGCAGAATTAGCTGCAATTCAGTACACCCTAGGGATTATCGAAAAAATGCCCACGGACCATTATTTCATCTTTACGGACAGTCTCAGTTCTATTGAGGCTCTCCGATCGATGAAAGATGTTAAGCACTCTCCGTATTTCCTGGGGAAAATACGGGAACATCTGAGTGCTTTATCCGAAAAATCTACTCAGATTACCTTAGCGTGGGTCCCTTCTCACTGCTCGATACCGGGTAATGAGAAAGCGGACTCTTTGGCTAAGGTGGGCGCAACAAACGGTGATATTTATGAAAGACCAATTGGCTTTAATGAATTTTTCGCACTTGTACGTCAGAATACGATCATCAGTTGGCAAAATGCTTGGACCAGAGGGGAATTGGGAAGGTGGTTACATTCTATAATCCCCAAAGTATCGACGAACCCGTGGTTCAAGGGGTTGGATGTAGGTCGGGATTTCATTTGCGTGATGTCCCGGCTTATGTCCAATCACTATAGATTTGACGCGCTCCTCCGTCGTGTTGGGCTCGGGGAAAGTGGTATCTGTGCCTGTGGTGAAGGTTATCACGACATAGAGCATGTGGTTTGGTCATGCCCTGTACACCGTGACGCCAGGTCTAAATTAATAGCTTCCCTGCAGGCCGAGGGTAGACAGCCGGCTGTTCCTGTTCGTGATGTCTTGGCGAGCCGTGACCTATCCTACATGTCCCTTATATACGTTTTCCTGAAATCCATCCACGCCCCAGTCTAGTCCCGTTCCCCTCCGTCTACACCCAACAAAACGACAAGAACACGTTTGAACCTTAAGCACAAAACCAACAACCAGACCCCGCACAATAGAACCAGGACCCAAGGACTACGAGCCTCTGTCCCAACTCACGACATCGTGGCTCAGCAGAACGAATCCATACATGCCATTCGACGATTATCAGACGACCATTGAACAACAAAACACTGATTGGAAATCCCATGCTAGTTTTAAGTTAGACTTAATTTCAGCTCGTAGTCGGCAGCGAGGATAAAAAATTTGCTTTAGTTTTTAAGTCATCAGATATAATTGGCGCCGTTAAACATTAAATTGTATTTGTGCCGTGTCAAATAAATGTTATGTGAAGAAAAAAAAAAAAAAATACCAGTCACATGTAAAAACAATCGTGTAAACACAAACCATGAAATAATCAATCGGCTGCTAATTTCTACAGAACAAATTGTGAATTATTATTCTGACGTTAGAAACTGCATTTTGAAAGCTCTCCTTGAAGATATTAAAACTATATTAAAAATGAACACAAAAATGAAGATGAAGGTGGAAGTGAGTGAAAAGAAGAATTCGATAAAAAGACGCAATGTAATATAGTCACTTTGAAAAAAAAAACCAAGTCATAAGTAATTTTTATCACGAAGCATATTTTTCAATTGATATTTTTTCATTTTCTCAATAACTGAATAATATTTTTATATTTTTTCATGGCATATGAAAGTCCTTCAAGCATCATGCATTTTGCTTTCCAAAAAATTGAAACCGGCGTAAAATTTTCCTCATATAATATATATAAAAACATAAAAATTCCCCTGACGTCAAAAATACACATTTTCATGCAAAAAATAACATCAAATTCGGACTCAGTGTCCCAAAATTATATAAAAACCATGTATTTTCCATGATATGAAGACATTTTTTTGCTTGGCCAGAATTTGTATGGAGCCGCCCCACTGTGCAACGGGTCGTAAGTTAGGGTCCTGAGTGGAGCCGCCTCCCTGGGCGTCGGTGATTGGCACTACAAAAGTGGCGGAACTAGACCGACGGAAAATAAGCGAGAATAAAAAAACTATGAATGAATGATGCAAATAACATAAATAGTTCTGAGTTGAACTCTGTGGTTAGGTATGTGACTTTTTTATTTATTTATTTATTTTTTGAGTTTAAATGTGATGTCACACTCACGATAACCCCCCCCCCCCATATGTCACAAAATGTCACAATAATTGAAACCCCCTCCCCACTCCTAAACGCATGACATCATTAATGGATGGTCCCCAAACAGCAGTGCGCCGGGTACTGAATCTCTTCAAGTAGCGACACAACGCACGTGTCTGTTGGCGTCCGGTAACGAAAGGCGATGATGCGTTGCTTTGTCTTCAATAGACGACAGCAGTGCACACGCAATACAATAGACGGTGACCGTGTAGGCGGATTTTTTTTAATTAATTTATAGGAATTTTAACTGCAGCGGCAGTCATTCATCCCTTTTCTTTATTGAACTAGTAAAAGCCCCTATTAGACTTGTTTTATTGTATAAAAAAAATACTGATATATTTATTTACATAAAATTTCACGTATAAGGCCTGTTTCTCGGATGAACTTTGCTAATTTGACTTCCTCTATTTTGTCATAGGACAAAACTACTCCTATATGCGGTTTCAATTTACATTCTTCCCGTTGTGTTGATGTATTATTCTAGTATGCCCTATTCGGAGTCTGGTTACTGCTCTCTGCTCTGTGGTCGATAAACGATCCGGCCAAGGTATTTAATGTAGTTGGTTTGATGGTTGCTAACAAACCATCACCGTTTTGAAGTAGAATACTTCTCTTAGGAAGTTCGGCTACATAGAGATGTGAAATGAAAATCTGAAACCGAAAAAAGTGAGAAATATGTCCAATTTCAAATGCTAATAAATCGGTTAGTTTTCGATGGATTTCCTTCGTTTTTGCAGTAATCGATTAGAAAATCTTCTAAGATTCCTACCAAATGCAGGAAATTGCAATTTTATTATTCGAACTATTGTACTATTGAAAATTATTAAGCCTTGTCAAAACACAAAATTCGACCTCTGATTGGTCGTTATATGATTGCTTTCCCAAGTACGGTCGACAGAGTTATGGACCTAGTAAATTGTAAATGCATTATTTGGCCTATATAAGAGCCTTCATCAGATATTAAACAGACATTTCATCAGATATTAAATTGAACAACTGAAATTTGAAGAACACAAATGAATATTTGAAGAGTTAATATTTTCTCGTTTTGCGCTATAATCCAAAGTTAATTATCTTCATCTACATGCATACTCTGACTATTATTACGTATTTGCGTCGCTTGGTGTTTGGCTACGGTTATGCAGAACGCAAATGACGGCGCGATGCGATTCGGCAAGACGAAATGTGTTGAAATGTATAGCTCTACTTCGCCTCAAAAAGAGCTGTATATTTCACCACGGTAAG
The DNA here is from genome assembly GCF_029784165.1 of Wyeomyia smithii. Taxonomy (NCBI): domain Eukaryota; kingdom Metazoa; phylum Arthropoda; class Insecta; order Diptera; family Culicidae; genus Wyeomyia; species Wyeomyia smithii. Next base: position 134,826,436 of record NC_073694.1, on the reverse strand, counting down.
GCGAATCGCATCGCGCCGTCATTCGCGTTCTGCAGACCTGTAGCCGGTCAACGTTTATTTACTAGAAAAAGTAGAGGTTGTATCCAAGACACGACCGCATAAATGACGTAGAACTACGTACACTATTAACAAATGCATTGAGTGTTTCATTACCCTAGTAACACAACTGTTTTTATCAATGTTTTATAGCGCTTTTTTGGCTGTATTGAGCGCTAAAAAACTTTGATAAAACCAATATTTTTACTTGGGTAATGAGTTATAATGTCTACTAATGAAGGGTTGTGAATTTCGTGAACTGGATTCAGCAGTTAGCAGATCGTGCCGAGTTAAAAACCATACACAGCACACACACACACAAATCATACCATATCATAGACACACACACACATCATACCATATCATTATACCATACACACATCATACCATATCATACACACATGATACCATATCATACACACACAGCAAGCAAGCGACCAATCAGAGGACGTTATTTTTATTTCAACAAGGCTTGACAATTTTCAATAGTGCAATAGTTCGTAGATTTAAACAACATTTTTCTGCATTTGGGCAGATGCGTGTATAATTTTCCAATCGATTGCTGCAAGAATGAAGAAACTTGGTTGAAAACCTATAAGCATTTGAAAAGGGATAAATTTCGTCCCAGTTTTTCAGTTTGCATCCCGGTATGGTATGCTAAAGTAAAACGTAGTTCTACGTCAAAAGGCATTTTGCTGTTCAAAATTGGATTTGGTGATGACGATCTTTATGCTGCCCCAACAGTGGGGGAATAATGGCAGTCTGGCGAGGCACGCTGAGAAGAACCACGCTGTTACTGAGACATGGTGACCAACCACAGCGCAAGTGATTTATTTAATTTGAAGGCAGCCACAGGCGCAACCCGCTGTTACTTCTGAGTGCTGTATCTGCTTTTACTGCTGTCAACGTTGTGAACGGTCCATCCAGCTCACCTTCCGACTAATGAATGTAGCTAGTTTTCCCAGAAACACTCTTTTATAGCCGAAGGGTACTACGTAATAGGCCACGCCCTTCTGTTCAGTTGTCTAATTCTCTAATATTCTTTAAACGAATTATTCCACAATTCGCATTCGATATTTGTTTCCAGCGAATAAACACCGATGGTGCTCTCACACACGCAACGATATTACCCCTATCGTATTACGGCTTGTATATTAAGCAAGCGATTTCGTTTGTCGCTGTCGCGTGTTGCATCATGTTGCAACTGAGCAGTTGAGAGACGACGCAATTCTGTTAATGCTGATTGATTGAATCGACTTCATATTAGCTCTGCATATTCGAATTAACTGCCTCTGTGAATGCGTTCTAACAGGGCAGTTTGTTATTCAAAATCCGTTATGTTGATCGCAGCCTTCGTGCTGTCCCAACCTCATTGAATCCAAAAATGGCCGACTTCGAGTCACCACTTCGAATTTTTGAAAGCACAAGACTCGGAAATAGTTAATGCGTTCCCTGTGAAAATGTTATTTTATGTTTGCTGTGGTGAACCAAACGTAAAATAGAATTTTCATAGGGAACGCAATGAGTATTTCCGAGTCTTGTGCTTTTGAAAATTCGAAGTGGTGACTCGAAATCGGCCATTTTTGGATTCAATGAGGTTTCACCTTAACTAAATAAACTACAACAGAATTTGATTGCTAGGATCCCGCGAAAAATGTTTGCTTGTGTTGATGCTAGGAAATTTTCACCCTTCAATTACTTGTTTATTTGCCTTGAAAAAAGGCATTTTGCTGTTCAAAATCGGTTGCTGATCGCAACCTTTGTGCTGCCCCAACAGTGGGGGAGTTAAGATACACGGACAACATGCACTGTGGAAGCTATTTCACCTTCTGTAAATTAGACGGCCGCGAAAGATCTAACTGCTAGAATCCGCACAGAATGCTTGCTTACGTTGTCAAAAATTATTAACTTTCAATGACTTGTTTATTTGCCTTGAAAAAAGGCATTTTGCTATTCAAAATTGGATTTGGTGATGACGATCTTCATGCTGCCCTAACACGGGGGAATAATGGCAGTCTGGCGACACACGCTGAGACGTGGGGCTGCTCCTGAGACGTGGTGACCAACCACAGGGCTAGTGCTGCCAAGGAAGTACGACTGCTGTTGACAACTTGTCGCTGTCCAGAACTATTATGAGCGGCTTCGGCTGAAACAGGCTCTTATATAGGCCAAATAGCATGTTTTCAATTGCAAGGTATATGATTCTGTCGACCATGCTTGGAAAGCAATCATATAACGACCAATCAGAGGACGTAATTTTCGTTTAAATAAGGCTTGACAATTATCAATAGTACAATAGTTTGCATAATCAATCAACAATTTTCTACATCTGGGTGGATGCGTGTATAATTTTCCAAACAATTGCTGCAAAAATGAAGGAAATCGGTTGAAAACAAACCGATTTATAAGCATTTAAAAAGGGACATATTTCGTCCCCTTTTCGTTAATAGTTTTCCTATTTACATCCCTATGTGGTAGGCTAAAGAAAAACGTAGCTCTACGTCAAAATGACTGACACGCAAGCAGCCGGGTTATCTTTCTTGTAAAAGTATTCTACTTCAACCTTGCGGTCGTGGCTTTGCATACAACCTTCCTGTGATTTTTTTCCATTCGTTTTCCCACTGTAAACGCAACGATAGTCTACAGCTTCTTATCGTACCTTCTCCGGGTACTTGTGTTGTTAGTAAGTTACAGTCTCGTCCTTCTTTCGCTAGGCGGTCTGCGATAGTGTTTCACATAATGCCAACATGGCCTGGGATCCAGCAGAACGTCACCTGTTTCTGATCAGCTTCCATTTCTAAGGCTTGTATCCAGAGCCGGATTTACGGCCCGGGGCCCAATTTTAAGTGGGGGCCCCAAAACAAAAAAAAAACCGTTTTTTATCGTACGAGTTAAAAACATTTATTTGTTATTAAAAAGTTACCAAATATTTGTTAGAATTTTTTATTACGAGTTTTTTTGCAGAGAACTTTATAATTAAATAATCAACATTCAACTCCTTAAGTATATCGTACTCGCAACTTAACAATGCTAAGTTTGACAGCCTTTCATTCTTCATAGTCGTACGCAACCTATTTTTAATCAGTTTCATTTTCGAAAAAGACCTTTCCCCAGTTGCGTTCGAGATCATTAGACTCAAATAAACCCGCAACGCGATTTCAGCGTTTACAAATACATTTTGCATATTTTTGGTCACAATCACATTGTATAAATGTAATTCAAATGATTATTCTCTGGACTCTGAAATTGCTCAGCAAACGAAAAAGGCTGAACTAACTCGTTTCCCAATCCATTTTCCAGATCATCCGGATAGGCAGCCACAAGTTTTTCAGCAGCAAGCTCCAGTTCAGAAGGTTTTGTGTTGATGTCGGACAAAAAAAAACGAATCGGTTGACCGCTTTTCGTTCATCGAGAGCATCGACCAGTTTATCAATCGCTGGTAGAATGCCTTATTCTTAAATTTCTCCTCTGCAGAAATCTGTGTCGATGCGTTTATTTTCTTAACACCAACGGGGCTCAGCCGAACGTTTGGTACTCGTACACAAACCACTTCGTATTTCTTATTCCTCGACAATTCAATGCCAGCTGACTTATAGGTATCATACTTATATTCCAAGAGAATCCATGGTGAACTCTTATGAATGTAATAGATCATTGCACGATGACATCACAAAACAAGAAGAAGAAAGGAATTTGACAGTTGTCGCGGGTTTGTTTACACAGTAACATTTTCGGCTCGGAACTGTCTTGTTAAAAATTGCGTTTCCAAGAATGAACCAAAAGATCACAGTAACGAATTCGCATAGGCGGAGAGTTTTCCCATCTTTTTCGTACTCGTATCATTCATTTTCACTCCTATCGCATAAAAAGTAAATGGAACGCATTGTAAACAAGCCCGTGGGAAGTGTCAGAAAAGTGAGGTTTATTTTCGTGTGCAATGATCTATTGTGATATTGGCGCTTGTGAAAAAATAACACTGAAGGAAAGTTTCAGATCAAAATGGTCTGTTCAAATTTTCTTACTGTAAATCGAACTTTTAATTGAATCTCATTTTTGATTGAGAAAAAAACTTTTTCTCGATTTGTGGGGCCCCAAAAATGCGGGGGCCCGGGCACCCCTTAAATCCGGCTCTGCTTGTATCCATGGGTGTTGCGAGTTACCTTTTTCCAGGGCCTCGAGGGCGCTGGCTGAGTCCGTGAAAATTACTTTGCATTAATCCGCATTTGCATGGTTTCTAATAGCGTACAACAGAGCCTTAGTTTCTGCTGAGAAGATAGAGCATTCTTTCGGTAGTTGAAATCGAATAGTAGTGTTATCTGCGAATATTCCTATGACATCTTTTACGGACATTAAGACCCCGGATCCGGAAACAGCAATCAGACCCGCACGAAACTCTCAAGGCCCGAGGGAGACAACCCAATATGCCAGTCCGTAATATCTTGGCCCAGCAGTGGAACATGTGCTTACCTATGGCAATGAAAACCATCATACAGTAAACCAGTGCTTTTAATGCAAAATATTATAGCTTTAAATAACATTTAGTTTCAGCTCGTAGTCGGCAGCGAGGATAAAAAATTTGCTTTTAGTTATTAAGATACTTCAGAAAGTAAGCTACCAGATATAATTGGCGCCGTTAAACATTAAATTGTATTTATGCCGTGTCAAATAAATTATAGATGAACAAAAAAAAAAAAAACTTTTGCGGACTCTACAGATCCGTCGGTGAAGATTTTCTTGTGTTGTGGGTATTTCGTGTTACATAGTTGAAGGAAGATTTGTCTGCCTTTTTAGGCTGGTTGTCCACCTTTATATTGCAATTTAACAGTTCAGTCGATTATCGGTGTTTTAGCATACCACCAAGTCTTAAAAGCGGGGCGATTTGGGGGATTGAGCTGTCTGTGAATTCACTGAACGCCATACTTATTCTTTCGGCAAAAGGAAAGCTGGAAAACTGTTGAACCCTTGATAATGTTCTACTTTGGTCAGATTCATTCTTGCCAAATAGAAGATTTGCTCTTTCAAATATGCGAACAATTTTGGACACTGCGTGGTGGAGTTTTAGATAGGAAAAAGGTAATTGGCCAGCTTCTGCCATAATAGATTCTATTGGACTGGATCGAAATGCTACACTACATTGCCTTATGCCCGTATTATGAAGTGGCTGAGGCTACTTGGAGTTGGTTTTGCTTACTCCACTGACTATTCCCATTCCGTATAGCATTTTTGGGATCAGAACAGCTTTAGCCATTTGTAGTAACGATTTTCTTACTCCCCTATTCATACGGTTACTAATGGATTTCAGAAGGTTAAGGATATTCTCAGTTTTTTGCGTACTTCCACAACATGCTACTTGAAGTTGAGTTTACGGTCAAATGTCACTCCAAGGATTTTTGCGCTTTCGACTTCGGGTATTGCAATACTGTTTATAGTCACTACTGGGACAGCGGGATGTTTGCGTCTTTTACACACGTGCATTATATTGGATTTCTCCGATGATATTTTTAAACCGACCTGGGTGCTCCATACTCCCAGGCGATGTGCTATTTCTTGAATTTTTCTCTTCAGTACTTTCGGGTTCATTCGTTGTTTTGCTTTCGTCTCGATTAGACGCAAATTGTTCATCTCCGTTTGAGTTTGCAAAATAACAATACACGAGTTATCGTACGGGTGTTTTTTTGTCGATTAGTTCTTGTGCTGCGCGATAACAATAGCCGGTAGTTTATCGGCAGAAACATCTTCTGCACACTGGTAGGGGCAGGCTACCCCGCCAGTGATCCGATACGCAGCTGATATATCAGCAAGAATAATTCTCCCGCACCGCTGCTACCCCGCTAGCAGCACGGACCACCATACGATCGAGCGAGTGGAAGTCAACTACAAGTGGCATCTACAAGGTCGCGTGTAGGATACGGCCACTGTGTCACAACACGAAGCTGGATCGTCATTGTTTGTTCTGCGGAGACGCTCGATTAATCCTACTATCAGCCGTGAGGTCGTGACTTAGACGTTCGGTGAAGTATTCACTTTAGAATTTTTATCATTATTATTAATAGTATTATTATTATTGTTATTATTATAATTATTATTACTATTATTATTATTAGTATTATTATTATTCTTATTATTATTATTATTATTATTATTATTATTATTATTATTATTATTATTATTATTATTATTATTATTATTATTATTATTATTATTATTATTATTATTATTATTATTATTGTTATTATTATTATTATTATTATTATTATTATTATTATTATTATTATTATTATTATTATTATTATTATTATTATTATTATTATTATTATTATTATTATTATTATTATTATTATTATTATTATTATTATTATTATTATTATTATTATTATTATTATTATTATTATTATTATTATTATTATTATTATTATTATTATTATTATTATTATTATTATTATTATTATTATTATTATTATTATTATTATTATTATTATTATCATTATTATTATTATTATTATTATTATTATTATTATTATTATTATTATTATTATTATTATTATTATTATTATTATTATTATTATTATTATTATTATTATTATTATTATTATTATTATTATTATTATTATTATTATTATTATTATTATTATTATTATTATTATTATTATTATTATTATTATTATTATTATTATTATTATTATTATTATTATTATTATTATTATTATTATTATTATTATTATTATTATTATTATTATTATTATTATTATTATTATTATTATTATTATTATTATTATTATTATTATTATTATTATTATTATTATTATTATTATTATTATTATTATTATTATTATTATTATTATTATTATAATTATTATTATTATTATTATTATTATTATTATTATTATTATTATTATTATTATTATTATTATTATTATTATTATTATTATTATTATTATTATTATTATTATTATTATTATTATTATTATTATTATTATTATTATTATTATTATTATTATTATTATTATTATTATTATTATTATTATTATTATTATTATTATTATTATTATTATTATTATTATTATTATTATTATTATTATTATTATTATTATTATTATTATTATTATTATTATTATTATTATTATTATTATTATTATTATTATTATTATTATTATTATTATTATTATTATTATTATTATTATTATTATTATTATTATTATTATTATTATTATTATTATTATTATTATTATTATTATTATTATTATTATTATTATTATTATTATTATTATTATTATTATTATTATTATTATTATTATTATTATTATTATTATTATTATTATTATTATTATTATTATTATTATTATTATTATTATTATTATTATTATTATTATTATTATTATTATTATTATTATTATTATTATTATTATTATTATTATTATTATTATTATTATTATTATTATTATTATTATTATTATTATTATTATTATTATTATTATTATTATTATTATTATTATTATTATTATTATTATTATTATTATTATTATTATTATTATTATTATTATTATTATTATTATTATTATTATTATTATTATTATTATTATTATTATTATTATTATTATTATTATTATTATTATTATTATTATTATTATTATTATTATTATTATTATTATTATTATTATTATTATTATTATTATTATTATTATTGTTATTATTATTATTATTATTATTATTATTATTATTATTATTATTATTATTATTATTATTATTATTATTATTATTATTATTATTATTATTATTATTATTATTATTATTATTATTATTATTATTATTATTATTATTATTATTATTATTATTATTATTATTATTATTATTAATATTACTATTGTTATTGGTATTAGTATTACTGCCTTTTTTTATTTTGATCCATTGTAGTTTGAGAAATTGTTTTTAAAATTTAATAGCAACTACTTGACCCCCCCCCCACATTCGAATATTTATCGTTTGTGTGCGGTAGAGCGTAACGCTCCCGCAAAATGGACGACATGCAGGTGCAACTATTCCTGGATGTGGAAACAACTGGGGAAGAGATTGAGATCTCCCCCATCAATTCCCCTCTACCTTCCCCGCTACCTAGCCCCGTACCAAGGGTACCGGCAACACGGGTGAAAGCTTACCCAGATGCTTCGAAAGGTCCGTTCGTAGTTTACTTCAGGCCCATAAAGAAGCCTCTGAATATAATTCAAATCGGCAAGGACCTGGAAAAACAGTTTTCGGACGTAACCGAAATTACAAAGGTTAGACCGAACAAACTGCGAGTTGTTGTGAGTAGCTTGAAGCAAGCAAACGCAATTGCTAGCTACGAGCTCTTCACGAGAGAGTACCGCGTGTACATCCCTGCCAAGGACGTGGAGATCGACGGTGTGGTTACCGAAGGAAGCCTCACGGTCGATGACATTTTGCGTCACGGGGTTGGCTGCTTCAAGAACCCCCTGATTCAAGATATAAAGATACTGGATGTCAAGCAATTGCATTCAGTATCCATCGAAGAAGGGAAGAAGAAATTCTTCCCTTCGGATTCCTTCCGTGTAACATTCGCCGGATCCGCACTGCCGAACTACATCTCTTTGGACAGGGTTCGTCTGCCTGTACGCCTGTTCGTACCGCGGGTCATGCATTGCCAAAACTGCAAGCAGTTAGGTCATACAGCCACCTACTGCTGCAACAAGGCACGCTGCAGCAAGTGCGGAGGCAATCATGCTGAGACCGCTTGCAGTGAGGATACTGAAAAGTGTCTTTACTGCGAGGGAACTCGGCATGACCTTTCGGCGTGTCCCGCGTACAAACAGCGCGAGGAAAAAATAAAGCGTTCCCTCAAGGTGCTGAGCCACCCTCGACAGGAAACATCTTTTCCTTTTTGCCAACCGATGAGGGTACATCTGACGATCCCGTCGAAGGGTGTTCTTATGCCATGCCAGAAGGATCTAGGAAGAGGAGAATGATCAACTCTCCTAATCTTTCTCGCAAAGGTCGCAAGATAACCCCTAGCGGAATGACCAATAAGCCAACACAAAAAGGAAGCGGTGAAGAAAAACCGAAGCAAGTACCTCCCGGTTTTAATTTTAAATCAAACCAGGAGTACCCACCGCTTCCTGGGGCACCAAAAACCCCTCGTGCACCCATTTCTCGATCAGAAGATAAAAAAGAAACAGGGTTCATAAAATTTTCTGATATTGTGGACTGGATATTTAAAACATTCAACATACCAGATCCCCTACAAAATATTCTTCTTGCCCTTCTTCCTACAGTGAAAACCTTTTTGATGCAACTAGCAGCAACTTGGCCCCTCATTTCAGCTATCATATCTTTCGATGACTAATACGGCGAAAGAGGTTAGGAATTTTATCACTGTATTACAGTGGAATTGCAGAAGTATCATCCCCAAATTCGATCTATTTTCTCATTTAATAAATACATACAATTGTGACGCATTTGCGCTCTGTGAAACTTTTCTCAATTCAAACGATCAACTCAATTCCCACGATTTTAACATTATTCGTCGAGATCGAGACTCACACGGTGGAGGGGTACTTTTAGGGATTAAAAAGTGCTATTCCTTCTTCCGAATCGACCTCCCCTCGATCTCGAATATTGAAGTCGTTGCCATTCAAACGAATATGAATGGAAAAGACCTATGCCTTGTTTCGTTATATATGCCTCCATCCGCGCGAATTGAACAGAAGCATCTCACTGATATAGCAGAGTTGCTTCCCGCGCCTTTTTTGATATTGGGAGATTTTAATTCTCACTGTACGCTATGGGGGTCGCTGTACGACGACAACCGATCTTCTTTAATCTGTAACTTGATCGACGACTTCAATATGACAGTTTTGAATACTGGGGAAGCGACACGTGTACCTAATCCTCCAGCACGTGAAAGCGTGCTTGACCTATCCCTTTGCTCGACATCACTAGCGTTAGATTGCCGGTGGAAAGTAATCAACGATCCCCACGGTAGTGATCATCTTCCAATCGTTATATCAATTGCTAATGGTTCAACTCCCCCGAACCCAATCAATATTTCCTACGACCTTACACGTAATACTGATTGGAAGTGTTATGAGTCTATTATAGCGCAATCTATCGAGACTCACGAGGAACTTCCTCCGGAGGAAGAATACGCGTTCTTAGCTGGCTTGATAATCGACGCCGCGACTCAAGCTCAGACGAAACCGATACCCGGGGTAACGATTAGACAGCGCCCTCCCAACAAATGAGTGCTCTGAGCTGTACGCGCGAAGGTCCGCGGCGTATAAGGACTACCGGGAGTACGGCACTGTCAACCTGCTTCGAAAGTACGAGGCACTGGGCAGGCAGATGAAGAGCTTAGTAAAGGCGAAAAAATCACAGGAAGGTTGTATGCAAAGCCACGACCGCAGGTTTAAAGTAGAATACTTTTACAAGAAAGATAACCCGGCTGCTTGCGTGTCAGTCATTTTGACGTAGAACTACGTTTTTCTTTAGCCTACCACATAGGGATGTAAATAGGAAAACTATTAACGAAAAGGGGACGAAATATGTCCCTTTTTAAATGCTTATAAATCGGTTTGTTTTCAACCGATTTCCTTCATTTTTGCAGCAATTGTTTGGAAAATTATACACGCATCCACCCAAATGTAGAAAATTGTTGATTGATTATGCAAACTATTGTACTATTGATAATTGTCAAGCCTTGTTTAAACGAAAATAGCGTCCTCTGTTTGGTCGTTATATGATTGCTTCCCAAGCATGGTCGACAGAATCATATACCTTGCAATTGAAAACATGCTATTTGGCCTATATAAGAGCCTGTTTTAGCCGAAGCCGCTCATAATAGTTCTGGACAGCGACAAGTTGTCAACAGCAGTCGTACTTCCTTAGCAGCACTAGCCCTGTGGTTGGTCACCACGACTCAGGAGCAGCGCGGTTTTCTCAGCGTGTGTCGCCAGACTGCCATTATTCTCCCGTGTTAGGGCAGCATGAAGATCGTCATCACCAAATCCAATTTTGAATAGCAAAATGCCTTTTTTCAAGGCAAATAAACAAGTCATTGAAAGTTAATAATTTTTGACAACGTAAGCAAGCATTCTGTGCGGATTCTAGCAGTTACATCTTTCGCGGCCGTCTAATTTACAGAAGGTGAAATAGCTTCCACAGTGCATGTTGTCCGTGTATCTTAACTCCCCCACTGTTGGGGCAGCACAAAGGTTGCGATCAGCAACCGATTTTGAACAGTAAAATGCCTTTTTTCAAGGCAAATAAACAAGTAATTGAAGGGTGCGAATTTCCTAGCATCAACACAAGCAAACATTCTTCGCGGGATCCTAGCAATCAAATTCTGTTGTAGTTTATTTAGTTAATACCCCCACTGTTGGGACAGCACGAAGGCTGCGATCAACATAACGGATTTTGAATAACAAACTGCCCTGTTAGAACGCATTCACAGAGGCAGTTAATTCAAATATGCAGAGCTAATATGAAGTCGATTCAATCAATCAGCATTAACAGAATTGCGTCGTCTCTCAACTGCTCAGTTGCAACATGATGCAACACGCGAAAGCGACAAACGAAATCGCTTGCTTGATATTACAAGCCGTAATACGATAGGGGTAATATCGTTGCGTGTGTGAGAGCACCATCGGTGTTTATTCGCTGGAAACAAATATCGAATGCGAATTGTGGAATAATTCGTCTAAAGAATATTAGAGAATTAGACAACTGAACAGAAGTGCGTGGCCTATTACGTAGTACCCTTCGGCTATAAAAGAGTGTTTCTGGGAAAACTAGCTACATTCATTAGTCGGAAGGTGAGCTGGATGGACCGTCCACAACGTTGACAGCAGTAAAAGCAGATACAGCACTCAGAAGTAACAGCGGGTTGCGCCTGTGGCTGCCTTCAAATTAAATAAATCACTTGCGCTGTGGGTGGTCACCATGTCTCAGTAACAGCGCGGTTCTTCTCAGCGTGCCTCGCCAGACTGCCATTATTTCCCCACTGTTGGGGCAGCATAAAGATCGTCATCACCAAATCCAATTTTGAACAGCAAAATGCCTTTTGACGTAGAACTACGTTTTACTTTAGCTTACCATACAGGGATGCAAACTGAAAAACTGGGACGAAATTTGTCCCTTTTCAAATGCTTATAGGTTTTCAACCGAGTTTCTTCATTCTTGCAGCAATCGATTGGAAAATATACACGCATCTGCCCAAATGCAGAAAAATGTTGTTTGAATCTACGAACTATTGCACTATTGAAAATTGTCAAGCCTTGTTGAAATAAAAATAACGTCCTCTGATTGGTCGCTTGCTTGCTGTGTGTGTATGATATGGTATCATGTGTGTATGTGTGTATGATATGGTATGATGTGTGTATGGTATAATGATATGGTATGATGTGTGTGTGTCTATGATATGGTATGATTTGTGTGTGTGTGCTGTGTATGGTTTTTAACTCGGCACGATCTGCCAACTGCTGAATCCGGTTCACGAAATACACAACCCTTCATTAGTAGACATTATAACTCATTACCCAAGTAAAAATATTGGTTTTATCAAAGTTTTATAGCGCTCAATACAGCCAAAAAAGCGCTATAAAACTTTGATAAAAACAGTTGTGTTACTAGGGTAATGAAACACTCAATGCATTTGTTAATAGTGTACGTAGTTATACGTCATTTATGCGGTCGTGTCTTGGATACAACCTCCTACTTTTTCTAGTAAATAATCGTTGACCGGCTACAGGTCTGCAGAACGCGAATGACGGCGCGATGCGATTTACGGCGAAGTAGAGCTATACATTTCAACACATTTCGTCTTGCCGAATCGCATCGCGCCGTCATTTGCGTTCTGCATAACCGTAGCCAAACACCAAGCGACGCAAATACGTAATAATAGTCAGAGTATGCATGTAGATGAAGATAATTAACTTTGGATTATAGCGCAAAACGAGAAAATATTAACTCTTCAAATATTCATTTGTGTTCTTCAAATTTCAGTTGTTCAATTTAATATCTGATGAAATGTCTGTTTAATATCTGATGAAGGCTCTTATATAGGCCAAATAATGCATTTACAATTTACTAGGTCCATAACTCTGTCGACCGTACTTGGGAAAGCAATCATATAACGACCAATCAGAGGTCGAATTTTGTGTTTTGGCAAGGCTTAAGAATTTTCAATAGTACAATAGTTCGAATAATAAAATTGCAATTTCCTGCATTTGGTAGGAATCTTAGAAGATTTTCTAATCGATTACTGCAAAAACGAAGGAAATCCATCGAAAACTAACCGATTTATTAGCATTTGAAATTGGACATATTTCTCACTTTTTTCGGTTTCAGATTTTCATTTCACATCCCTATGTAGCCGAACTTCCTGAGAGAAGTATTCTACTTCAAAAACGCGGGTACTGGCGGCGGTTCGTAAACGCGTTGTCCAGGGAAACAGCGATGAGCACTCTTTGGGATACCGCCAGGCGCATGCGGAACCGTGACGTTTCGAATGAAAGCGAGGAGTATTCAGATCGCTGGATACTCGATTTTGCCAAAAAGGTCTGTCCAGACTCTGTACTGGAACAGAAAACCTTTCGCGACGCGTTATTAGTAACTACGGAAGAGCCTCCATTTTCGATGTTGGAATTTTCAATGGCTCTCCTGTCGTGCAACAATAAGGCTCCAGGGTTAGATAGAATAAAATTCAACCTGTTGAAGAATCTACCCGACTCTGCAAAACGACGCTTGTTGAATTTGTTCAACAAGTTTCTTGAGCTTAATATTGTTCCGCATGACTGGAGGGAGGTAAAAGTCATTGCTATTCGGAAACCCGGGAAACCTGCCTCTGATCACAATTCATATAGGCCGATTGCGATGCTCTCTTGCCTCCGGAAATTAATGGAGAAAATGATCCTCTTACGGTTAGACAAATGGGTCGAAACAAACGGGTTACTTTCAGATACTCAATTTGGCTTTCGCCGGGGCAAAGGGACCAACGATTGCCTAGCGTTGCTTTCTACTGAAATTCAACTAGCCTTTGCTCAAAAAGAGCAAATGGCTTCTGCGTTCATGGATATTAAGGGGGCTTTTGACTCTGTCTCTGTAGAAGTTTTAAGCGCGAAACTTCATTCGCAGGGACTTTCACCAAATTTGAATAACTTTTTGCTCAATTTGTTGTCAGAAAAGCATATGTATTTCTCACATGGCGATTCGACAACTTCCCGAATTAGTTACATGGGCCTCCCCCAGGGCTCATGTTTAAGTCCTCTCTAATATAATTTTTACGTCAATGACATCGATGAATGTCTTGCAAATTCATGCACGCTAAGGCAACTTGCAGACGATAGCGTTGTATCCATTACTGGTGGCAAGGCTAGCGATCTGCAAGGACCATTGCAAGATACCTTAGACAATTTGTCTGAATGGGCTCTTAAGCTGGGTATCGAATTCTCTCCGGAGAAAACTGAGCTGGTCGTTTTGACGTTGACTAACGTCTATATCGAAGTTAGGCCCCTGAATTTAAAAATCTAATAATTCAACCAGGGAAAACCAGAGAAAAGTGGTCAGGTTTTGAGCGCTTATTTTGCAGTCATCTATAATCAGGTTTTCGAGGTTTTGGCATCAATCGATCAGAAATTCTTTTACGGTTAAATTTATGTAACAAAAACAAACTATTGTTTGAGATACACTATTGAAAAATTGGTAATTAATATCGATTGTCTAAATCATACCGCGCAGCCAATCACTACCTCTCTTCCCAAGCACAGTCGACACTAACGGATACAATCGATCTGACTTTGTTGTTATTGTTGTTGTCACTTTCTGTTTCCGATGTTTATGCTGCTGCTAGCGGAAAAAAACCTTGCAAATATGCATCTTTTTGTTGGTGTTAATTTTACGACAGCGGCCGGCGCCCCATCATTCTGATTCCAAAACCGCACCAGTGACATGCGGACGCTAGGTGATAGCAGCTGAAAGGAGGAAATACAAAATAGTACCGGTCATCTCGTGCCGGTTTCACCCGTAATGCTGGTGGCTTTAGTAGTAAATGGCTACTGCAAAACACTTAAATGGCTGGAATTCTGGACGGACTAACCAGGAAACTATAATCGGCAACTGGCACCTTTTGGTGCCTCGAAATTTTGGTACAGAAGCGGCTAATTGAATTTTCTGTTTTACCAAATGCTGCTGCTAGCGGAAAAAACCTTGCAAAAATGCATGTTTGTGTTGGTGTTAATATTATGACAGCGGCCGGCGCAGCCTTCAAGGAACATTTGTCTCTTCCATTCCATCATTTATGTAGCCCATCCCTCTTTTAATTTATCTGACGAAGCCTTGGTATAAAACGAAACGTTCGAACATTTCACCCCATCAGTTTCATTACTAAACCGTACCGGCTACATACGGACGCTATCTTGAAAGAATTCTGGACGGACTGACCAAAAACATGGATATATTCGGCACCTGGCCCCTTTTGGTGCCTCGAAATTTTGTTACAGAAGCGGCTAATTGAAATTTCTGTTTTATTACAAAATGCTGCTGCTAGCGGAAAAAACCTTGCAAATATGCATCTTTTTGTTGGTGTTAATTTTACGACAGCGGCCGGCGCCCCATCATTCTGATTCCAAAACCGCACCAGTGACATGCGGACGCTAGGTGATAGCAGCTGAAAGGAGGAAATACAAAATAGTACCGGTCATCTCGTGCCGGTTTCACCCGTTATGCTGGTGGCTCTTAGTAGATTAACCAGAAAACAACAATGTAATCGGCAACTGGCACCTTTTGGTGCCTCTAAATTTTGTTACAGAAGCGGCAAATTGAATTTTCTGTTTTACCAAATGCTGCTGCTAGCGGAAAAAACCTTGCAAAAATGCATGTTTGTGTTGGTGTTAATATTATGACAGCGGCCGGCGCAGCTTTCAAGAAACATTTGTCTCTTCCATTCCATCATTTATGTAGCCCATCCCTCTTTTAATTTATCTGACGAAGCCTTGGTATAAAACGTACCGTTAGAACATTTCACCCCATCAGTTTCATTACTAAACCGTACCGGCTACATACGGACGCTATCTTGAAAGAATTCTGGACGGACTGACCAAAAACATGGATATATTCGGCACCTGGCCCCTTTTGGTGCCTCGAAATTTTGTTACAGAAGCGGCTAATTGAATTTTCTGTTTTATTACAAAATGCTGCTGCTAGCGGAAAAAACCTTGCAAATATGCATCTTTTTGTTGGTGTTAATTTTACGACAGCGGCCGGCGCCCCATCATTCTGATTCCAAAACCGCACCAGTGACATGCGGACGCTAGGTGATAGCAGCTGAAAGGAGGAAATACAAAATAGTACCGGTCATCTCGTGCCGGTTTCACCCGTAATGCTGGTGGCTTTAGTAGTAAATGGCTACTGCAAAACACTTAAATGGCTGGAATTCTGGACGGACTAACCAGGAAACTATAATCGGCAACTGGCACCTTTTGGTGCCTCTAAATTTTGTTACAGAAGCGGCAAATTGAATTTTCTGTTTTACCAAATGATGCTGCTAGCGGAAAAAACCTTGCAAAAATGCATGTTTGTGTTGGTGTTAATATTATGAAAGCGGCCGGCGCAGCTTTCAAGAAACATTTGTCTCTTTCATTCCATCATTTATGTAGCCCATCCCTCTTTTAATTTATCTGACGAAGCCTTGGTATAAAACGTACCGTTCGAACATTTCACCCCATCAGTTTCATTACTAAACCGTACCGGCTACATACGGACGCTATCTTGAAAGAATTCTGGACGGACTGACCAAAAACATGGATATATTCGGCACCTGGCCCCTTTTGGTGCCTCGAAATTTTGTTACAGAAGCGGCTAATTGAATTTTCTGTTTTATTACAAAATGCTGCTGCTAGCGGAAAAAACCTTGCAAATATGCATCTTTTTGTTGGTGTTAATTTTACGACAGCGGCCGGCGCCCCATCATTCTGATTCCAAAACCGCACCAGTGACATGCGGACGCTAGGTGATAGCAGCTGAAAGGAGGAAATACAAAATAGTACCGGTCATCTCGTGCCGGTTTCACCCGTAATGCTGGTGGCTTTAGTAGTAAATGGCTACTGCAAAACACTTAAATGGCTGGAATTCTGGACGGACTAACCAGGAAACTATAATCGGCAACTGGCACCTTTTGGTGCCTCTAAATTTTGTTACAGAAGCGGCAAATTGAATTTTCTGTTTTACCAAATGATGCTGCTAGCGGAAAAAACCTTGCAAAAATGCATGTTTGTGTTGGTGTTAATATTATGACAGCGGCCGGCGCAGCTTTCAAGAAACATTTGTCTCTTCCATTCCATCATTTATGTAGCCCATCCCTCTTTTAATTTATCTGACGAAGCCTTGGTATAAAACGTACCGTTCGAACATTTCACCCCATCAGTTTCATTACTAAACCGTACCGGCTACATACGGACGCTATCTTGAAAGAATTCTGGACGGACTGACCAAAAACATGGATATACTCGGCACCTGGCCCCTTTTGGTGCCTCGAAATTTTGTTACAGAAGCGGCTAATTGAATTTTCTGTTTTATTACAAAATGCTGCTGCTAGCGAAAAAAACCTTGCAAATATGCATCTTTTTGTTGGTGTTAATTTTACGACAGCGGCCGGCGCCCCATCATTCTGATTCCAAAACCGCACCAGTGACATGCGGACGCTAGGTGATAGCAGCTGAAAGGAGGAAATACAAAATAGTACCGGTCATCTCGTGCCGGTTTCACCCGTTATGCTGGTGGCTCTTAGTAGATTAACGAGAAAACAACAATGTAATCGGCAACTGGCACCTTTTGGTGTCTCTAAATTTTGTTACAGAAGCGGCAAATTGAATTTTCTGTTTTACCAAATGCTGCTGCTAGCGGAAAAAACCTTGCAAAAATGCATGTTTGTGTTGGTGTTAATATTATGACAGCGGCCGGCGCAGCTTTCAAGAAACATTTGTCTCTTCCATTCCATCATTTATGTAGCCCATCCCTCTTTTAATTTATCTGACGAAGCCTTGGTATAAAACGTACCGTTCGAACATTTCACCCCATCAGTTTCATTACTAAACCGTACCGGATACATACGGACGCTCGGTGTTAGCAGCTAAAAGGAGGAAAAACAAAACAGTACCGGTCATCTCGTGCCGGTTTGACCCGTGATGCTGGTGGCTACTGCAAAGTACTAAAATGGCTGGAATTCTGGACGGAAACCAGTAAACAAGAAATCGGCAACTGGCACCTTTTGGTGCCTCGAAGTTTTATAATAGAAGCGGTTAGTTGAATTTTATGTTTTACAATTGCTGTTGCTAGCGGAAAAAAAACCTTGCAAAAATGCATGTTTATGATGATGTTAATTTCCCGACAGCGCTAGGTGTTAGCAGCTGAAAGGAGGAAAGACAAAATAGTACCGGTCATCTCGTGCCGGTTTCACCCGTTATGCTGGTGGCTCTTAGTAGATTAACCAGAAAACAACAATGTAATCGGCAACTGGCACCTTTTGGTGCCTCTAAATTTTGTTACAGAAGCGGCTAATTGAATTTTCTGTTTTACCAAATGATGCTGCTAGCGGAAAAAACCTTGCAAAAATGCATGTTTGTGTTGGTGTTAATATTATGACAGCGGCCGGCGCAGCTTTCAAGAAACATTTGTCTCTTCCATTCCATCATTTATGTAGCCCATCCCTCTTTTTATTTATCTGACGAAGCCTTGGTATAAAACGTACCGTTCGAACATTTCACCCCATCAGTTTCATTACTAAACCGTACCGGCTACATACGGACGCTATCTTGAAAGAATTCTGGACGGACTGACCAAAAACATGGATATATTCGGCACCTGGCCCCTTTTGGTGCCTCGAAATTTTGTTACAGAAGCGGCTAATTGAATTTTCTGTTTTATTACAAAATGCTGCTGCTGCTAGCGGAAAAAACCTTGCAAATATGCATCTTTTTGTTGGTGTTAGTTTTACGACAGCGGCCGGCGCCCCATCATTCTGATTCCAAAACCGCACCAGTGACATGCGGACGCTAGGTGATAGCAGCTGAAAGGAGGAAATACAAAATAGTACCGGTCATCTCGTGCCGGTTTCACCCGTTATGCTGGTGGCTCTTAGTAGATTAACCAGAAAACAACAATGTAATCGGCAACTGGCACCTTTTGGTGCCTCTAAATTTTGTTACAGAAGCGGCAAATTGAATTTTCTGTTTTACCAAATGATGCTGCTAGCGGAAAAAACCTTGCAAAAATGCATGTTTGTGTTGGTGTTAATATTATGACAGCGGCCGGCGCAGCTTTCAAGAAACATTTGTCTCTTCCATTCCATCATTTATGTAGCCCATCCCTCTTTTTATTTATCTGACGAAGCCTTGGTATAAAACGTACCGTTCGAACATTTCACCCCATCAGTTTCATTACTAAACCGTACCGGCTACATACGGACGCTATCTTGAAAGAATTCTGGACGGACTGACCAAAAACATGGATATATTCGGCACCTGGCCCCTTTTGGTGCCTCGAAATTTTGTTACAGAAGCGGCTAATTGAATTTTCTGTTTTATTACAAAATGCTGCTGCTGCTAGCGGAAAAAACCTTGCAAATATGCATCTTTTTGTTGGTGTTAATTTTACGACAGCGGCCGGCGCCCCATCAATCTGATTCCAAAACCGCACCAGTGACATGCGGACGCTAGGTGATAGCAGCTGAAAGGAGGAAATACAAAATAGTACCGGTCATCTCGTGCCGGTTTCACCCGTTATGCTGGTGGCTCTTAGTAGATTAACCAGAAAACAACAATGTAATCGGCAACTGGCACCTTTTGGTGCCTCTAAATTTTGTTACAGAAGCGGCAAATTGAATTTTCTGTTTTACCAAATGCTGCTGCTAGCGGAAAAAACCTTGCAAAAATGCATGTTTGTGTTGGTGTTAATATTATGACAGCGGCCGGCGCAGCTTTCAAGAAACATTTGTCTCTTCCATTCCATCATTTATGTAGCCCATCCCTCTTTTAATTTATCTGACGAAGCCTTGGTATAAAACGTACCGTTCGAACATTTCACCCCATCAGTTTCATTACTAAACCGTACCGGCTACATACGGACGCTATCTTGAAAGAATTCTGGACGGACTGACCAAAAACATGGATATATTCGGCACCTGGCCCCTTTTGGTGCCTCGAAATTTTGTTACAGAAGCGGCTAATTGAATTTTCTGTTTTATTACAAAATGCTGCTGCTAGCGGAAAAAACCTTGCAAATATGCATCTTTTTGTTGGTGTTAATTTTACGACAGCGGCCGGCGCCCCATCATTCTGATTCCAAAACCGCACCAGTGACATGCGGACGCTAGGTGATAGCAGCTGAAAGGAGGAAATACAAAATAGTACCGGTCATCTCGTGCCGGTTTCACCCGTAATGCTGGTGGCTTTAGTAGTAAATGGCTACTGCAAAACACTTAAATGGCTGGAATTCTGGACGGACTAACCAGGAAACTATAATCGGCAACTGGCACCTTTTGGTGCCTCTAAATTTTGTTACAGAAGCGGCAAATTGAATTTTCTGTTTTACCAAATGATGCTGCTAGCGGAAAAAACCTTGCAAAAATGCATGTTTGTGTTGGTGTTAATATTATGACAGCGGCCGGCGCAGCTTTCAAGAAACATTTGTCTCTTCCATTCCATCATTTATGTAGCCCATCCCTCTTTTAATTTATCTGACGAAGCCTTGGTATAAAACGTACCGTTCGAACATTTCACCCCATCAGTTTCATTACTAAACCGTACCGGATACATACGGACGCTCGGTGTTAGCAGCTAAAAGGAGGAAAAACAAAAGTAGGAGGGTGGTATTCAAGACACGACCGCATGACGTTGACTACCGTATTCTTAAAAAAAAAATATTCCATTGAAGCAAATAGTAGAGGGAATTGCAACGCTTCTTTTACAAAACTTCTGTAACAAAATTTCGTGGCTCCAAAAGGTACCAGTTTCCGATTATTCTCGTTCAGAATTCCAGCCATTTTAGTATTTTGCAGTAGCCATTTATTACTAACAGCCACCAGCATAACGGGTGAAACCGGCACGAAATGACCGGTACTATTTTTTTAAGAATACGGTAGTCAACGTCATGCGGTCGTGTCTTGAATGCCACCCTCCTACTTTTTTCTAGGAAGCATAACCCAGCTCAGCTGCAGCTCCTACTAACGGGTAAAACGATCTCTCAGGTTTTAGTCGCTAAATATCTCGGGGTCTGGTTCGACTCCAAATGCACCTGGGCTTGTCATATTAGGTATCTGACACGAAAATGCCAACAGAGGATTAATTTTCTTCGTACGATTACCGGAACTTGGTGGGGTGCTCACCCAGGAGACCTTCTAAGGTTATACCAAACAACGATATTGTCAGTTCTTGAGTACGGCTGTTTCTGCTTTCGCTCCGCCGCGAACACGCACATTATAAAATTAGAGAGAATACAATATCGTTGTTTGCGTATTGCCTTGGGTTGCATGCAGTCGACCCATACGATGAGTCTTGAAGTGTTAGCGGGTATTCTTCCGTTGAAACATCGTTTTTGGAATCTCTCTTACCGGTTGCTAATTCGATGCACAGTTATGAACCCATTAGTAATTGAAAATTTCGAGAGGTTGGTCGACCTTCAATCTCAATCCAGATTTATGACTTTATATTTTGACTATATGGCTCAAGATATTAATCCTTCTTCATACGATTCCTCCAATGTCGCTTTTAGCTACTTCTAATAATGCTATATTCTTCGACACCACCATGAAACAAGACATTTCTGGTATCCCGGATCAATTGCGACCCCAAGAGATCCCTAAGATTTTTTCCAATAAGTTTAAACATGTTAGTTATGATAAAAGGTTTTTCACTGACGGATCTAATCTAGATGAGTCCACTGGCTTCGGTGTTTTCCACGAAAATTTTACCGCCTCCTACAAACTCGATGCTCCTGCTTCCGTGTACGTCGCAGAACTTGCTGCTATTCAGTACTCTCTTGGAATCATCGAAACCCTACCCATAGACCACTACTTCATCTTCACAGATAGTCTCAGTGCCATTGAGGCTCTGCGATCGATGAAGACTGTGAAGCACACCCCGTATTTCCTGGGGAAAATACGGCGGTTTTTAAGTGCTTTAATAGATCAAAATTACCGGGTTACCTTAGCGTGGGTCCCTTCTCATTGCTCGATTCCGTGTAACGAAAAGGCTGACTCTTTAGCTAAGGTGGGTGCTATTGACGGCGATATTTATGAAAGACCAATTGCTTATGATGAATTTTATAGCATTTTGCGTCAGAGAACACTCAACAGTTGGCAATCATCATGGAACTCAGATGAACTGGGACGGTGGCTACATTCCATTTTTCCTAAGGTATCGACTAAAGCATGGTTCAAGGGGTTGGATGTAGGTCGGGACTTCATTCGCGTGATGTCCAGACTTATGTCCAATCACTATACGTTAAACACGCATCTCTTTCGTATAGGGCTTGTAGACAGTAATCACTGCGTTTGTGGCGATGGCTACCATGACATCGAGCATGTTGTTTGGTCGTGTACCGAATACTGTGGTGTTAGGTCTGAGCTTATAGATTCCCTTCGGGCCCGAGGAAAACAACCGAACGTACCCGTTAGAGACATTCTGGGAAGCGGTGATCTCCAGTACATAATACAGCTATACGTGTTCATAAAACACGCTGGTATTAAAATATGAAACTCTTCTATCTATTTGTTAGATTACCATTCCCGCTACACGCTGAAAGAAGATGATACACTAAGCTGGAGACACTCAAACGAAGACTCGGCATCTTTATGTTCACGCAGACACCTCAGTCCAAACTGCTCAAATAGAACATCACTGCTTAGCCATGTACAAATAAATAAATCGTATAACTCAATATAGTTAAAATCAAAATTGTAACTCCCCTCCTCTCACCTTAAATCCCCACTAGCTCGTAGTCGGCCGCGAGAATAAAGAAAAGGCCTCCCTCTTTTCCCTGCTAATTCAGAATTTAAAAAATGTACTTGGCTCAGTTGAACATAAATTGTATCGTGCCGTGTCAAATAAACTATTTAAAAACTAACTTTCGGGTTAGCGTCAGATACTACTACAAGTATGTCGTCAGCATATACAAATAAGCGTATGGACTTAGGAATCCCTTTAAAGACAGTGTCCATAAGAACTAAAAATATGGTCACTGATAACACAGAACCTTGGGGGACTCCCTTGGATTGGACTTTTTTGCATGACAGTGTGTCGCCAATTGCGACTCGAAAAGTTCTTCCGGATAAAATATTCTGTATATAGTTGATAATTCTACCACTGAGGCCCCATTTAGTAAGGATTGATACTATTTACTTATCAGCTGTGTCCTAAGCTTTAGCGATATCCACCATAAGGACTTCGTTGTGTTCGCCGTTGTCAAAAGATTTTCGTAGTTCTTTCTCCAAAGCTACGAAATATACATCCTCTTCCTCTTCCTTTACGAAAAACGAATTGATGTTTATTCAGCAAATTATTTCGTTCCAAGGTTTCCGTCTATTTACTAATCTTTCTACTGTCTTTCCCATACAGCTTAGCAGTGTTATTGGCCTCTGATTACCCAAAATTCTGTTATCTTTGCCTGGTTTTGGTAATGGTATAATAAGGCCTTCTTTTCACTGATCAGGGGTGTCACCCGATCTCCAAACTGTGTTTATAGTTTCAAGTAACTGAATTTTAACGCTATAGGGCAGGTGGTTGAGCGTAGGATAATCGATATTGTCTATGCCCACCGATTTACTTTCCCCTTTATCCACTGCCCAGAAAAATTTTTCGATTGAAAAGTCGTCGTTTATATGTTCATCTATAATTTCCACTGGTTGTTCAATTGGGGGCAGGAATCAGGTACACTGAGATTTTGCGCTGAAGAGCTGACTGCTTGGGGAGTAGTTTGCGAGGTGCTCGGCTACTAGATTTGGATCCTCGATGATTTCATCGTCAATTTTTAGCGTATGGTTTTGGGTATATTTTTTTCCGCATAAGGCTCCAAATCGTCCCTTGACTTTTTCTTTGCGTTGTTCACAACTTTTCTGGACTTGTTTCGGGCATTTTGAAATTCTTCTAGGGCTTGCTGTTTCCGAGGGTCGTCCTGTTTGTATCGTTTCCGGGTGCGAAGTTTATTTCTGCGTTGCCGAATTCCTTCTTTGACTTCATCATTCCACCAAGGCACGGTGTCAAAATTTCGATTATTATCGAGTTTTCATGTACCTCTGATTTTTTTTCACGAAAATGTTGCCAACTGGATAAGTATCAAGAATCGGGAAGTTAAAACATGTTTCATCGGCGATTTTTTGAAAAACTTGGATTTTAATTTTTTTTGCGCAAATCTACAAAAAAAAATCCCACTAACTTCACTAATGTCAGTCATATTAACATAGGCAGTGCATTTGAGGGTAGTGTAGTGTCATTGAATTTCGAAAATTTACCAATTAAGTCAGTCATTTTACCACAGACAAACAGACGTACCACTCCATACAAAATTCTTAAAAAATGTGGTTCCGATTAATTTGTGCGACACTTACTGGACATATTCCACAAATAATAAACTTTCAGCCTTTCTGCTGTTTCTGGCAGCATGGCACGCGACTGTCTACTGAGTTCAAAGGTAAAAGGGCTGATGTGCACCTCCGCTGCAGCGGGAATATTCCGAGTAATTGAAACTCATTTGAATTGACCATTATTTTGATCCATGAATATAAATTTCAAGGTACCTCGGTTTGTCTGTGATTTAACCATAGGAAATCACAGCAACCAATGGATTTGAGGATAGTGCAATGTCACTTCATTTAAAAAATCACAGGAAGGTTGTATGCAAAGCCACGACCGCAGGTTTAAAGTAGAATACTTTTACAAGAAAGATAACCCGGCTGCTTGCGTGTCAGTCATTTTGACGTAGAACTACGTTTTTCTTTAGCCTACCACATAGGGATGTAAATAGGAAAACTATTAACGAAAAGGGGACGAAATATGTCCCTTTTTAAATGCTTATAAATCGGTTTGTTTTCAACCGATTTCCTTCATTTTTGCAGCAATTGTTTGGAAAATTATACACGCATCCACCCAAATGTAGAAAATTGTTGATTGATTATGCAAACTATTGTACTATTGATAATTGTCAAGCCTTGTTTAAACGAAAATAGCGTCCTCTGTTTGGTCGTTATATGATTGCTTCCCAAGCATGGTCGACAGAATCATATACCTTGCAATTGAAAACATGCTATTTGGCCTATATAAGAGCCTGTTTTAGCCGAAGCCGCTCATAATAGTTCTGGACAGCGACAAGTTGTCAACAGCAGTCGTACTTCCTTAGCAGCACTAGCCCTGTGGTTGGTCACCGCGACTCAGGAGCAGCGCGGTTGTCTCAGCGTGTGTCGCCAGACTGCCATTATTCTCCCGTGTTAGGGCAGCATGAAGATCGTCATCACCAAATCCAATTTTGAATAGCAAAATGCCTTTTTTCAAGGCAAATAAACAAGTCATTGAAAGTTAATAATTTTTGACAACGTAAGCAAGCATTCTGTGCGGATTCTAGCAGTTACATCTTTCGCGGCCGTCTAATTTACAGAAGGTGAAATAGCTTCCACAGTGCATGTTGTCCGTGTATCTTAACTCCCCCACTGTTGGGGCAGCACAAAGGTTGCGATCAGCAACCGATTTTGAACAGTAAAATGCCTTTTTTCAAGGCAAATAAACAAGTAATTGAAGGGTGCGAATTTCCTAGCATCAACACAAGCAAACATTCTTCGCGGGATCCTAGCAATCAAATTCTGTTGTAGTTTATTTAGTTAATACCCCCACTGTTGGGACAGCACGAAGGCTGCGATCAACATAACGGATTTTGAATAACAAACTGCCCTGTTAGAACGCATTCACAGAGGCAGTTAATTCAAATATGCAGAGCTAATATGAAGTCGATTCAATCAATCAGCATTAACAGAATTGCGTCGTCTCTCAACTGCTCAGTTGCAACATGATGCAACACGCGAAAGCGACAAACGAAATCGCTTGCTTGATATTACAAGCCGTAATACGATAGGGGTAATATCGTTGCGTGTGTGAGAGCACCATCGGTGTTTATTCGCTGGAAACAAATATCGAATGCGAATTGTGGAATAATTCGTCTAAAGAATATTAGAGAATTAGACAACTGAACAGAAGTGCGTGGCCTATTACGTAGTACCCTTCGGCTATAAAAGAGTGTTTCTGGGAAAACTAGCTACATTCATTAGTCGGAAGGTGAGCTGGATGGACCGTCCACAACGTTGACAGCAGTAAAAGCAGATACAGCACTCAGAAGTAACAGCGGGTTGCGCCTGTGGCTGCCTTCAAATTAAATAAATCACTTGCGCTGTGGGTGGTCACCATGTCTCAGTAACAGCGCGGTTCTTCTCAGCGTGCCTCGCCAGACTGCCATTATTCCCCCACTGTTGGGGCAGCATAAAGATCGTCATCACCAAATCCAATTTTGAACAGCAAAATGCCTTTTGACGTAGAACTACGTTTTACTTTAGCTTACCATACAGGGATGCAAACTGAAAAACTGGGACGAAATTTGTCCCTTTTCAAATGCTTATAGGTTTTCAACCGAGTTTCTTCATTCTTGCAGCAATCGATTGGAAAATATACACGCATCTGCCCAAATGCAGAAAAATGTTGTTTGAATCTACGAACTATTGCACTATTGAAAATTGTCAAGCCTTGTTGAAATAAAAATAACGTCCTCTGATTGGTCGCTTGCTTGCTGTGTGTGTATGATATGGTATCATGTGTGTATGTGTGTATGATATGGTATGATGTGTGTATGGTATAATGATATGGTATGATGTGTGTGTGTCTATGATATGGTATGATTTGTGTGTGTGTGCTGTGTATGGTTTTTAACTCGGCACGATCTGCCAACTGCTGAATCCGGTTCACGAAATACACAACCCTTCATTAGTAGACATTATAACTCATTACCCAAGTAAAAATATTGGTTTTATCAAAGTTTTATAGCGCTCAATACAGCCAAAAAAGCGCTATAAAACTTTGATAAAAACAGTTGTGTTACTAGGGTAATGAAACACTCAATGCATTTGTTAATAGTGTACGTAGTTATACGTCATTTATGCGGTCGTGTCTTGGATACAACCTCCTACTTTTTCTAGTAAATAATCGTTGACCGGCTACAGGTCTGCAGAACGCGAATGACGGCGCGATGCGATTTACGGCGAAGTAGAGCTATACATTTCAACACATTTCGTCTTGCCGAATCGCATCGCGCCGTCATTTGCGTTCTGCATAACCGTAGCCAAACACCAAGCGACGCAAATACGTAATAATAGTCAGAGTATGCATGTAGATGAAGATAATTAACTTTGGATTATAGCGCAAAACGAGAAAATATTAACTCTTCAAATATTCATTTGTGTTCTTCAAATTTCAGTTGTTCAATTTAATATCTGATGAAATGTCTGTTTAATATCTGATGAAGGCTCTTATATAGGCCAAATAATGCATTTACAATTTACTAGGTCCATAACTCTGTCGACCGTACTTGGGAAAGCAATCATATAACGACCAATCAGAGGTCGAATTTTGTGTTTTGGCAAGGCTTAAGAATTTTCAATAGTACAATAGTTCGAATAATAAAATTGCAATTTCCTGCATTTGGTAGGAATCTTAGAAGATTTTCTAATCGATTACTGCAAAAACGAAGGAAATCCATCGAAAACTAACCGATTTATTAGCATTTGAAATTGGACATATTTCTCACTTTTTTCGGTTTCAGATTTTCATTTCACATCCCTATGTAGCCGAACTTCCTGAGAGAAGTATTCTACTTCAAAAATTTTACGAATAAACCATGAAGCTTGACCACGAGAAGTGTAAAATTTGGTTTGCGCCTTGTGCTTCAAAAAACCACATCTACGAAGAGAATAGGCGAGCAGTGGAAGAAAATGCTCTTTTCTCACTTTCTGCCTATGAATAACGAAAATGATAAAAAGTATCCTAGAGTTTTGTGCGGAAGTTGTTATCTGGGGGTGTACTGAAAGTCCAAAGTTAAGTGGAATGTGATCTAATTATTGTCCAATTACTTGTTGCTGGCGCACCTTTTCGAACAAGGTCTGAAGCATCGAGATGTGCACGTCCACGACTACAATAAAGATACTTAAATATAAATAACTTTGAATTATTCAAAAGAAAAATGTTTTTAATGAATTTATTAACCTAATCCGACCAAGATTGAATATTACGGATATTTTCTCTACGAAAACATAAAGACAAACTTGTTCTCTGGATTCCCGTACGTTTTTCCTGCATTCCCACAAAAATTGTTCCATCTTAAATTTTTTTTTGCGCTGAACGTCTTTTAAATAAATAAATTCAATTTTTCAAAAAAATCACCGATGAAATATTTTTTAACTTCTCGATCCTTGATTCTTATCCAATTGGCAACATTTCTGCGAAAAAAAATTAGAGGTACATGAAAATTCGATAATAATCGAAATTTGGACATCGTGCAAGGTACTTGACCTCCCAGCTGGTCTCGAGGTACGATGCTGGCCTAACAAGCCAGTTGTCGTAGGTTCGAATCTCGGCTCGGGAGAGACTGTTAGTGTCAGTAGGATCGTAGCGCTAGCCCCGCAATTGTCCTGTACACTTAACAGTTGGCTGCGAAGTCTGTGTATAGTAAACAGATGGTCGAGTTCCGAATCGGAATGTAGCACCAAGGCTTTGCTTTGCAAGGTACTGTACGTTTGCAACTCAGTCCTGAAGATCTAGGTATGGCCAATTCCGCTGCTCTTATAATTCTTTCGCTGAAATCCCCTACCGATAGTGCTTCATTCCTGGGGATGAACTCGTAAATATAGTCCTCATATTTCGCCCAGTTTGCGCTTTCATACTTCCATTTTTTACGTTGCCTTTGTTGTGGTGCTTTCTCTGTGAGGTTTATAATTATTGGAAAATGGTCGCTGGTGTGTGTCTCATCTTCCACCCTCCACTGCTGAAGTTTTTGTACAATTTCCGGTGATGCAATCGACAAATCAATTGCCGAGCCAGTTACAGAATCCAATCTTGTGTGAGTGCCAGTGTTCAGAACGACAAGGCCATGGTCAGTTATGAATTCTTCGATCACTGCTCCCTTAGCGTCCCTTTTGACGCTACCCCACATTGAAATCACCTAATAGAACAAACGGCGATGAAATTTGTTCGAATAAGCTGGCTAATTTTTCTCTTATTTCAGTCGGCGACATGGGGCATGGAATGTATACGGATACGAAAGTACATAGCTTTTTTTTTTGTTCACACAACATTTATTTGACACGGCACATTACAAATCATTGTTTTACGGAGCCAATTAAATCTAATGCCTTATGGTCTAGAATATCTTATAATCTAAAGGCAAATTCTTTACCCTCGCTGCCGACTACGAGCTAAAACTAAATCTAATACTAAAACTAACATGTTTTTTTTTTTTTGTTTCGCTGTTAAATTGGCACCTTGATGCTCTTCAAGTAGCTATAAACATGTAGCATGTATGGCAAGTTTCGCTGAGCGAGAATATCACGACCTGGCACATAGGGCTGTATTCCTCGGGCCCTGAGGGTATCCAAAAGTAGAGATCTGGCGCCGCAGAATTCAGCACACACCCAAACCACGTGTTCAATGTCTTGATACCCCAATCCACAAACGCAATGATTACTACTCGCCAGCCCAATACGCAAGAGATGTGCATCTAGCCCGTAGTGGTTGGACATAATCCGAGACATCATGCGAATGAAATCTCGTCCTACATCCAACCCCCGAAACCAAGGTTTGGTGGAAACCTTGGGGATGATGCTGTGTAGCCACCTTCCCAGTTCTCCCTTATCCCACGAGGCCTGCCAGTTGACAAGTGTACTCTGACGTGAAAGTTTCAAAAATTCATTGTAGGCCATTGGTCTGTTATAAATATCACCGTTTGTTGCGCCCACCTTAGCCAAAGTGTCCGCTTTCTCATTGCCCGGAATGGAACAATGAGAAGGGACCCACACTAAGGTAATCTGAGAAGATTTTTCGGATAAAGCACTCAGATGTTCCCGTATTTTCCCCAAGAAATACGGAGAGTGTCTTACATCCTTCATCGATCGGAGAGCTTCAATAGAACTGAGACTGTCCGTAAAGATGAAGTAATGGTCCGTGGGCATTTTTTCAATAACCCCTAAGGTATACTGAATTGCAGCCAATTCTGCGACGTAAACAGAAGCAGGATTATCGAGCTTGTAGGAGGCGGTAAAATTATTGTTGAAGATACCGAGGCCAGTGGACCCGTTGAGAAGTGATCCATCAGTATAAAAGGCATTGTCGCAGTTGATGTTTTTATATTTGTTATAAAATATTTTAGGGATCTGCTGCACGCGTAAATGATTCGGGATTCCACGAGTTTCTTCCATCATGGATGTATCGAAAAACACAGTAGAAACAGAAGTATCTAATAAGTTGACACGATTGGAGGTGTATGAGGAAGGATTTATATTTTGAGACATGTGATTGAAATACACAGTCATGAAACGGGTTTGAGAATTAAGTTCAACTAGCCTATCGAAATTTTCAATTACCAAGGGGTTCAAAACCTCACATTTGATGAGAATACGAGTAGTCAGATCCCAAAAGCGGTCTTTTAATGGGAGAACGCCCGCCGAAACTTCCAAACTCATCGTATGGGTCGAATGCATGCAACCTAAGGCAATACGCAAACAACGATACTGCTATACGTTCCAGCTTGATTAAATGGGTGTTTGCAGCGGAGCGGAAGCAGAAACACCCGTACTCAAGCACCGACAATATCGTTGTTTGGTAAAGCCTTATGAGGTCTCCTGGGTGGGCGCCCCACCATGATCCAGTAATTGTCCGGAGAAAATTCACTCTTTGTTGACATTTTTTCATCAAATACCGAACGTGACATCC
Organism: Wyeomyia smithii; assembly: GCF_029784165.1. Lineage (NCBI taxonomy): Eukaryota > Metazoa > Arthropoda > Insecta > Diptera > Culicidae > Wyeomyia > Wyeomyia smithii. Next base: position 134,795,387 of record NC_073694.1, on the reverse strand, counting down.
CCAGGTGCCTTTCGAATCGAACCAGACACCAAGATATTTAGATACCAAAACCTGAGAAATCGTTTCACCCATTAACTGTAAGTGGAGCTGAGCAGGCTCGCGCTTCCTAGAAAAAACTACTATCTCAGTCTTCTCCGGAGAGAATTCGATACCTAGCTGTAAAGCCCAAGCAGACAAATTGTCCCAGGTATCTTGCAATGGTCCTTGCAAATCGGCAGCTTTGGCTCCTGTAACAGGGACCACGCTGTCGTCTGCAAGTTGTCTTATCGTGCATAAATTTGCCAGACATGCGTCAATGTCATTTACATAAAAATTGTAAAGAAGAAGGCTTAAGCATGAGCCCTGGGGAAGACCCATGTAGCTAATACGAAAAGTTGCCAAATCGCCATGCGTAAAATGCATATGCTTTTCGGACAACAAATTATGCAAAAAATTGTTCAAAATTGGTGAAAATCCTTGTCGGTGAAGTTTGCCCGAAAGAATGTCAATAGAAACGGAATCAAAAGCCCCCTTAATGTCCAAGAACACAGATGCCATTTGTTCTTTGCGAGCATAGGCTAGCTGAATATCTGTAGAAAGCAACGCAAGACAGTCATTCGTTCCTTTGGCACGGCGGAAGCCAAATTGAGTATCTGATAGTAGACCGTTTGATTCGACCCAATGGTCTAAACGACGGAGTATCATTTTCTCCATCAATTTCCGGATACAGGATAGCATTGCAATCGGCCTATAAGAGTTGTGATCAGAAGCTGGTTTTCCCGGTTTTTGGATGGCGATCACCTTCACTTGCCTCCAATCCTGCGGTACAATGTTTTGCTCCAGGAACTTATTGAACAAGTTCAACAAGCGCCTCTTGGCATTGCCGGGTAGATTCTTCAACAAGTTGAATTTGATTCTATCTAACCCAGGCGCGTTATTGTTACAGGACAGGAGGGCAACTGAAAATTCTGCCATCGTAAAAGGTGATTCTATCGCATCGTGGCCCGGAGACGTATCGCGAACAAAGTTTTGCGCAGGAACAGAGTCCGGACATACTTTCCTGGCAAAATCAAATATCCAACGACTTGAAGACTCCTCGCTTTCGTTGACCGTTATACGATTTAGCATTCTTCGGGCTGTGTTCCAAAGAGTGCTCTTCGATGTCTCCCTCGACGTTTCGTTTACGAACCGGCGCCAATATCCACGTTTCTTTGCTCGGACCAAGCTTTTGAACTTGGTCTCAAGCTCCAAATACCGCTTAAAGTCGTCGGGTTGACCTTTCACCCAAAAGAAGGCCTTAAACGCGTCGGATTTTTCCGTGTAGACATCGGAGCACTCTTTGTCCCACCACGGAGTGGGAGGCCGTTCTTTGATCGTCACGCCGGGATATTTCTTCGTTTGGGCTTGCAACGCGGCGTCGAGAATCAAGCCCGCGAGGAGGTTGTATTCTTCAAGTGGTGGGTGATGTTGAATCGACTCGACAGCTTCTGATAACATTTCCTCGTATAATTTCCAATCGATATTCCGTGTGAGGTCATACGGAATATCAACTGATCGCGTGCGAGTTGAACCATTATCAATTGAAATTTGAATAGGCAAATGATCGCTACCGTGGGGATCAAGGACTACCTTCCATATGCAATCCAACCGTAGCGATGTTGAACATAAAGATAAATCTAAAGCACTGGGGCGCGCTGGAGGTTTCGGAACGCGTGTCATTTCCCCGTTGTTTAATATTGTCATGTCGAAGTCGTCGCAGAGGTTATAGATCAAAGAGGAACGGTTATCATTAGAAGGGGAACCCCAAGCCACGCCGTGAGAGTTAAAATCTCCCAAAATCAAACGTGGCGAGGGAAGAAGTTCTATTAAATCAAGGGCAGCCGTTGCCCAACCTGTGCTCTGGGAGGAATATATATTGAGGCAATACAAAGCTCTTTACCTTGTATTGTCATTTGACATGCGACAGCTTCGACGCCTGGGACCGTGGGGAGGTTAATACGATAGAAGGAATAGCACTTCCTAATCCCTAGAAGTACTCCTCCGTAAGGGGTGTCTCGGTCGAGGCGAATTATATTAAAATCATGGAAGCTAAGATCTACATTTGAAGTGAGCCAAGTTTCACAGAGGGAAAATGCATCGCATTTATGCTTATTAATCAAAACTTTCAATGAATCAATTTTGGGGATGATACTTCTACAATTCCACTGTAAAATAGAGATAGAATCCTTCATCTCAGCCGATGAATTAGCCATCGAAGGATACGATCGCTGCAAGGAGGGGCCATTTAGCAGTCAACTGCTTCAAAAACGTTTTAACTGTTGGTAGAAATGCCAGCAGAAGACTTTTAAGAGGATCAGTTATGTTGAAATTTTCAAAAATCCAGTCCACAATATCTGAAAACTTCAGCAGTCCAGATTCTGGCTGAATCTTGGACAAAAAGAAGGAACAGTTGTGTTTTTTGATGTTCCTGGAAGTGCCGAAAACTCCTTACTTGAATTCAATTTTGCCAATCCCGGAGGAGTTTGCTTCGGATTTTCTACAGCACTTTTTTGTTTCTTAGTATCAGTCACTTCAGATAGAGACCTTCTCTGTCCTTTCCTAGGAAGCCTTGGAGAAGAAAGGTTTTTCCTCTTCCTAGATTTCCCGGGTTCAACAAAAGAAGATTCCCCAACTGAATCGTCAGAATCAGACTCATCGGATGGCAAGACCTCGAAGAGATTCGGGGAAACCAGTTTGGTGGCAGCGGCCTCTTTGAGCATTTCTGCGAAAGTGCGCTTAGAGCGCTCTTTCAGAGACCGCTTGATCTTGTCTTGGCGCTGTTTGTACGCGGGACATGCAGACAGCTCATGCGGAGTCTGCCCACAATAAAGGCACTTTTCAGCACCCTTATTACAGGCGTCATCCGCATGTTGCTCCCCGCACTTGCCACAACGTGCTTTATTGCCACAGTGGGAGGCCGTATGGCCCAACTGTTTGCACTTGAGGCAATTCATTACCCGCGGTACAAACAAGCGCACGGGCAGACGCACCTTGTCCACGAGCACATAGCTCGGCAGAGCAGACCCGGCGAAAGTCACGCGAAAAGAGTCTGAAGGGGTGTAAGTTTTTACACCCTTGTCGAGCGATACTGAATGTAATTGCTTACATTCAAGTATCTTGGCAGGTTCAAGGCTAGAACCCTTGAAAAGGCCTTTTCCAGCCTTCAACAGGTCCTCGACAGTCAGACTCGATTCGCTGACCACACCGTCAATCTCAACTACGCTAGCTGGAATGTACACGTGGTACTCCCGCGTGAAGAGCTCACAAGCAGCAATCTCGTTTGCTTGCTTGAGGTCGGACACCAAAACACGCAGCTCATTCGAGCGTACTTTGGTAATTTCAGTCACGGCTGTAAACCGTGCCAGATCTTTACATATTTGCATTGTGTTCAATGCTTTCACTTTCGGCCGGAAAAATACAGCCCCAATACCAGCTTTGCCCTCCGGATACTGCTTAAGCCGATGGGTAGCTTCCTGCGGTGTTCCATTCTTAACCCTTGGAACTTTGTATCCTAGAGGGCTAGGCGGTAGAACGAGTGGGTTTTCATCCCCGCGTTCGTCGTCCATGTTGGACGCGTAAGCCACACACGCAAAATGCCAATCACCAAATAATATTGTAGAAAAAAACCAAGAGAAAAAAAACTACTTATCTTCTGCAGCCGCTCTCCACCGCAATCAGCGCACGGGCGATGCCAATCTCCAGTCCTTCACACAAGAGTCCGGTAGCAAAAGCTGCAGCCGCCCCAGCCACACAGCAGCACCAGTACAGCCAAACAGCAGTACGCCGGGTACTGGATCTCTCGCAGTAGCGACACAACGTACAGTCTGTGGCGTACGGTAGCAATAGGCGATGATGCGTTCTTTTGTCTTCAATAGACGACGGCAACGAGCAGCAGTGCACACGCAATACAATGCACGGTGACCTTGAAGGCGATTAACTGGTCGGCACTATCGAGATCGAAATAAAATTGCGACCGAACACGACGAGAGCACAACTCGGAATGTACATAGCTTTTACCGGATGTTTAATCTCAGCTGCTGCAATTTGCAGAGAGGTTTTTAGGTTCAAGATTTTAGGGTCCGCACTTTGGTGGACTGCTAAACCGATGCCGTTTTGTGTTATCGATGTTGGACCTGGGCATATGAACCATGTGTATTTTGCTTGATGCAATGGGTGCAATCTGTGTAAGATTTCGGGTCGCGTATGTTTTGTTTCTTGAAGTGCAATCACTGTTGGTAGCCATTTGTTGGTAAGTAATTGTAGCTCTGCGTATCTTCCTTGAAGCCCGTTGAGGTTCCACTGTAGGGCGATTGTTCTGCCGGGTTCGGTAAAGCTTCGCATGTTTGCATGATGATCGACGTCTTCTGAAGCGTTTTGGGAAGGTTGTTGCTCGCCGATAGATGCTGACAAAGGAAGAATAGCGGAAGGTGATGTTCTTAAAGCATTTATAGATGATGTACTTGCCTGTGGGGATAGACCCCCCGCATCAACAGCCGCCGGAGGCTCAGCACCCAAAAGTGGAACTTCTCCGATCAGGGTTGGTGCGAGACAGAGCCTGGGGTTTATGGTCCCCTTACCATTTCGTCTATGTTGCTATCTCCCAGATGTATTGGGCTGGGTACACGTTTCAGTGTTTTTATATTGCTCGTTGGTTGTTGCTGTTATTCGATTATTGGCCGCAATGGAGGGTATTTCATCGACGGGTCTGGGTGTGACGTCCTGGACAGGTTCCCAACCTGGCTCCAGTTTATTTTGGGAGGGATGTGGCCCGTTAATAATTGCGTTTGTATTTCGCCTATGTGGTTGTCTCGCTGATGTTATAGGTAGGATTTTATATGTTGAGTTGCTGCTAGGTTGTTCATTGTTTGTTGATTGATTTACAGGTCGCACTGGGAGGTACATCATTAACGGGTTGGGGTATGACGTCCCCGACAGACTCCCCTTTCAGCTGCGCTTCCTCGTAAGAAAGTGAAGAGAGTACTGCACCTTCCTCTTCTTCAGACCTGTTTATTGTTTCTGTGTGGCAGTTGCTAATGCGTCTTGGGTCAGAGTATGTGGTATCGTCATGAGAGTTACTACCGCTGTTTCTGTTTTTGTTTGGTTTGAGCATGTTGATGAACAAAGATATCATCATTCACTTGCGTTTCCTCCTATGATAGCCATTCCTCTTCTTCCTCTCTTTCCGTGTCTCGCTCCTCTTCCATCTCGTAATCTCAATTACGTGTGGTTCGGCGAGATTTCCGTTTTATTTTCATGGGGGGTTGTATTGTCACGGTCGATCTCACTTTTTCGCTTTGATTTTCTTTTTTGGTTTCCTTTTTGACGATTTTTGGGATATTGAGGTGTCCGGTGTCCGTCATATCCGCTCTGGCTTTGGCCATATGATTTTTGCTGAAAGTTTGTGTTTGCTTCGGCGTTCTTCTGAATTCTAGATGTGATTCGAATTATATGTTGCTCCATATTGTAAACTGTTTGTTCCAGTTGTTCGAGTTTTTTGTTTTTAGCGTTCAATGCTTCAACTAGTTTGGCGATCTGTTCGTCCTTCTTCTTGTTGTCCTCCAACAATGCTGCTATCTTCTCTGCGTCAATCCTGGATTGTGCAGTAACCTGTGCGTAACTTCCGTTTCCTTGTTCCACCCGATTCTTGGCGTCGGTATAGTTTAGTTAGTGATCAATCATATTTTTCACTATTTTCGCTTCTTTTTGGAATACTGGGCATTTTCTGTTGCATGGACGGTGATCTTGTTCACAATTCTGACAGTATAAGTTTTCTTCACATTTGTCTACCACATGAGAGGCAGAGCAGTGATAGCACCTTTGCTGCTGGGTGCACCGCTTTTTTGGATGCCCATACGTGTAGCAGTTGTAACATAATAGTGGATTGGGATAAAAAGGGCGTGTCGGCACTTTCAATACACCTACTTTAACATACTCAGCATATGTTGTCTTTCCAAGAGTCAATATAATTGCAGGCGTATTTTTTATCTCGCCGTTTTCTATACGGGTGATTCGCTTTACGTCGATTACTCCTTGATTATTCAGTCGGCTTTTGATAAAGTCTGCTTCTTCCTCCAACAAGTCGTATGACGATATCACACATTTGCATGAGTTGAGTTTTGGGTGGTACGTAACTTCGATTTTCGTTTTGTCAATGAGAGTCTTCATTGCTAGTAGCTTTTTAACCTGGGATGGGTTTCGCACTTGCAGTCCATAGCTTTTACCTTGCCCTTCGCTTTTTGCAGATTCGATTGTTCCTGCTACTTGCTCGATGCTATCGCCTATCATGAAGGGTTTTTTGGGTATGCCTTCATCATTGTGCTTTTTCATTTGAAGGAAGGTTAACTGGCAAAATTCATTCCGTGGATCCATAAATGATGGAAGCCGCGGGCTTCCAGACTCTTCCATGTGGCCTCCACTGGAGGAGGCCATCGTTCACAAGTTCATTAGCTACGTATTGTTGGATGAGCCATTTTCACACCAAAAATTTGTCTAATGCTGGACAACAGTCGGCTGCTATCTACCCCGAAGAATACCGATTATGGTATTTTAGCTTGGCTGTTTATGTAGCGGAGTGTAAAAAATTGAACTGCTAACGTTCCTGTGAGGATATTTCAACGTAAATGTGAACAACACTATATATTACTACGATACAGAATCCGTCTCTGGTACTTAGTTTGCTATTGTATGCAATGCAATAGCCACTATTAGCTAACACGTATTGTGCATCTGCCGAAGCACATGGAACCGGTACTAGCATAGGGATACCATCTGATCGAAGTTAGAAATCAGGACATTTTTTCTGGGCACAATTTGACTAAGTTATTCTATTCTCCGAAGTATGAGCAAATATAACACGTAATCACAGACAGATGTCCAAGCAAGAACAACATTGATCGAAAATTCTGTGTAAATTTTCAAAGAGAATTGCGTTTCAAATCACTTGTACACTAGTGCCGTCTGGTCGCTACAATACATTTTTTTCGCTGGTACACGAGGCTGGCGTCACTGGTAGCGCTATCTAGTTACGAATTGCTACTACAAAAAACTTTACACAAGTTTGGAACTCAGCTTGGACGTCTGTCTACGACGTAATATTTGATTTACTCAGTCTTTTTTACGCGGGGATACGTATCTCGCCGAAAAACGAGGTAATAAAAAAATCCGCGTATAATCCGCGTAAAAATCCTTCGATTTTAAAATCCGCGTGAAAAAACCGTTAATTCGAAAAACCGTATAGAAAAATACCTAGTAAACAATCTGTGTGTATCTCTGACGATCCACTTTCATCAAACCACTTTGAATTATTACGCATTAAGCATAGTTTACAGTTCCGAGCGAAGTAAAAAATTTGACAAGTGAAAAAGCGTAAATTTTTGCTTGAAAACCCGTTTGTGGAATACGCAGGTATTTCACCAGCCTGCAGTTTACAGTTTAAGTGGAGCGAAATTCACGAGTTTACACCCCGAGCGAAGTGAAAATTGGCTGCAATTGACAGAATATAAACGCACGCAAGTTTTCGCTTGCAGCTGCTTTTTTCACTAGCGTTTGCATGCGTGAAAAAAGTAAACCCAAGTGAAAAAGATGAGATCCACAATCTCGATTTCGCTGGATCGAATTTGTTTACCAAGCGAAGTGAAATTTTTGCAGGTTGCATTTTGCACGAGCGTAAAAAATTAACATTTTGTATGAGATTTTCACTTCGCTTGGAACTCTAAATCGGGCTTTAGTAGATACTTTAATAATTCAACACACGTAAACTGTTTCAACTTAAACCCTGTTTAGAGTTCCAAGCAAAGTGAAAATCTCATACAAAATGTTCATTTTTTCACGCACGTGAAAAACGCAAGTTATCGATATTTTACTTTGCTTAGAGCTGTAAAAAAACTCGATCCAGCGAAATCAAAGGTTGTGGATCGCATCTTTTTCACTTGGGCTTGCTTTTTTCACGCATGCACATACTCGTGAAAAAAGAAGTAGGTAGCGAAATCTTGACATTTCAGCGCGTTTCCTGTCAGTTTCGATCAATTTTCACTTCGCTCGAAGTGTAAGCTCGTGAATTTCGCTTCACATGAACTGTAAACGCAGGCCGGTGAAATATTTGTGTGTTCCGCAACCGGGTTTTCACGACAGATTTCGCTAGCGAAAATTTAAATTTTTCACTTCGCTTGGAACAGTAAACTATGCTTTAAACTTAACAAATGCCAGACGCTTAATGGTAACGGTCAACGCGTGAGAGATTCGTCTTATTACTCTAGTGAGATTCAACCAATGAAAAATTTCGATCGCAATGAGCGTTACGACCTGGAATCGAAAACACTTATTGAGCAATTCTGAAAAATTCTGCTTATTGCCACACAACAAAGTTAAATATCTCAAGAAAATCAGGACAAATGCAAAAATATAAAAAATAAATCAGGACGCCCAAATAGGACTTCAAAATCAGGACATGTCCTGCTAAATCACGACGGATGGTATCCCTATACTAGCACCACCGATTTTTCTTAAATACTGGGTTAGCAAAGTAAGAACGGCTAAAACTATAACCAATTCAAATAGGCCACTATCAAAACTACAGATGGGTAGCATCGAATTCCGAGATAACTCCGTATGCCACAGGAAAATCAGCGAAAAAATGTTACTACGGTAGCGCGCGTTGTATATCAAAAGAGAGCTACACGCACACTGGTGAAGGCGGATTACTGGTCGGCACCACATTTTGCCACATTTTCATCTGTACTGGGAGCTGCAAAAATCTTTTTCATCTGTACCACACTATTTCCGGGAAAAATCTGTACCAAAATCTGTACCACTGGTCCAAAGTTTTTATTTTCTGTATTTTTGAGAAAACAGCTTCAACGTGAATTGTTTAAAGGAAACTGAGACTGCGTTGACTCAGTTAATATTAATTCTAAACTACTAGCTCGATTGTCAATAAAACTTTTGCACACTTAAGAATGGGGCTCGGCTTGGTAATGCATATTACCGAGCCATTGTGGTTCAATCTACTGAAAATTCAACCAAAAAACAGTGACACCCATAATTCAGCAACACTACCGATATTTCGGATTTTTTGTGCCAACATTTCAGTTTGGTTAAATCGAGATTTACGAAAAAATATAACAGCTGCTGTTTTTTAACCGAGTGGTGTCATTCTCGGCAGCAAATTACCGAGATTTGACAGTACATTCTAAGTGTGTGGAGTCGCGAGATCGCATTCATTGTATCGTTGCAGAGTCGGTCAAAAAGTTTTGTCTAATCTTTTTTATCTATTTAAAAAATCTGTACTTATCTGTACATTCTCTCGAAACTTGTTATCTGTACGGTACAGAATCTGTTCCGAAAAAATATGTATATTTCCAGATAAATCTGTACAGTTGGCAACAGTGGTCGGCACTATCAAGATCGAAAAAAATGCGACCGAACACGACGAGAGCACAACTCGGAATGTTTTATGCTGTTGTAAATGTTTGTTCTGTTGTGATTTGTTTAACAAATCTTATGAATATGAATCCAAAACCTGCCTAAAAGTTGAAATCATCATCGACGGCATGCTCAGTGACCCCGAATACATCACCCGTAAGTAGAAAAACTCTGCAAAATATTCAATTTCTTAGAACTCGTTTTGTTTTTTCATGCGAGAATCAGATGAGAATCCTGCACTTCGGAAACTTGAATTCCATTGTTCCGGATTGAATCCTCGAATATACGCTCTACTGATCGGTTTGAAATGTATTCGATCTATGTGCGATTACACAATCCTTCCAACTCGTCTCGAAGTATTATGCTGGCTTAAATAAGTTAAGTATTAAAGTAATTCAAATAAAGTTAAGAAATACAGTTTTTTCACACACTTGTTTTTATTCTAGTCTGGTTTTTCCACTTTCGCTGATGCATTAAGCAAAGGTCACGAAATTGGGCTTGATTTAATGCTTGAGCGGAGGCGGGGAGATCAGCTTTTGCATAACAACTTCTTTTTTCAAACTCATTGTTAAGATAACAAAACCAACGCTGTTAATATAACAACAAATAGGGTTTTGAATTCTAGCTATATTGACAGTGAAATAGTCAAAACAACTGCGTAGCTCTCGGTCACTGTTTTCGTAAGAAATACTACAGGCATAGTTGTAATGAATGTTTTACGCGTTCGGCTCAAAATCGTCCGTGCTCTGTAGTTAATTTGAACCCCATTTATAGTTAAACTTGCTACAACCTTTTTTTTTCAGTGTACGTCGATATGTCGATATGTATGTCTGGCATCTCTGACCTCGATGGAGATGTTTACATCTGTTAAGAAGATCTGTGGTGTTACACAAATGTCAACAAACCGCAGTGCCTTTGCTTTTCTGAGTGTACTATTAATCTAAGGAGCGTCATCTGGCTTCTCACTATTCTTCCTCATCCACCTCGATGATCCCTGTTGTATTTTTCGTAAGTGATGCCATTCACTCGGAAAATACATGAATATTTTAATGCTTTTTATCACCATTATGCACAATTCATCCTGTAGGCGATAGTTTTACCATCTAAGGGTTACCGGAGAATTTGAATCTTTAATATACTTAAAATCGACCGTGTCATCCAGGGGGGATTTACCGCTGTCAAATTTCATATATCTCGCTAAACATGTGAAAAGGGCCCATGTGCCATATGTAAACAAGCCACAATTTCACGTTTTTCAATGAATACAAGCTTAATCTACTCGTACAAATAAGATTTTTTGATAAAAAGTGAATTCTTTTATCAATAAATCTCATTGGTAAGAGCAGATTTCGCTTGTATTGATCAAAAAACGAGAAAATTTGGCTTGTTTACATATGGCACATGGACCCTTTTCACATGTTTGGCGAGATATGTGTGCGTTATCACAGATCAACTCTGGTCCATGAAGTTTGTTGGTCCATGACGTTTGATAAATTACCAATGTGACGATAATCCATCACCAATTTTCGTTAAAAACTTGTTGCTGTCCCAAAATTTCACTACGGAACGCATTGTTCATAAAAGTTTTCCGCTATTTCTCCAAGGGAATGGTATGGTAGCCTTCAAGCGTTACGAACATCTATTTCTGTACCGTTTGTCACAAAACTACTTTTCCTGCTGTCACAGTTTGCTTCACTTTGCTTTGGGACACAATTAATGTACTAAATATCACTTAGAATATCACATACCATGTGAAAACCTTAAGAAATTGCTCAAAACTGTCTGATCTGCTATTATTAATTGCAGTCAACATTTAGCCGGTTTGCCCGAATCTACATGAGATAAGGGTAAACTGCCCATTTTTCGGGTGCCAGTGCCAGTGATGTTGGTAACGCGTCAAATGTATGGTAGCTGACAGCGATGCCATTCCCGTGTATTTCTCGAGTTTTGTTTAAATAAAACGTTCCATTTTACTCCGATCAAAACGACAAAAACTAAAACATACAGACGCCTTGTTACCTTGTTGACAGATAGGTTCCCCCTGGTGTCATCCATCAATGATTATGATTCATTCAATGACCCATCTGAATTTCACTCTCCGCACAAGCAATATGCCTCAACAGGTATGTTCCAAACTTAATCCAGGACGGATTCAAAAGTAGAAATAAGCTCATATACACTATTTACTCCCGACATTGAGCAGCAGTATACTGTTCTTATGCTTCACGCAAAACCGTAATAACTCCTTGCGCACTTTTGGATCTTTTGGTAATTGATATTAGTGATGATCCAAGTTGGATCTCTTACTACGGCCGTATTTGTACGCTTTGTACTTTTTTTCAATGTTCAGCTAAAATTATTTTAGATCGTAACAGGTGACATCATTAAAAACATAAATCAAAACAACGAACAATGTTGCTCAGCAACACTGCCAGCAAGCCTGATGATAAATTTTAACGCACTCAGGGTTTTCAATTTCAGCCAATCAGCGAGTGGTTCCCAAAGTGGATGCAAATCTATACCCAGTTGTCTCTCCTTAGCTACTAATACATACGGAACGCAAATAAAACCTAAAATGTGTGAGTGGAAACATGAACTTAAAATTTAAGTTGTATAGCGACTGTCAAGTCAAATCTAAAGTGAAGTTGAAGGAAAAAGATGACTGCCTGCTCGTCGGTCGTTTCGTTGTCGCGTAAAAGTTAGCTTTAGAGTTGGCAATTTCCCGGTTCCACCGAGTATAAAGTGAGCTAAAGTTTCTGTTTTAAACAACTACCCGACGCAAGGAGTAGCGTTCGCGGTGTAATTCATTGAAAGAAAAAGGATATCTTCACAAGAAAATGTTCGAGAGTGATCTGCGTCCGGAACATAACGAAGGCCAATTTTGTCGGCTGTGCTTCAACAAATCTGATGATTTATCTTCGCTGTTTCCACCCGCCAGCATTCCGAACAAGTCTTTGCTTCATAAAATTTTTGACTGCACCTCCATAACGGTAAGATTTGTTAAGGCATTCCAAAGGGAAAAACTAGTGCTGTGGGAATCTCAAATTGTTTTATAGAAAAGGGGTGCCTACATGGTGGGGGACTGCCTCAGAAGGAACGGAAAAGAGACTACTCAGTGCTGCCAGCTTAATGCGAGTTAAGTATGTAAGCGGGGGTGGGAAAGGGGTCTACGAATTTATGAGTTTTTATGAAAAGTTTCCGTACAGCAAACTGAATGTGCCATGAACTTTTGTCTGTCTGTTTTCTAAATTATTCTTGAAGTTTTATTCCCCTGCAAATTGTACGATATCGATTTGTTTGAGTATTTGTATTAGTGGGTAAAGCGATTTATCGTAAGGCAAGCTTGCTTGTGTATTTATACTGACAGAAGTTAATAATGCAATGGTGTAGTTCACTTAGTTTAAAGCAAATGATTAGTTGGTGGAATCGATGTTCAATTTAAATATAGGGGCAGAAAAAATCATTTTTTATGAATTGTTTATTGCTAGGTTACTACAAAATGTAAATATTGTTGGACATTGCCAATTTAAATTACATTTTTACCTAAGATGTAATAGCATGAAAAACATTAGGTTTTAGACAACGATTTTGAATTAAAACAAAAAAAAAAAGCTACAGGAGCTGTTCTTTTTATTTGAAATCATATCAACTTTATGAATATCTGTTAAATTGTTTTTTTTTCACAACATTTATTTGACACGGCACAATACATCTGTTAAATTGTTGAATGATATTCTTTTATGTTACCACGGGACGGGAGAGCAAAATAAACGAAATGCAAAGCTCTTGCAATGACGTGTGTTGTGAGACAAACCTTTTTCAAGCAACTTTACTCAGTTTTATCCCATTTTGTCCGAATGAGCGGTAACAAATAAGGACCATATATCTGACAAATAAGCTGACAATAGCTTTGAATGGTTGTTTTTAATATACAAATGGAACAAACATTCAACTTAAAAGCATACGTCTTAAAACCAGCAAAACGAAAATGTAGATACGTTAATATGAAAGTTCGTTATAAAATTAGAAGGAAGATTAGTTTAAATTTTTTGTTGAAAAATTTGTGATTCTTATTAGTTCAAATGGTCGAAGTACAAACAAAACGGAGAAAGCGCCAAAAAGTATTTTGTGTGTAATTAGCATTTAATGTTCAACTACTCTTAAATTTGTCGTATTTGAATAAATTAGTAATTTTATATTACTTAAATTAAAGGAGTTTGAAAAGGTTCTGATATCAATATACAAATACAGTAATCACCCGATTAAATCTGTACCCGATTTTATCTGCCCCCGATTTTATCAGCCCCTGGTTTTATCACATTTTTCACCCGATTTTATCATTATAAAACATTTCATTAAAAAAATGTCAGGGTGAACTGATTTTCTATTACGCTTCAATATTTAAGATATTTTTCATAATTCTGTGTATCATTCTGGATGCAGTTTACATTAAAAATTCAACCGATGCACAATGTTACATTTTGCTGTTATCGTGCGAATAATTGAATAGTGATACAAATGTTTATAATAACCGCATAATATGTTCGGAGAAGTTTAAAAATATTTGAAAACGCATCTTTTGATGTAGAAAGCTGGGTGATCAATCCACCTAAAAGTGAGATAGAATATTTACTTTTTCATTAGATAAAGATAGACGCTTGGTGTCTTAGGCAAAGTATTAGGTGATCTCAAAACAAGAAACTTTACAGAAGACATCATGTTTCTATCTCTTACATATTGCAAGCAACATAAAGTTTTCTATGAGAAGGCATTAAAAATCGTTATATACATGTTAAGATTTTTCTGGTTGCAATATGTGAGAGATATCAGCATGCTGTCTTCGGCAAAGTTTAGTGTTGTGAGAACATCTAATATTTTGCCTATGGTACTGCGCTACAAAAAAGAAACTAATTCATTTTACCAATTCAAACAAAAACATGAACGAATAAAAAACTTAATTATAATTTATTTGCAACTTTACATGGATTTTTTTAGGTTTTTTTTTATTTGTTTAGGTTTGTTCAGAAAAGTTTTAGGCAACTGAATTATCTATCAAAAAAAATGTTTTAAAAAAATAGTGATGATCGATTTTTTATAGTCACTTTTTGTTTTTGAATTTTTTTTTTCAGTACAGGATCTCAAATTGAATTTTTTTAATATTTTTTTATAAAAGCTCAGACAGTTTTCTCAAATTCATTCCTTGACAACTTTTCTCTATCTTTTGTCATTATTCAGATATATCGATTTATGAAAAAACAACTGCAGCTTTTTTCATATGTTTGTACAGATGAATTTTCCAAAAAAAATTAAAATCGCTGATTTTACGTATTTAGTTATTGATTTAACATCTTCAATAAAAAAAAATAAAATTTTAAAAATTTCCCGATTTTATCACTTTCCCTATTTTATCATGCCAAAAATCATCAGGGTGAGATATAATCGGGTGATATATAATATATATATATATATATATATATATATATATATATATATATATATATATATATATATATATATATATATATATATATATATATATATATATATATATATATATATATATATATATATATATATATATATATATATATATATATATATATATATATATATATTTTTTTTTTTTTTTTTTTTTTTTTTTTTTGTTTCAGGTGAAGGGGAAATTTGCATCCAAACCCCTGAGGTGACCAACCTCAGGGAGTGTGGGGTTGGTTTGAATCAGTGACCGGACCCACTAAAACCCCTTCAGTCTCCAGCCCATAATACTCCCCGGGACCACCGCTAGGTATTGCTTCGGGGAGCGGCTTTTGTGCTCTGTGCACCCTCTTGGTTCTTTAGGTCTTTTTGCTAACTTAGCTAACTAACCTGGAGACTGGCCGTTAGCTAACACTGGCGTGTCGGTGGTCAACCTGTCGCCTGTTTTGCAATTCTAAAACTATTTGAGAGGCGGCTGTACAAACCGCCCTCCAAATGTTTGTGTCTTCACACATCCTCCGAACTAGGTTGTCCGGAGTGGTGTCTGACCCGCTCACTACCATCATGTCACTCCGCGCATGCACAAAACGAGGGCACACGAAGAAGACATGCTCAGCAGTCTCTTCCGCTTCCGCGCACTCGGGACACATGGGGGACCCCGCATGCCCGAATCTGTGTAGATACTGCCTAAAGCAACCATGGCCTGACAGAATCTGTGTCAGATGGAAGTTCACTTCTCCATGGCGCCTCCCGACCCATCCGGATACATCCGGAATAAGTCGATGCGTCCATCTACCCTTCACGGAATTGGACCACTCCTGCTGCCATCTGATCATCGAGAATGATCTTCTGGTACCTCGTATGCCCCTTGTGTCACGTTGATCGAAGCATTCTACGTCCTCCTTAATGGCTATGTTGATAGGCATCATGCCGGACAGGACGCAGATTGCGTCGTATGACACAGTTCGATACGCGCTCGCAACCCTCAGGCACATGAGCCTGTAGGTACTTTCCAACTTACCCCGATGTTTACTAGTACCTAGTGCTTTGGACCACACTGGCCCGCCGTATCTCAGTATGGACGAAGTCACGCTAGCTAGAAGTTTCCGCTTGCTGCCGTACACTGCTGAGCTATTGGACATCATGCGAGATAATGCTGCAATAGCCATTGAAGCCCTCCCACAGGCATATTCGACATGGCTCCCGAAGGCGAGCTTGTCATCGATCATCACCCCCAGCAGCTTCAGGGAGCGCTTAGAGGCGATGGTGCAATTCCCGACACTGATCAACGCCTGTTGCTTCGACTTGCGGTTATTGACAACTGAAATCTCCGTCTTATGATGCGCTAGCTCCAGTTTTTTGGAGCGCATCCAGTCCTCGACGACGCTTATAGAGTGCGAAGCCGTCAACTCAACCTCCTCGATCGACTCGCCGTAGACCTCAAATGTGATGTCGTCCGCAAACCCAACGATCACAACCCCTTGGGGGAGCTTTAGTTTCAGCACTTCATCGTACATGATATTCCACAGTACCGGGCCCAGGATGGAACCTTGTGGAACCCCTGCGGTAATTGGGACACATTTTTGACCCTCGTCTGTGCTGTAAACTAGCACACGATTCTGGAAATAATTTTCCAGAATCCTGTACAAAGACACCGGAATGTCTAGTTTCCGAAGCGAGTGGGCTATGGAATCCCAGCTAACACTATTGAACGCATTTTTCACGTCCAACGTGACGATTGCGCAAATAGCGAATGCCCCATCTTTTACGCTGGAGTGCTACCTCTGCTGTTTTGGTGACGGACAGAATAGCATCCACCGTAGACTTGCCTTTTCGGAAGCCGAACTGGTTACTCGACAGACCGTTTGCACTTTCGGTGTACCTAACCAGTCTATTGAGAATAACCTTCTCGAGCACCTTACCCGCCGTATCGAGCAGACATATCGGTCTGTATGCCGACGGGTCACCAGGTGGTTTCCCTGTCTTCGGCAATAAGACCAGCTTCTGTCGCTTCCATCTCTCTGGGAATGTACAGTCATCCAGGCACTTCTGCATGACTTCCCGGAATAGTCTGGGGGCCTCTTTGATGGCCTTCTTCACAGCCAGATTCGGAATCCCATCCAATCCCGGTGCCTTGCTCACCTTCAGGGAGTTGGCGATCGCGATGAGTTCCTCATTCGTAACCGTTTCCGCCTCCTCTGCCTCGGCACGGCTAACGCCGTCACTCATATATTGGGTGTTCGGCAGGTTGGCCGACCCCCTCTGGTCTGAGTTTGAGATACTGGAACGTCGGTGAAGTGACTCGCCAGCCGGAGGCCAAGGATTTGGCTCGTGGCGTGGAAAGAGTCCCTCTATGATCCGCTCAAGCATCGCTGGTGATTTTTCTGCGGGCGCCATCGCACCCTTAGTCTTGGCCATCACCATCCTATAGGCGTTACCCCACGGGTTAGTGTTGGCACTAGCGCACAGTCTTTCGAAGCACGCACGTTTACTAGCTTTTATTGCTCTCTTAAGCGCCGCTCTTGCGAAACTGAATGCCCCTCGACGATCTTCCCTTTCTTCGTCGGTTCGCGCACGTTGAATCCTTCTTCTCGCTTGAAGACACGCTCTGCGGAGGTCCGCTATCGCGTCGGTCCACCAGTAGACTGGTGGCCTTCCATGCCTAGGCTGGCGGTTCCTAGGCATAGTGGCGTCGCACGCCCGCGAAAGTAATGCAACAAGTTGATCAGCGCTCAGGTTACGAGTTCTGCTCGCCTCGTGTTCTAGTCTAATTGCTTCCGCAAATACCTCTTCGTTGAAGTGTGATATCCTCCACCCGCGAGGAGCTGGAGTGTTAATTCTACTCGCCACATGCGGTCTCGTTTTACAGTCTACGCTATAACAGACCGCCAGATGGTCGCTATGAGTGTAGCCATCGTCTACCCTCCAGTTCGTGATCAATCCTGGACTACAGAATGTCACATCGATGATCGACTCCGCGCCGTTTCTACTGAAGGTGCTCTTCAAGCAGACGTTGGCCAGATCTATGTTGAGCTTCGCCAAAGCCTCCAACAAGATCCGGCCTCTCTGGTTTGTGCGTCGACTTCCCCACTCAGTTGCCCATGCGTTGAAGTCGCCCTCCACTACCAACGGTGATAGACCGATCAGCTCCCCGGTGGCTCGGTCGATCATCCTTGCGAACTGCTCGGTAGACCAACGAGGCGGAGCATAGCAGCTGCAGTAGTACACTCCGTTCACCTTGGCAACCGCGTATCCTTCGTTTGAAGTTGACACTATCTCTTGAACCGGGAACCTGCTCGTCGTCCATATTGCCGTCATACCGGACCCGTCCGAAATCCAGTTACCGTTTCCGGAAGGAATTCGGTAGGGGTCCGAGATTATGGCGATGTCCGACAACGACTCAGAGATTGCTTGGTATAGCAGTTGCTGAGCCGCGAAGCAGTGGTTCAAATTTAGCTGTGTCACTCTCACGCCCGTGGCTTGCTAGTCGGCTTACCGGCCGTGCACCTCGGGCCTCCCATTATGTGCTTTGCGTCACGCTTCCCGGCGCACGCCAAGCACTTCGGGGGCTCTCAGCAGTCTTTGCTTTTGTGGCCTGCAGCACCGCACCGCCTGCATAGGGAGCTCCTGTCAGGCCCCTTGCAGCTAAAGGACTTGTGTCCTTGCTCGAAGCATCGAAAGCAGACCTCCGGCGGCTGGTAGATGCTGAGTGGGCACATTGACCAGCCCACTTTGAGCCTCGCTACCTTTAGCGCCTGGTTTGCGTCTACTGACGGAAGCCTGACAGTGGCGGTCTGGGTTCCTACTGGGCCTTTGCGCAGTCGAACTGCCTCTGGTGCCACAACCACTTCGCACTGCTCCTTGAGGGCATCCACGACTTCGCATGCCTCGGTGACTTCGTCCAGGTATTTAAGTTGTAGGGTTACCTGCGACGTGAGTGCCCGAACCTGCACTCTATCTCCAAGTGCCTCTTGGGCCAATGCCCGATAGGCTGGGCCCTTGTTTCTGGCTTCCTTGCGGAGCTCGACGATCATTTCTCCCTTGCGGGATCGGCGGATGCTACGCACATCTGCCCCCAGATCTTTGAGCTTCGCATCGCCTCTCATTGCCTTAAGGACTTCCGAGTACTTTGACTCTTCTGTCTTAAGGATGAGTGCGTCGCCCTTATTTTCAACTTTCTTCGTCGCAGGATTTGTAACCGGGTGCGGTTTTTTGGCCACCACTTTTTGGTTCCTACTGCTTCCCGGAACCGTTACCCACGGGTTACCGGGAGCCTTCTGCTCCTTGGCTGCCACCGTGGGCGTTGCTTGCGCCACTCCTACACCGGTCTGAGGGCTGTTAAACGCTTCTTGGTGCCCCCGGGGGCCGTCTCTCCCGGGGACTGTCGCGTTCGTTTGGCAGCTGGTCCTGCCGCGCAAACCGCCGCAAACGTGCTGGCGTCCGTTTGGACCGACTTCGTCGCCAGCTCGGTCACCTTCGTCTCCTCTTTCTCCGCAGCCGCAGCTTTCATTTCGAGCTCGGCATGCTCCTTTTTCGCAGCATCGACGGAGGACCGAAGCATGTAGAGGGCCTGCTTCAAGTACTTCGTTGTATTGCTGCGACTTTTCGCAAACTCGATTATAGCATCGAGCTGCTCAGACAGGGCCACTACCCTCGGTAGCGTTTCCCGCTGTCTTCCGACCGCCTTTAATAGCTGTGGACCAGCCACCGCGATGTCTTGCGTAGATCCGGTAGGCGTACTGCCTTTACCGTCTTCGCAGGCGACCTTCACTGCATCCGTCTCCACTTTTCTAGGCGGAGACCGCTGGATGCCACCTCGCGCAAATGGGTTTTCCAACCCATCTGCCCCCATCTCCAAAGTTTTGTTTTGCTGCATTTTTGTTTATTGGGTCCCCCTACCAGCCGCTATCCTTATCCATAATGGAGTAGTCGCCTAAATGGTCCCAAGGTAGTCTATGCCGGAGCAGTGAGGCCATGGCTAGGGGCGGCTGCCATAGCGCCTCATGGGCAACTATGACACCCCCGACCGGCGCAAGTCAGGAAAAGACATCTGATCCCACTCCTGCCGGGTTCCCACCAGGCAATGGACTCGGAACGTACTAAAAGGCCTGCCAGGTTTTACGGGACGGAGACCCCTGCACCGGTTGTACCGGTTGTTATCACACGACATTACTAAGGGAGCTCGGCGCAGGTGCCAGCCCAAAATCATGGTACGAAAACGAAATCCGACTCTTATCCTATAGTGATGCGACCAGTTGCCGTAATTGGCAACATTACTGGCATCAGTCCCAATGGGCGGTATAGTGCATTTGGGTGGTGGGAGCGGCACTACTCGCTCCGTCGGAGCTGCTTCCGGCCAGTGTGGCTTTTGCGAGAATTCAGCGGCCCAGTGCCTGAATCTCGCCACGACCTAGGCTAGCTCCCGCTGATGGTCCGGGACTGCTTGCTAGCAGTGAGCACTTCCGTGGCCTTCGGTAATCGCCAATTACCGACCCGTGGTGGCATACAGCTCTGCCAGATATATATATATATATATATATATATATATATATATATATATATATATATATATATATATATATATATATATATATATATATATATATATATATATATATATATATATATATATATATATATATATATATATATATATATATATATATATATATATATATATATATATATATATATATATATATATATATATATATATATTTTTTTTTTTTTTGTTTCAGGTGGAGGGGAAATTTGCATCCAAACCCCTGAGGTGACCAACCTCAGGGAGTGTGGGGTTGGTTTGAATCAGTGACCGGACCCACTAAAACCCCTCCAGTCTCCAGCGCATAATACTCCCCGGGACCACCGCTAGGTATTGCTTCGGGGAGCGGCTTTTGTGCTCTGTGCACCCTCTTGGTTCTATAGATCTCTTTGCTAACTTAGCTAACTAACCTGGAGACTGGCCGTTAGCTAACACTGGCGTGTCGGTGGTCAACCTGTCGCCTGTTTTGCAATTCTAAAACTATTTGAGAGGCGGCTGTACAAACCGCCCTCCAAATGTTTGGGTCTTTACACATCCTCCGAACTAGGTTGTCCGGAGTGGTGTCTGGCCCGCTCACTACCATCATGTCGCTCCGCGCATGCACAAAACGAGGGCACACGAAGAAGACATGCTCAGCAGTTTCTTCCGCATCCGCGCACTCGGGACACATGGGGGACCCCGCATGCCCGAATCTGTGTAGATACTGCCTGAAGCAACCATGACCTGACAGAATCTGTGTCAAGTGGAAGTTAACTTCTCCATGGCGCCTCCCGACCCATCCGGATACGTCCGGAATAAGTCGATGCGTCCATCTACCCTTTGCGGAATTGGACCATTCCTGCTGCCATCTGATCATCGAGAATGACCTTCTGGTGCCTCGTATACCCCTTGTGTCACGTTGATCGAAGCATTCTACGTCCTCCTTAATGGCTATGCTGATAGGCATCATGCCGGACAGGACGCAGATTGCGTCGTATGACACTGTACGGTACGCGCTCACAACCCTCAGGCACATGAGCCTGTAGGTACTTTTCAGTTTACGACGATGACTGTTGGTACCTAACGCTTTGGACCACGCTGGCCCACCATACCTAAGTATGGACGAAACCACGCTGGCAAGAAGTTTACGCTTGCTGCCATATACCGCTGAGCTATTGGACATCATTCGAGATAGTCCTGCAGCGGCCGTTGAAGCCCTCTTACAGGCATATTCGACGTGACTCTTAAATGTGAGCTTATCGTCAACCATAACCCCCAAGAGCTTCAAGGAACGCCTTGAGGTAATGGTGCAGTCACCGACTCTGACCACCGCCTGTTGCTCTAATTTGCGGTTGTTCACAACCGTAACCTCCGTTTTATGGTGCGCTAACTCCAGTTTCCTAGAGTGCATCCAGTCTTCGACCTTGCGTATGCAGTGCGCGGCCGTCAACTCGACCTTTTCGATCGACTCGCCGTAGGCCTCTAGCGTGATGTCGTCTGCGAAACCGACGATCACAACCCCTACAGGGAACTTTAGCTTCAACACCCCGTCATACATGACATTCCACAACACCGGGCCCAGGATGGAACCTTGCGGTACCCCTGCGGTGATTGGGACGCACTTCTGACCCTCCTCCGTGTTGTAAACTAGTACCCGATTCTGGAAATAATTTTCCAAAATCTTGTACAACGACACCGGTACGTGGATGCTCCTAAGCGCGAGCGCTATGGAGTCCCAACTGGCGCTATTGAATGCATTCTTCACGTCAAGCGTGACGATTGCGCAATAGCGAATGCCCCAACTCTTACGCTGGAGTGCTACCTCTGCCGTCTTGGTGACAGAGAGAATAGCATCCAGCGTGGATCTACCTTTCCGGAAGCCGAACTGGTTGCTTGCCAGACCGTTTACACCCTCTGTGTACTTCACCAGTCTGTTGAGGATAATCCTCTCAAGCACCTTGCCCGTAGTGTCCAGCAGACAGATAGGTCTGTATGCCGATGGGTCCCCTGGCGGTTTCCCAGCCTTCGGCAACAGCACCAATCTCTGTCGCTTCCACCTGTCCGGAAAGAGGCAGTCATCCAGGCACTTCTGCATGACTGCTCGAAATAGATCGGGGGCCACTTTCATGGCCGTCCTGATGGCCAAGTTCGGGATTCCATCCGGTCCCGGTGCCTTGCTCACCTTTAGGGAGTTGGCGATCACGATGAGTTCCTCATTCGTAACCCTTACCTCCTCCACAACCTCTGCACGGCTGCCGTCTCTCACGGATTGGATGCCCGGCAGGTTGGCCGACCATCCCTGGTCTGTGTCTGAGATACTGGAACGTCGGACGTGAGACTCAGCAACCGGAGGCCAAGGATTTGGGTCGTGTCGTGGAAAGAGTCCCTCGATGATACGCTCCAGCATCGCTGGTGATCGCTCTGCAGGCGCCAACACGCCTTTGGTCTTCGCCATTACGACTCTGTAGGCGTTGCCCCACGGATTCGTATTGGCACTCGCGCATAGCCTATCGAAGCAGGCCCTTTTGCTCGCCTTTATCGCACTTTTAAGCGCCGATCTTGCAGATCCGAATACTACATGGCGCTCTACCCTCTGTGCATCGGTACGTGCACGTTGCAACATCCGTCTTGCACGGAAGCACGCGCTACGGAGGTCCGCTATCGCGTCGGTCCACCAGTATACCGGTGACTTACCATTCCTAGGTTGGCGGGTCCTAGGCATGGTGGCGTCGCACGCCCGCGATAATGTGGCAACTAATTGGTCAGCACTCGGGCGGAGCCAACTGCCCCCCTCGCGCTCTCTTCTCATTGCTTCTGCAAATACCTCGGCATCGAAATGCGATGTCTTCCACCCGCGGACGGTCGGAGTATTGGCTCTACCCGTCGCCTGCCGCCTCACGTTCTGGACTACGCTATAGCAGACCGACTGGTGGTCACTATAGGTGTAGCCATCGTCTACCCTCCAGTTCACGATCAGTCCTGGGCTGGAGAACGTCACGTCGATGATCGACTCCTCACCATTTCTGCTGAATGTACACTTGGTTCCAACGTTGGCCAGATCTAGGTTGAGCTTTGCCGAAGCCTCCAACAAGATCTGACCCCTCCGGTTCGTGCGGCGGCTTCCCCACTCAACAGCCCAAGCGTTGAAGTCGCCCGCCACTACTAAGGGTGTTAGTCCCGTCAGCTCCATAGATAACAAATCGACCATCTGGGTGAACCTTTCGATAGACCAACGCGGCGAAGCATAACAACTGCAGT
Organism: Wyeomyia smithii; assembly: GCF_029784165.1. Lineage (NCBI taxonomy): Eukaryota > Metazoa > Arthropoda > Insecta > Diptera > Culicidae > Wyeomyia > Wyeomyia smithii. The sequence continues at coordinate 134,771,695 of NC_073694.1, read as the reverse complement.
AGAACACTCCGTCCACCTTGGCAACCGCGTATCCTTCACAATCTCCTGAATCGGGAACTTGCTGGTCGTGCATATGGCCGCCGTACTGGACTTATCTGCAACCCAATTACCGTTTCCGGGAGGAATGCAGTAGGGGTCCGATACGATTGCGATGTCCGACCGCGACTCAGACGCTGCTTGGTATAGCAGCTGCTGTGCCGCATAGCGATGGTTCAGGTTCAATTGTGTCACCCTCACGCCCGTGGTTTCGTGGCCGCCTTACCGGCTGGGCTCCGTGGGCCTCCCATAAAGTGCTTGGCGTCCCGTTTTCACCACCACAACGCCTACATAACTGGCTCCTATCGGGCCCCTTGCAGGTCCAGGACTTGTGTCCTCCCTCGAAACACCTGAAGCAAACGTCCGGCTGCTGGAGTATGCTCAGGGGACATACTGACCAGCCAACCTTAAGTTTGGCTGTCTTCAGGGCCAGAGTTGCATCGGCCGATGCAAGCCGGAAAGTGGCCACCTGGGTCCCCGCTGGACCCTTTCGGAGGCGAATTACCTCAGTGGCTACTTCCACTCCGCACTTCTCCTTGAGGGCCTGTGCAATATCGCACCTCTCGGTGATTTCATCCAGGTTTTTGAGCTGGAGAGTCACCTCTGAGGTGAGTGCCCGAATTTGCACATCTTTCCCGAGGACCTGCTCGGCTACCGTCTTGTAGGCAGCGCCCTTGTTTTTAGCATCCTTACGGAGCTCAAGGATCATCTCGCCGGTGCGAGAACGACGGATGGTCCGCACATCCGCTCCCAGATCCTTGAGCTGGGTTTCGCCTCTCATTTTCTTCAAGACTTCGGAGCACTTGGACCTATCCGTCTTGAGTATGAGGGCGTCGCCCCTGCTTCGCGCCTTCTTTCCCATTTTTGGACGATTTGTCGCCTCGTCGTTGCGCTTGCTGTCTTTTTGGCGCTTCCTTCCTCCCACGGTAACCCAAGGGTTTCCCGTAGCTGCCACTTCGGCAGACTTTTCGGCGGACTTGGAGGCCGTTGGTGTGCTATCTCGCGGGCTTAGCACAACCAACCTTTTCTTGCTGTTCTCGGGGGCTTCCCCCGGAGACTGCCTTGCTCTTTTTGCGGCTGACCCGGAGGCGCAAACCGCTGCAAACATGCAGGTGCCCGTTCGGACCGACTTCGTCGCCCTTCCGGTCACCTCCGTTGCATTCTTCTCTGCAGCCACCGCTCTTGCCTTGAGCTCGGCGTGCTCCTTCTTCGCAGCATCGACGGAGGACCGAAGCATGTAGAGAGCCTGCTTCAGGTACTTCGTCGTGTTGGTGCGACTTTTCGCAAACTCGATTATGGCATCGAGCTGCTCCGACAGCGCTACTACCTTCGGTAGCGTGTCTCGCTGTCTTCCGACCGCCTTTATCAACAGTGGACCAGCCACTGCGATGTCTTGCGTCGATCCGGTAGGCGTACTGCCTTTGCCGTCTTCGCAGGCGTCCTTTACTGCATCCATCTCCGCCTTTCTCGGCGGAGACCTCTGGATGCCTCCTCGTGCAAACGGGTTTTTCAACCCATCTGCGCCCTTCATTATTTTCATTGTTCATTTTTGTTAAGTGGGTCCCCCTTCCAGCCGCTATCCTTATCCATACTGGAGTGGTCGCCTATCTGGTCCCATGGTAGTTTATGCCGAAGCAGTGAGGCCATGGCTAGGGGCGGCTGCCATAGCGCCTTATGAGCAACTATGACACCCCCGACCGGCGCAAGTCAGGAAAGGAAATCTGATCCCACTCCTGCCCGGTTCCCACCGGGCAATGAATTTGGAACGTACTGGAAGGCCTGCCAGGTTTAACGGGACGGAGACCCCTGCCCCGGTTGTTGTCTCGCCGTTTCAAGCCGTTGTCACACGACCTTACTAAGGGAGCTCGGCGCAGGTGCCAGCCCAGAATCGTAGTACGAAAACAAAATCCGACTCTTATCATATGACGTTGCGACCAGTTGCCGTAATTGGGAAATTACTGGCATCAATCCCAATGGGCGAATAAGTGCATTTGGGTGGTGGGAGCGGCACTATTCGCTCCGTCAGAGCTGCTTCCGGATAATGTGGCTTTTGCGAGAATTCGGCGGCCCAATGCCTGAGTCTCACCACAACCTAGGCTAGCTCTCGCTGATGGTCCGGGACTTGCAGTTGCTTGCAGTGAGCACTTCCGTGGCCTACGGTAATCGCCAAATACCGACCCGTGGTGGCATACAGCTCTGCCAAATATATATATATATATATATATATATATATATATATATATATATATATATATATATATATATATATATATATATATATATATATATATATTTTTTTTTTTTTTTTTTGTTTCAGGTGAAGGGGAAATTTGCATCCAAACCCCTGAGGTGACCAACCTCAGGGAGTGTGGGGTTGGTTTGAATCAGTGACCGGACCCACTAAAACCCCTTCAGTCTCCAGCCCATAATACTCCCCGGGACCACCGCTAGGTATTGCTTCGGGGAGCGGCTTTTGTGCTCTGTGCACCCTCTTGGTTCTTTAGGTCTTTTTGCTAACTTAGCTAACTAACCTGGAGACTGGCCGTTAGCTAACACTGGCGTGTCGGTGGTCAACCTGTCGCCTGTTTTGCAATTCTAAATCTATTTGAGAGGCGGCTGTACAAACCGCCCTCCAAATGTTTGGGTCTTTACACATCCTCCGAACTAGGTTGTCCGGAGTGGTGTCTGGTCCGCTCACTACCATCATGTCGCTCCGCGCATGCACAAAACGAGGGCACACGAAGAAGACATGCTCAGCAGTCTCTTCCGCATCCGCGCACTCGGGACACATGGGGGACCCCGCATGCCCGAATCTGTGTAGATACTGCCTAAAGCAACCATGGCCTGACAGAATCTGTGTCAGATGGAAGTTCACTTCTCCATGGCGCCTCCCGACCCATCCGGATACATCCGGAATAAGTCGATGCGTCCATCTACCCTTCGCGGAATTGGACCACTCCTGCTGCCATCTGATCATCGAGAATGATCTTCTGGTACCTCGTATGCCCCTTGTGTCACGTTGATCGAAGCATTCTACGTCCTCCTTAATGGCTATGCTGATAGGCAACATGCCGGACAGGACGCAGATTGCGTCGTATGACACAGTTCGATACGCGCTCGCAACCCTCAGGCACATGAGCCTGTAGGTACTTTCCAACTTACTCCGATGTTTACTAGTACCTAGTGCTTTGGACCACACTGGCCCGCCATATCTCAGTATGGACGAAGTCACGCTAGCTAGAAGTTTCCGCTTGCTGCCGTACACTGCTGAGCTATTGGACATCATGCGAGATAATGCTGCAATAGCCATTGAAGCCTTCTTGCAGGCATATTCGACATGGCTCCCGAAGGCGAGCTTGTCATCGATCATCACCCCCAGCAGCTTCAGGGAGCGCTTAGAGGCGATGGTGCAATTCCCGACACTGATCAACGCCTGTTGCTTCGACTTGCGGTTATTGACAACTGAAATCTCCGTCTTATGATGCGCCAGCTCCAGTTTTTTGGAGCGCATCCAGTCCTCGACGACGCTTATAGAGTGCGAAGCCGTCAACTCAACCTCCTCGATCGACTCGCCGTAGACCTCAAGTGTGATGTCGTCCGCAAATCCAACGATCACAACCCCTTGGGGGAGCTTTTGTTTCAGCACTTCATCGTACATGATATTCCACAGTACCGGGCCCAGGATGGAACCTTGTGGAACCCCTGCGGTAATTGGGACACATTTTTGACCCTCGTCTGTGCTGTAAACTAGCACACGATTCTGGAAATAATTTTCCAGAATCCTGTACAAAGACACCGGAATGTCTAGTTTCCGAAGCGAGTGGGCTATGGAATCCCAGCTAACACTATTGAACGCATTTTTCACGTCCAACGTGACGATTGCGCAATAGCGAATGCCCCATCTTTTACGCTGGAGTGCTACCTCTGCTGTTTTGGTGACGGACAGAATAGCATCCACCGTAGACTTGCCTTTTCGGAAGCCGAACTGGTTACTCGACAGACCGTTTGCACATTCGGTGTACCTAACCAGTCTATTGAGAATAACCTTCTCGAGCACCTTACCCGCCGTATCGAGCAGACATATCGGTCTGTATGCCGACGGGTCACCAGGTGGTTTCCCTGTCTTCGGCAATAAGACCAGCTTCTGTCGCTTCCATCTGTCTGGGAATGTACAGTCATCCAGGCACTTCTGCATGACTTCCCGAAATAGTCTGGGGGCCTCTTTGATGGCCTTCTTCACAGCCAGATTCGGAATCCCATCCAATCCCGGTGCCTTGCTCACCTTCAGGGAGTTGGCGATCGCGATGAGTTCCTCATTCGTAACCGTTTCCGCCTCCTCTGCCTCGGCACGGCTAACGCCATCACTCATATATTGGGTGTTCGGCAGGTTGGCCGACCACCTCTGGTCTGAGTTTGAGATACTGGAACGTCGGTGAAGTGACTCGCCAGCCGGAGGCCAAGGATTTGGCTCGTGGCGTGGAAAGAGTCCCTCTATGATCCGCTCAAGCATCGCTGGTGATTTTTCTGCGGGCGCCATCGCACCCTTAGTCTTGGCCATCACCATCCTATAGGCGTTACCCCACGGGTTAGTGTTGGCACTAGCGCACAGTCTTTCGAAGCACGCACGTTTACTAGCTTTTATTGCTCTCTTAAGCGCCGCTCTTGCGGAACTGAATTCCCCTCGACGATCTTCCCTTTCTTCGTCGGTTCGCGCACGTTGAATCCTTCTTCTCGCTTGAAGACACGCTCTGCGGAGGTCCGCTATCGCGTCGGTCCACCAGTAGACTGGTGGCCTTCCATGCCTAGGCTGGCGGTTCCTAGGCATAGTGGCGTCGCACGCCCGCGAAAGTATGGCAACAAGTTGATCAGCGCTCGGGTTACGAATTCTGCTTGCCTCGTGTTCTAGTCTAATTGCTTCCGCAAATACCTCTTCGTTGAAGTGTGATATCCTCCACCCGCGAGGAGCTGGAGTGTTAATTCTACTCGCCACATGCAGTCTCGTTTTACAGTCTACGCTATAACAGACCGCCAGATGGTCGCTATGAGTGTAGCCATCGTCTACCCTCCAGTTCGTGATCAATCCTGGACTACAGAATGTCACATCGATGATCGACTCCGCGCCGTTTCTACTGAAGGTGCTCTTCAAGCCGACGTTGGCCAGATCTATGTTGAGCTTCGCCAAAGCCTCCAACAAGATCCGGCCTCTCTGGTTTGTGCGTCGACTTCCCCACTCAGTTGCCCATGCGTTGAAGTCGCCCGCCACTACCAACGGTGATAGACCGATCAGCTCCCCGGTGGCTCGGTCGATCATCCTTGCGAACTGCTCGGTAGACCAACGAGGCGGAGCATAGCAGCTGCAGTAGTACACTCCGTTCACCTTGGCAACCGCGTATCCTTCGTTTGAAGTTGACACTATCTCTTGAACCGGGAACCTGCTCGTCGTCCATATTGCCGCCATACCGGACCCGTCCGAAATCCAGTTACCGCTTCCGGAAGGAATTCGGTAGGGGTCCGAGATTATGGCGATGTCCGACAACGACTCAGTGACTGCTTGGTATAGCAGTTGCTGAGCCGCGAAGCAGTGGTTCAAATTTAGCTGTGTCACTCTCACGCCCGTGGCTTGCTAGTCGGCTTACCGGCCGTGCACCTCGGGCCTCCCATTATGTGCTTTGCGTCACGCTTCCCGGCGCACGCCAAGCACTTCGGGGGCTCTCCGCAGTCTTTGCTTTTGTGGCCTGCAGCACCACACCGCCTGCATAGGGAGCTCCTGTCAGGCCCCTTGCAGCTAAAGGACTTGTGTCCTTGCTCGAAGCATCGAAAGCAGACCTCCGGCGGCTGGTAAATGCTGAGTGGGCACATTGACCAGCCCACTTTGAGCCTCGCTACCTTTAGCGCCTGGTTTGCGTCTACTGACGAAAGCCTGACAGTGGCGGTCTGGGTTCCTACTGGGCCTTTGCGCAGTCGAACTGCCTCTGGTGCCACAACCACTTCGCACTGCTCCTTGAGGGCATCCACGACTTCGCATGCCTCGGTGACTCCGTCCAGGTATTTAAGTTGTAGGGTTACCTGCGACGTGAGTGCCCGAACCTGCACTCTATCTCCATATATATATATATATATATATAGATTTTTTGAAAATATTGCTCCATTCTGTTACTCCTTGTTCATATTCTTCATATGATACCCAACTAAATGACATTTTTGATGAATGTTTGTTACTGTTATGGGAGGGTAGCGTTTCGGTTTCCAGTAGCAAACTCAGCCGTTTCCAGTGAATTAGCTCAAAGCTATAAATTTATTTAAAGGGAATAATAGAAATTCGTTGTGGTACTTAATTTATAATACTCACAAATAGTCTCGAACTAGGCACTTAATTTATTTTAATTATAACGCTGCTACCCATAACCAATTTAAAAACAATGACATGTGTGTTTCCTAACCACAAGCAACTATCTGACAGTTCTCCACATACCAGCATATTCCCGCCTGAACGTCAATCGCGCCGGGGGGTGCGCCGTTTTATTTTTCGTTTCTGTCCACCGTAATATCCTCCCCCTCGTGCCGAGTGGCACCGAATTCACCGCTGTTTTGCCCTCCACAACTCGCTCTCTCATGATCGGTCACATCCAGAACCGCTAGGTTACAAACCGCTCTACCTTTCAGCATGCCGGTCGCCGTTTCCACATCTGCGCGACGCGCAACTCCGTCCTTCCCAGGGTAGATTCTACTAATTCGACCACGAGTCCAAAGGTTCCGTACTTTTCCATCGACTATCATCACCAAAGCTCCTTCTTTGATCGGTGTTACATCGTGGAACAATTGGCACCGCCGAGTTGAGATCGGCAAGTATTCGGTAATCCAACGTCTCCAGAACGAATCCAGCCTTTCTTGTATCAGTTTCCAACTATTCTTCAACGCTCCCTTCTCATCCGTCGGTGGTTTGACTAACTGGCGAACTCCACTAGAGCTGAGCATCAGGAAGTGGTTCGGAGTTAACGCTTCCTGCTGTGCACTATCCAGTGGTAGGTAAGTCAACGGCCGGAAATTAACCATATGCTCAGCTTCGGCCAGAAATGTCGCGAACGATTCGTCGTTCAGCTTACGCGACGTAGGCAGCACTTCTAGCGCCGTCTTTACCGAACGCACCATTCGCTCCCAGCATCCACCCATATGCGGAGCCGATGGTGGGTTGAACCGCCACTGAGTATCTGTGTCCGTAAAGGTGCTGCCCATGGCTAAGTTGATTTCCCTCAACTCCTCGTCGAGCTCTCTGCTGGCGCCTATGAAATTCGTGCCGTTGTCTGTGTACACCTCTTTCGGTGCTCCTCTGCGAGCGATGAATCGTCGAACTGCTTTCTTACACGAGTCGGTTGTTAGACTGTGTACTACCTCCAGATGTATGGCTCGGACGGTCAGACACGTGAAGATCGCTACCCAGCGTTTAACGCTACTACGACCGATCTTTACTAGATATGGCCCAAAGTAGTCGATACCTACAAAGGTGAAGGGTCGAACGAAAGGAGTGGTACGAAACCAAGGAAGCGGGCTCATCTTCGGAATTGCAGGAGTTGCTTTGAACACTCGACACCACTGACAACTCTTTTCCAGTGACCGGATTCGTGTTCTCAAGCTTGGAATGAAGAACTTCTGACGTATTTCGTTCGCTACCGTTTCATTGTTGCCGTGACGAAACTTTCGATGATACCAGTTCAGCAGCAAGTTGGTGATCGGATGACATTTGGGCAAGGTTATCGGAAACTTCGTATCGTACTGAACACAGTCTGCCGCGGAAATGCGACCATCAACGCGCAGCAAACCGCGATCGTCCAGCATCGGAGGCAACCTTGCTATCGAACTACTTCGACTTAGGGCCTTTCGGTTCTCTGGTGCTAATCGTGCGTTGCGATTCATCGTAGCCACTTCATCCGCGTAAACAACTGATTGAGCAATCCGCCAGAGACACTCCTCTGCGTTCTGCAGATCTTCACGGCTGATATCGCCTTCGTCGCTTCTCGGTTGCCTTCCAATACGCTGTAATAGCTTCCCAGCCAACCGGTGCACATACGCCATGCTTCGTAACAATCGCTCGTATTTCGAAAACCTGGACACATCAATCAATGACACTGCTAGAAAATGACTGCAGACGTACGCTGGTCGCAGCTCTTCTTCAGTTTCATTCGCTATCGTGAACTTGTCCGCCGGCCAATCCTTATTTTCCTGGTACAGAAAGGCGGGTCCACGCATCCATCGGCTGTCGGGCTTGCAGTTCGGGCCTTTACCCCACTTCGTGGCTTCGTCAGCGACGTTTATTTTAGTTCCCAGCCACCGCCATTCATCGGTTTTCGACAGGGATAGGATCTCGTTGGCTCTAAACGCCACGTACTGGCGATATCGGCGAGTATCTGACTTGATCCATGAGATAACGGTGCTGGAATCGCTCCAGAAGTTCGTGCGTTTGACTTGTACCAAGTGGCCATCTTCGATAGTCTTGCGTATGCGGGCACCAATTACAGCTGCCCGCAACTCTAGTCGAGGAACTGACGTTTGCTGTAGTGGAGCTACCTTCGTCTTGGAGGAAACCAGGGCGCATCGAATTTGTCCTTGATCTCGAATACGAAAGTACGCTGCTGCAGAGTAGGCTTGCTCGCTGCCGTCTACAAAAATGTGGAGCTCCAGGTCTTCGTAACAGGCCGGATCATATCCTGGAAAGTAGCATCGGGGAATTCGGACGCTGTCCAGCTCCTTTAGAACTTGCAACCAATGCTTCGCTTCCACCGTATGAATAAATTTTCGGGTATGCGATCGTCCCAGCCCAGCTTTGCTCTCCAAAAGTCCTGCAACAGGATCTTTCCTTGGATTACTAGTGAACCGACCAGCCCCAAGGGGTCGTAGATTTTTATCACAAAGCTCAGCATCATTCTTTTCGTCGGCACAATGTTCCCTTCTACGAGCGACTTCAGATCATCTTGCAGATTAAACTTAAAGCAGAACACATCCTCGGTCGTCAGCCAGGATAAACCAAGAACGCGTTCCGCGATAGCGACATTGCACGCCATCGTGATTAACGGTTCGCCGGAAGATTTACGAAAGACGAACAAAAGTGCGCTTTGGTCACTCTTCCTAACTCCGAGCTGCAAGAACATTTCTTGGATATCGCCGGAAAAGGCAACTTCCCTTTCACGAAACTTGAACGTAACATATAACTGTGGCGTCAATAGATCCGGACCCTTCTGGAGCATCGTATTCAGCGAAACACTGTTCACCTTTGCGGCTGCGTCCCAGATAACTCGTATCCGTCCTGGCTTGTTTGGATTCTGTACCACGCCTAACGGAAGGTACCAGATGCGCCGAGGATCAAATTCTGCCATTTCTTTCTCGGTTACTACGTGGATGTAGCCCTTCGATTCAAAATCTGCCACCTGCTGTCGTACGCTGTCGTATAACTGAGGATCCTTCTCAAGTCGTTTCTCCAGGCACCTCCATCGACGCTCGGCCATCGGTTTACTATCCGGGAATTTGATGTCGTCTTGCGCCCAGATTAGCCCGGTTTCGAACCTTCCGTTTTCTGTCCGAACTGTCGTTTCTTCAAGTATTCTGCGTGCCCGTTGGTCATCGGCTCCTTCCACGTTAGGAGCTACAGAAACTCCTAGGCTCTCTATCGAGAAAAACTCCTGCACGTAGTCGTGAAGATCGCGTTCAGTCGAATCCGCACAGATGTGCATTTGACGATACAGGAAATTGTTTTCTCCCCCTCGTACGCGGCCACATACGACCCAGCCGATACGAGTCTTCGCAGCGATTGGTTCATCTTCATTTCCTTCGCGAAGCTTCGTTGTGGTCAGCAAGTGTGAGTTACTCAACCCAATCAGCAGTCCAGGAACGATTCTCTGGAAACTTGTGACCGGTAGATGTCGCAAATGTTGGAACTTCTTTGCTAACTGCTCAAAGTCCAGCGATTGTTCCGGTAGCCCTAGGTTGTCGACTGTATATATTTCAGATAGCTGGAATTTTCTTCCGCTACCTGTCTGCGATATGCTCAGCCTATCCACCACCGTAGTTTCTATCTTCTTATTTATTCCACTCGTCCAATGGATGCACAGGGAATGTGCTCGACTATCTACACCTAACTCGTCTGCAATCGCCTGTTCCATAAGTGTTACAGAGGAGCCGTCATCCAAAAACGCGTAAGTGTCCACTGCGCCGTTCTTTCCGTACAACGTTACAGGAATTATCTTGAACAACGTTGACGGAACCGGAATCCGGTGAATGGTGACGGTAGCATCTGTAGAATTCCCGTTTGATTTCTTCAGTGGCTCACTGTGCAGTAAACGGTGATGTCGCTTCTGAAAGTTGTTAATTCCGCAGACTTCACCTTCGCATGGCCAACGAGTGTGTGACACGAGACATCGACGACACGGTTTGTTGTCTTTTACAAAATTCCACCGGCCGTCAATCGAGAGTTTCTTGAAAGCTACACAACTCGCAGTTGTATGACCAGGAATGCTGCACTTAGGGCAGCTTTTGCTTTCTTATTTTCCTTTGCCCATAGGAGTCTGGAGATGTTCGCGTCGTTCGGCGGGTGGGTTGGTTAGTGATTCCTTCCGTTCGTGCGTAGCATGCGCATTCAGTATTTCTACTCTACTTGATATATCGGGAGTCGTTTGATGGTTGTTACTCACGGGTACGCTTTGCGGGTTCGTCTCTGGAACGTTGTGCTGATGCTGACCATCTGCGTGTCGTTCTACTATATGTTGTGCCGATTGTTGCTCGCGTAGCCGTTGCAACTCTTTTACAAGATCCTGCTCCTGTACCAGAAATTTTTGCTTCTCTTCGTCTCGCTTCGATCGTTCGGCCTGACACTGCTGTTGACACTGTTGCTGATAAATCTCCTCCATCAGTTGTCTGTCCTGCTCTCGCTTCAATGCTGAATGCTTCAGCAGGTTTGCCAACTCCTGCTCTCGCTGTTCTCGCCGGCGGAGTTCTTCTTCCTGCTGCTGAGCATGCTTCCGCATCTCGCTTGTCTCGCGTTGCCATTCTTGGTACGGTGTTGAATTTTCAATTAGCCTCGGGACGATTTTTGGGAACGTGTCTACTTTCAACTAACTCGGAATGTGACCGCTGATGTCTAACAATCTCACTAGTGGTTGAATGTTGACTAGCGGTATATCCGGTAAATTATCAATGCGCTGTTGCCGCTCATTGGACTGCAGCTTTGAAACGCCCGCGTGCTCAACGCCAGCTACCGTTCGATCGGGATACTCTTCAACGACATCGCTGATATCGATGGGTTCCTCTATTTGAACCTGGACCAGTTGGTTTACCTTATTTCCGGATGAACAGGACATTGCTTGTTGGTGGAACCAGGCTTCTACTTTGCCTCGGCTGCTTGCTTGACTGCGACTGCTTCGGCTGCTACGCGTACTTCTCACATCTTCATCCTGCTGGCGAAGCAGCTCATGTTTCCGAGCTAAGTACTCTTTTCACGTTCAAGTTTTTCATTCATCGCTTTTTCGACCAATAGTTTTTCCTTCAGCAACTTTTCCTCCTCCAGCTTCTCTCGCACATAGCTCTTCTTCTAACCGTTGAAGCTCTCGCGCTATCACCGATCTCCGGGAACTCGCTGTGCTGGACTTTCCAGTCTTAGAGCTTGCACGGGACGGTGGAACACACTTCACACAGTTAAAGTCACTGGATCGCACTGTACTAACGTCCACTTTCGCACAGGAGAAATGGTACCAACTCTCGCATTTTCCGCATTGGACCATATACAACTCCGCATTGTTGGGTCGTGTACATTCCCCACAATCGAAATGCTCACCGTGCTGGATGTCGACCTTCGATGGTTCGAATCCGTCATCCTCCGAATCTATCGTTGGTGGGCTATCACGGGATGATTGAGGACTGCTGCAAGCTGGATTTTGATGGGCCGCTCGGGTTTTCGACCGGGTCTGGCGAACGAATGATCCTTGACCTTGCATTGTTTACGGTATTTCTTTGAGAATGTTATGGGAGAGTAGCGTTTCGGTTTCCAGTAGCAAACTCAGCCGTTTCCAGTGAATTAGCTCAAAGCTATAAATTTATTTAAAGGGAATAATAGAAATTCGTTGTGGTACTGAATTTATAATACTCACAAATAGTCTCGAACTAGGCACTTAATTTATTTTAATTATAATGCTGCTACCCATAACCAATGAAAAAACAATGACATGTATGTTTCCTAACCACAAGCAACTATCTGACAGTTCTCCACATACCAGCATATTCCCACATCATTCCCGCCTGAACGTCAACCGCGCCGGTGGGTGCGCCGTTTTATTTTTCGTTTCTGTCCACCGTAATAATTACTTTTCCGATTAGACCAATCATACGATTCTTTTGCGCTTGTAATGGGATGTTTATGTTCTTTAGCTAAACTTGCATTTCTTGCCATTCGTTTTAATATGCCACCAATTGCATCGCATGGGCCTTGACCATGAGAAGTCACAAAAAATGCCACTCTGCATCGACGTTATATTTTGTTTTGAACTTGCAAAGACTTGCAAAGTTTTTTCTATTTTTATATTGTGCGGCAGCTTTTATCAACTGTATTGTTGTTTTCAAAAAACTCATTAATTTGACAATGAACACCTGAACCACAACAGCATCATGATGTAGTACTTCCGATATTATGATGAAGCTGATATTCTTAAGTGTTCCAGATTCTGAATAGTAAACAACGAAGTGATGAATAGTGGTTTGACTATTATTCCAAAAACTACACGAATCACAAATTGATAAAGACGTATTAAAATGAGCTTGACTGTTCAATATGTTTAATTTTGCAATAACGTTTTCGTTTAATTTGCGTAAGCTTGATAAGCACCGATGATCAGGAAAGGGTTTACAGCATTACAGCGAAAAAAAAAAAAAAAAAAACAAACAGTTATTATTAGTAAACAAGTAGGTAGTGTTGCACGACAAACATATTTTTTTATGAAACATTCGGCAAGGGGGAACGTATAGGTAGGCTAAGGTACAGCGCTTGAGTTATTTATCCAATCGTTTTGTTTTCAAAGAATGAATTGTATATTTATGATCAAGCATTCCAATGAACGTATGTACGTATAAAATTCAAATATTTTTTTTAATTGAAATTTTTTTTTTTTAAATATTTTGGTCAAAATTTTTTTTTGTACAGTGTATGTTTTTTTCATGATGCATTTTCAATTCCCTACAGCTCATTCTCAGACAGTTTTTTTATACAACCAACGGTTTCTGGGCTACAATGCTTCAAATAAAACCTATGCCAAAAGGCATACGCCCTTTTAGAATATAACTCATGGGTGTAAAAAATCGCTCCATCTGTGAAAAATGCTTAGTTCGCTAAGCCAAATACGTATGCAAAGTTTCATTCAAATCAAAAATGGTCGATATTCGACCATAGGTCATTTGGCGCGATTTTGCTCACCTTCTGTTCTAGTTCATCCTTCACACCCTCGTGAAACTACATACATTGTACGCCATTGCAACCAATCACTCTCTTTTGACGCTATGCTTGTAGTTATGGCTTACTCTGGTTGGATGCAAACTCGGTTTTCGCAACCTTTTAGAGACCTGATGTTCAAATGATTTCGTTTTTTTCTAAAAGATTGCTTAATAATTTTCTCACCCATTGGTGTTTTTTATAATTAGAATTAGAGCCAGGTGGCTTTCGTTTATTTGATGCAGACTTCTAAGCCAACTGGTCGTGTAAAGGACAATTGTGGACCTAGTACTACAAACTGAATGACAAAAACAGTCTTTCCTATGTCCTCTATATGTCGTTTGGGATTATTATTGCTTCACTGTACAGCAGTAAAGATCAATGAAAAGTTACAATCCCTAGTTTTCACGCACGTACAATACTAGCATTAGAGAAAATTTTAAAAAATGTCGGATACGGGTCGCGTTCGGGTTGGGTGAAAAAAAAAACATTCGGGCTCGGGTTTGACAATGTTGGGTAAAAATTTGTATTTTTAGAAATTTACTCTTTCGATATTTGTTTGCTGGCTTCAACCCGGGAGCATTTTGCGGTCCCATATAATCTGAATGTACCCCGTTTTTGTTGGTTCTCTGGTTCTGTCAGATCAGATTTATGGGTGTACAGTTTTTGAAATGGTAATGCACACATGGGAATTATATTCTTTTATTGTGAAGTTTTATTCGTGATGGTTCACGGTTGTTGATACAATGCTAGATGGCAACTGTTAAAATGGAAAAGATGGTTAGAAAAGGAAAAACATCCAAAATAAATCTCCCGAAACACTCTCTTAAAAGAAGTACCGTGTAGCACGCGGCGAGAACAGAAAATGTATTTTGTTGATGGATCCATCGCCGACAATAGTTCCACCATGCAGAATGTTGTTAGTGACCTCTAAATGTATGGGAAAAGTGTTCGCAAATGTGCTTTTAAGATACATAATAACCTCTCTATTTCATTTTTAAAAATAGTAAAAACGATGTTTTTTTATTCTGGTTAATGATATTTATGTAAATTTGATGATTTACAGTAACAAACAAGGTTAAATTTTGGTATAACTATACTGCCTATAACCGCATATCAGTCCCATCTGGAAACTCATCGAGTTGAGCAAACAACGCTTGAAGATATTTTTCTTGTTTTGGGTATTTCACCTGTTTGGGGTGGGTTATTCTTATTTTTTCGACATAATGCAATGAAATAGACCTTAATCATAACTTCTCCATTGAAAAAAATTCCTTTTTCGTGGAAAAGGGGCGAGATGAGCAAACAACGCTTGAAGATGTTTTTTTTGAAAATTACAAATGAGAAATAAGGAAGAGACTGATATGCGATTATTTGGGCCAGCGGTTCTCAACCTGGGATACGCGTACCTTTAGAAGGAGCCTTCAGGAGGTAAGCGAAAGAAAAATCAGTAATGGCGGACAAAGAATTTTTTTTAAATACTTTATTTGTTGTTCAAACTTGCTTTTAAAACATGACTGTAGCAATCAAACAAATCACAGTTCAATTTGAAACCTGAACTAGACTACCACAACATGATTTACCTCTACTCTCTCGCACTCTGCGAGAACATTCCAAGCCAGGAATATAGGGTAACTGACGGCTTCCTCAGGTGATATGTATTGTGGGCGGGATTCAGTTTACCAAGCTCTACTGTTTTTATTCCACTCAGAAACTCAATGTATGTTCACATACCTTGAACGTTGAAGTTTTTCTGTTCACATGAATGAATCATTCCATTAAAAACTCAAACATATTTATTGTTTTCTGTCAAAAATTAAACTGCCACTTTCACACATCTAGATATTTCACCCGGCCGAAGAAAACTTTCACGAATCACATCTTCGCCGCTAGCGATATTGGGTTACGATTTTCTCGAGAAATATACACTCGTTCACCCTCAAATAACCCTTGTTCCGTCGCACTCGCGAAAGCAAATAACTCATGCACTTTGAACACTTTCCATTAATGGAGGATACGGGATGAATAAAACTTCAATTTATCCAACACATCCAACAGGTTGGTTTACTTCGTCAGCAGACAGCACGGCATGTTGCTGGTGTTTTTGTTGCCAGAACAAAAGGAAACTGTTTTTTGTTGCAAAACGTGCCGTATCCTTTTTTGAATAAAGTTTATGACATGTGAAACCATGTTTTGATGTTTATTGAATTGCAAAAACTCTTATTGCTATTTGCATATTCCTACACAAAGAAATTACTTTATAAATCAAATAGTAATCAGCTTTAGAGTACAAACATATTTTGCGGTGAATATAGAGCCACTGCGCACTGCGCAAATATCTCGATCCTTTTTGTTCTCAAACAGTAAACGACAACATGTATCAATCCCTCGACAATCGTGTGTACAGAAGCGCTCAAATACATATACAAAAATACAAATATGACATCACTAGTATTAATTTGCACATACAACTTATGGCGTCAGAATTCTACTTATACTTTGAATGGCGGAATAACGAAGAACGTTTATTTGGAATTCATAGCAATGAAACTAGATGAAACGAGTATAGTTCTACAAGCTTTCTTTCTCTCTCTGTTACTAACGAATTAAACCAAATTCTGACTACAATGGAAATGGCTTGACCAAAAAGGAACTGTAAGAGTGGCTTTTTTAAATTAAATTTAGAAGCTCCGTCGAACTTCTTGTGTCTTTTCTTAATTTTTACAAAGATAAAAAGTAGGAAAGTATGCTCAAAAAATAATAGATGAAATTAGACAGCTTACTAAAGAAGGATGACAGTTTAAAACATAACAAACGCCATTGACTGACGAGAATTGATAATTTACCCTAATTGATTTGGAAAATATCGGTACGCGGACAAAAAAAGGTTGAGAACCGCTGATTTAGGCCATCAAGTATCAAAATAATCGCATACCAGTCTCACTTTCAACCGTTCTGTGTAGAAGTAGTCATATTTTTCTCAAGTATTGTGAATATGGGCACACGCTTATGACCGCAGATAGCTTCTATGCTGCATGGAGGATGGTGGAGATGTCCACCCATTACTTACCTCGACTTTAAGGTTGTTGTTGAAAAAAGTTAAAGGGTATGTGCTTGAGTGCACAAACGTAGGCTTGCCGTGGGACTATGGTGGGTGTGGAGATTTAATTCTTCCCAGGGGCGACTCGTCCATAGGTGCAACCTGTGCATTGCACACGGGGACGCCAAGCAAATAATAAATTTCTAAACCAAATTATATCTACATTTTAATAGTTTATAGTTTTACTTTTAAATAGTAACGAAGAGAATAACTTGCGTTTTTTTTTGTAGACATGGATGTGATTACTTCTCCAAATTGCGACTTTCAGAATTTGTAGTTGAACAGTTAGGGTCGAAAGCCACGAGTCGCCCCTGATTCTTCCATAGCCATAGTATATAACACACACCAAACGTACAAATACCATACACAATAATCCATGAACATTTCACAAAAAAACCACATACACCTGTCATAAACCACAGCATACAAATACCAATACCCACATGAACTGCCCATAAATGCATAACAGTCCCATGTAATTTCTCATCACTTTTTGCTTAAACCTCAAAAATTTCTTCACATACCCGGTGCTCTAAAAAATCGCATGCTAAATTTATTAGAAAAATAGGAATTTTGGTCAGTCCCATGTTACAAATAATCACAAAACAAGCTCAGTGCTAAAAATAACTAGCATAAAATTATGGTCACTATCATAGAAATATCAATTGAAGTACTTATAGGAAAAATAATTTACTTGTTGCCTATACAAGTATTCTGTCATAAATATATTTACCTCGGATAAATGCATTTTTGCACACACATGTTATACACACATACACGTAATATACACACACACACACACAAACACACACACACACTACTCACACACACACACTACTCACACACACACATTACTCACACGCACACGCTACTCAGACACACCCACGCTACTTACACACACACACACACACAGTGACACACACACACATACATACACACATACATACACACAGACACACACACAAACACACTCACGCACATACAAACACACTTACGCACACACTAACTTTTGTTTTTCAACTATATCAAGAAGTTTAATTTACGACCACATAAACAAAAAAAAATCTGTATAAATCTGTATTATTTCCGGAAATCTGCAATCTGTATATGCAGATATCTATATGAAAAATACGCAAAAAATCTGTATAAATGCAGATAAATCTGTATATGTGGCATCACTGGACACACTATACCTACACTATCGGCAGCACCCAACCGGCTTCCAAGTCTTTCAATGGTCCCTTCCAACGGCTTCCAATGGTCCCCAGTGCCGTTCACGTCCAATTTCGGGCTGTATTCCAACAACGATAGATTACCACTGGTGGGGTCCAACTCAGATCGAAGGGAAGCCGAACTGTTCATCTTGACGGTCGACCAGGGAATGATCTTCTCTCAACACGGAATGTCTTTTTATAGCGTCACTCAGTGTGGGGAACTTGGGTGATTGGGGGAAGAACCAATCACGTGGTTGCATCTCTGCTTTCTTTCTTCGTCGCTTATGTTGGGCGATGAATACGATGCCAATTGGCTGGCATTGCTAGCCAATGACTGAATGCGTGAAATCATTTCGTCTATGTTTTTGAAGTCTGCGTTAGAGAAATATACCAATCGTTTGAAAAATGCATGTGGATATTCGACCTTCAAACTTTTCCGCAGTTTTCACGGGGTAATAAAAAAATGGTAACTATAATTAACATGTTATAGAAATCTTGTATATTTTAGCTTTCCAACAGTATATTAACTATTGAAATCGGAACAGTTGTTTGAGCGCTTTTGGCATCTAAAATCTTCCATTCCGCCAACCAAAAACGTTGCATGTTCAATCTAGTTTTCACAGAATGTACCTTAGTATAGTGAAGAAAGACGTAGTCCCACGTCAAAACAAAATATAACGTTGAGGTCTTGGATATGCTACTGAATAATTTCCTTTCTTACATCTTCAGTGTTTCGCAATAGGGTAACCGCTCCTATATTCATCTCAGTGCCTATATTCATCTCATCACTGTGAAAAATCTGAAAAAAAATATTTTTTCTAAGTTTTAACTTATTTTGTTTTCTGATTTTTCAAGTTCAAATCAATGTTAAGGTAACTTTTTTGGTTTTGAAAATAAATAGATTTTTCAGAATTGGGGGTTTTCAAGATATTGAATTCATAATATACCTATCTTTAAGCTAAAAATTAACACTCATTGAACCTGTCTGTATGATTCTTTTGAAGACTCATTATGTATAGAAAAATACTAATAATTATTATTTCTTTTATTTATATTTTCAATTTTCTATGCTCTTTTTTTGAAGAACAAAATTATCAACGACTCTATACACCAAACAAACCGTCAAAAAAAAATTTCTTCACAAAATTTGAGCTATTAATATTTCTATTACTCCATGATCCAACAACCATAAAATTTTAGCTTACCTTTTGTAGATTTTACAGGCAAAAACATGTTTTTTCAAATAAATTTGAAAAAAAAATATATTTTTAATTCTATTTTATATCTTTTCTTTAAATTTTTCCAATTTGTTCACATACCTTGAACGTTGAAGTTTTTCTGTTCACATGAATGAATCATTCCATTAAAAACTCAAACATATTTATTGTTTTCTGTCAAAAATTAAACTGCCACTTTCACACATCTAGATATTTCACCCGGCCGAAGAAAACTTTCACGAATCACATCTTCGCCGCTAGCGATATTGGGTTACGATTTTCTCGAGTAATATACACTCGTTCACCCTCAAATAACCCTGGTTCCGTCGCACTCGCGAAAGCAAATAACTCATGCACTTTGAACACTTTCCATTAATGGAGGATACGGGATGAATAAAACTTCAATTTATCCAACACATCCAACAGGTTGGTTTACTTCGTCAGCAGACAGCACGGCATGTTGCTGGTGTTTTTGTTGCCAGAACAAAAGGAAACTGTTTTTTGTTGCAAAACGTGCCGTATCCTTTTTTGAATAAAGTTTATGACATGTGAAACCATGTTTTGATGTTTATTGAATTGCAAAAACTCTTATTGCTATTTGCATATTCCTACACAAAGAAATTACTTTATAAATCAAATAGTAATCAGCTTTAGAGTACAAACATATTTTGCGGTGAATATAGAGCCACTGCGCACTGCGCAAATATCTCGATCCTTTTTGTTCTCAAACAGTAAACGACAACATGTATCAATCCCTCGACAATCGTGTGTACAGAAGCGCTCAAATACATATACAAAAATACAAATATGACATCACTAGTATTAATTTGCACATACAACTTATGGCGTCAGAATTCTACTTATACTTTGAATGGCGGAATAACGAAGAACGTTTATTTGGAATTCATAGCAATGAAACTAGATGAAACGAGTATAGTTCTACAAGCTTTCTTTCTCTCTCTGTTACTAACGAATTAAACCAAATTCTGACTACAATGGAAATGGCTTGACCAAAAAGGAACTGTAAGAGTGGCTTTTTTAAATTAAATTTAGAAGCTCCGTCGAACTTCTTGTGTCTTTT
The DNA here is from genome assembly GCF_029784165.1 of Wyeomyia smithii. Lineage (NCBI taxonomy): Eukaryota > Metazoa > Arthropoda > Insecta > Diptera > Culicidae > Wyeomyia > Wyeomyia smithii. The sequence goes on along the minus strand of NC_073694.1, from coordinate 134,751,585 downwards.
CTTAATTTTTACAAAGATAAAAAGTAGGAAAGTATGCTCAAAAAATAATAGATGAAATTAGACAGCTTACTAAAGAAGGATGACAGTTTAAAACATAACAAACGCCATTGACTGACGAGAATTGATAATTTACCCTAATTGATTTGGAAAATATCGGTACGCGGACAAAAAAAGGTTGAGAACCGCTGATTTAGGCCATCAAGTATCAAAATAATCGCATACCAGTCTCACTTTCAACCGTTCTGTGTAGAAGTAGTCATATTTTTCTCAAGTATTGTGAATATGGGCACACGCTTATGACCGCAGATAGCTTCTATGCTGCATGGAGGATGGTGGAGATGTCCACCCATTACTTACCTCGACTTTAAGGTTGTTGTTGAAAAAAGTTAAAGGGTATGTGCTTGAGTGCACAAACGTAGGCTTGCCGTGGGACTATGGTGGGTGTGGAGATTTAATTCTTCCCAGGGGCGACTCGTCCATAGGTGCAACCTGTGCATTGCACACGGGGACGCCAAGCAAATAATAAATTTCTAAACCAAATTATATCTACATTTTAATAGTTTATAGTTTTACTTTTAAATAGTAACGAAGAGAATAACTTGCGTTTTTTTTTTGTAGACATGGATGTGATTACTTCTCCAAATTGCGACTTTCAGAATTTGTAGTTGAACAGTTAGGGTCGAAAGCCACGAGTCGCCCCTGATTCTTCCATAGCCATAGTATATAACACACACCAAACGTACAAATACCATACACAATAATCCATGAACATTTCACAAAAAAACCACATACACCTGTCATAAACCACAGCATACAAATACCAATACCCACATGAACTGCCCATAAATGCATAACAGTCCCATGTAATTTCTCATCACTTTTTGCTTAAACCTCAAAAATTTCTTCACATACCCGGTGCTCTAAAAAATCGCATGCTAAATTTATTAGAAAAATAGGAATTTTGGTCAGTCCCATGTTACAAATAATCACAAAACAAGCTCAGTGCTAAAAATAACTAGCATAAAATTATGGTCACTATCATAGAAATATCAATTGAAGTACTTATAGGAAAAATAATTTACTTGTTGCCTATACAAGTATTCTGTCATAAATATATTTACCTCGGATAAATGCATTTTTGCACACACATGTTATACACACATACACGTAATATACACACACACACACACAAACACACACACACACTACTCACACACACACACTACTCACACACACACATTACTCACACGCACACGCTACTCAGACACACCCACGCTACTTACACACACACACACACACAGTGACACACACACACATACATACACACATACATACACACAGACACACACAAACACACTCACGCACATACAAACACACTTACGCACACACTAACTTTTGTTTTTCAACTATATCAAGAAGTTTAATTTACGACCACATAAACAAAAAAAAATCTGTATAAATCTGTATTATTTCCGGAAATCTGCAATCTGTATATGCAGATATCTATATGAAAAATACGCAAAAAATCTGTATAAATGCAGATAAATCTGTATATGTGGCATCACTGGACACACTATACCTACACTATCGGCAGCACCCAACCGGCTTCCAAGTCTTTCAATGGTCCCTTCCAACGGCTTCCAATGGTCCCCAGTGCCGTTCACGTCCAATTTCGGGCTGTATTCCAACAACGATAGATTACCACTGGTGGGGTCCAACTCAGATCGAAGGGAAGCCGAACTGTTCATCTTGACGGTCGACCAGGGAATGATCTTCTCTCAACACGGAATGTCTTTTTATAGCGTCACTCAGTGTGGGGAACTTGGGTGATTGGGGGAAGAACCAATCACGTGGTTGCATCTCTGCTTTCTTTCTTCGTCGCTTATGTTGGGCGATGAATACGATGCCAATTGGCTGGCATTGCTAGCCAATGACTGAATGCGTGAAATCATTTCGTCTATGTTTTTGAAGTCTGCGTTAGAGAAATATACCAATCGTTTGAAAAATGCATGTGGATATTCGACCTTCAAACTTTTCCGCAGTTTTCACGGGGTAATAAAAAAATGGTAACTATAATTAACATGTTATAGAAATCTTGTATATTTTAGCTTTCCAACAGTATATTAACTATTGAAATCGGAACAGTTGTTTGAGCGCTTTTGGCATCTAAAATCTTCCATTCCGCCAACCAAAAACGTTGCATGTTCAATCTAGTTTTCACAGAATGTACCTTAGTATAGTGAAGAAAGACGTAGTCCCACGTCAAAACAAAATATAACGTTGAGGTCTTGGATATGCTACTGAATAATTTCCTTTCTTACATCTTCAGTGTTTCGCAATAGGGTAACCGCTCCTATATTCATCTCAGTGCCTATATTCATCTCATCACTGTGAAAAATCTGAAAAAAAATATTTTTTCTAAGTTTTAACTTATTTTGTTTTCTGATTTTTCAAGTTCAAATCAATGTTAAGGTAACTTTTTTGGTTTTGAAAATAAATAGATTTTTCAGAATTGGGGGTTTTCAAGATATTGAATTCATAATATACCTATCTTTAAGCTAAAAATTAACACTCATTGAACCTGTCTGTATGATTCTTTTGAAGACTCATTATGTATAGAAAAATACTAATAATTATTATTTCTTTTATTTATATTTTCAATTTTCTATGCTCTTTTTTTGAAGAACAAAATTATCAACGACTCTATACACCAAACAAACCGTCAAAAAAAAATTTCTTCACAAAATTTGAGCTATTAATATTTCTATTACTCCATGATCCAACAACCATAAAATTTTAGCTTACCTTTTGTAGATTTTACAGGCAAAAACATGTTTTTTCAAATAAATTTGAAAAAAAAATATATTTTTAATTCTATTTTATATCTTTTCTTTAAATTTTTCCAATTTGTTCACATACCTTGAACGTTGAAGTTTTTCTGTTCACATGAATGAATCATTCCATTAAAAACTCAAACATATTTATTGTTTTCTGTCAAAAATTAAACTGCCACTTTCACACATCTAGATATTTCACCCGGCCGAAGAAAACTTTCACGAATCACATCTTCGCCGCTAGCGATATTGGGTTACGATTTTCTCGAGTAATATACACTCGTTCACCCTCAAATAACCCTGGTTCCGTCGCACTCGCGAAAGCAAATAACTCATGCACTTTGAACACTTTCCATTAATGGAGGATACGGGATGAATAAAACTTCAATTTATCCAACACATCCAACAGGTTGGTTTACTTCGTCAGCAGACAGCACGGCATGTTGCTGGTGTTTTTGTTGCCAGAACAAAAGGAAACTGTTTTTTGTTGCAAAACGTGCCGTATCCTTTTTTGAATAAAGTTTATGACATGTGAAACCATGTTTTGATGTTTATTGAATTGCAAAAACTCTTATTGCTATTTGCATATTCCTACACAAAGAAATTACTTTATAAATCAAATAGTAATCAGCTTTAGAGTACAAACATATTTTGCGGTGAATATAGAGCCACTGCGCACTGCGCAAATATCTCGATCCTTTTTGTTCTCAAACAGTAAACGACAACATGTATCAATCCCTCGACAATCGTGTGTACAGAAGCGCTCAAATACATATACAAAAATACAAATATGACATCACTAGTATTAATTTGCACATACAACTTATGGCGTCAGAATTCTACTTATACTTTGAATGGCGGAATAACGAAGAACGTTTATTTGGAATTCATAGCAATGAAACTAGATGAAACGAGTATAGTTCTACAAGCTTTCTTTCTCTCTCTGTTACTAACGAATTAAACCAAATTCTGACTACAATGGAAATGGCTTGACCAAAAAGGAACTGTAAGAGTGGCTTTTTTAAATTAAATTTAGAAGCTCCGTCGAACTTCTTGTGTCTTTTCTTAATTTTTACAAAGATAAAAAGTAGGAAAGTATGCTCAAAAAATAATAGATGAAATTAGACAGCTTACTAAAGAAGGATGACAGTTTAAAACATAACAAACGCCATTGACTGACGAGAATTGATAATTTACCCTAATTGATTTGGAAAATATCGGTACGCGGACAAAAAAAGGTTGAGAACCGCTGATTTAGGCCATCAAGTATCAAAATAATCGCATACCAGTCTCACTTTCAACCGTTCTGTGTAGAAGTAGTCATATTTTTCTCAAGTATTGTGAATATGGGCACACGCTTATGACCGCAGATAGCTTCTATGCTGCATGGAGGATGGTGGAGATGTCCACCCATTACTTACCTCGACTTTAAGGTTGTTGTTGAAAAAAGTTAAAGGGTATGTGCTTGAGTGCACAAACGTAGGCTTGCCGTGGGACTATGGTGGGTGTGGAGATTTAATTCTTCCCAGGGGCGACTCGTCCATAGGTGCAACCTGTGCATTGCACACGGGGACGCCAAGCAAATAATAAATTTCTAAACCAAATTATATCTACATTTTAATAGTTTATAGTTTTACTTTTAAATAGTAACGAAGAGAATAACTTGCGTTTTTTTTTGTAGACATGGATGTGATTACTTCTCCAAATTGCGACTTTCAGAATTTGTAGTTGAACAGTTAGGGTCGAAAGCCACGAGTCGCCCCTGATTCTTCCATAGCCATAGTATATAACACACACCAAACGTACAAATACCATACACAATAATCCATGAACATTTCACAAAAAAACCACATACACCTGTCATAAACCACAGCATACAAATACCAATACCCACATGAACTGCCCATAAATGCATAACAGTCCCATGTAATTTCTCATCACTTTTTGCTTAAACCTCAAAAATTTCTTCACATACCCGGTGCTCTAAAAAATCGCATGCTAAATTTATTAGAAAAATAGGAATTTTGGTCAGTCCCATGTTACAAATAATCACAAAACAAGCTCAGTGCTAAAAATAACTAGCATAAAATTATGGTCACTATCATAGAAATATCAATTGAAGTACTTATAGGAAAAATAATTTACTTGTTGCCTATACAAGTATTCTGTCATAAATATATTTACCTCGGATAAATGCATTTTTGCACACACATGTTATACACACATACACGTAATATACACACACACACACACACACAAACACACACACACTACTCACACACACACACTACTCACACACACACATTACTCACACGCACACGCTACTCAGACACACCCACGCTACTTACACACACACACACACACACAGTGACACACACACACATACATACACACATACATACACACAGACACACACAAACACACTCACGCACATACAAACACACTTACGCACACACTAACTTTTGTTTTTCAACTATATCAAGAAGTTTAATTTACGACCACATAAACAAAAAAAAATCTGTATAAATCTGTATTATTTCCGGAAATCTGCAATCTGTATATGCAGATATCTATATGAAAAATACGCAAAAAATCTGTATAAATGCAGATAAATCTGTATATGTGGCATCACTGGACACACTATACCTACACTATCGGCAGCACCCAACCGGCTTCCAAGTCTTTCAATGGTCCCTTCCAACGGCTTCCAATGGTCCCCAGTGCCGTTCACGTCCAATTTCGGGCTGTATTCCAACAACGATAGATTACCACTGGTGGGGTCCAACTCAGATCGAAGGGAAGCCGAACTGTTCATCTTGACGGTCGACCAGGGAATGATCTTCTCTCAACACGGAATGTCTTTTTATAGCGTCACTCAGTGTGGGGAACTTGGGTGATTGGGGGAAGAACCAATCACGTGGTTGCATCTCTGCTTTCTTTCTTCGTCGCTTATGTTGGGCGATGAATACGATGCCAATTGGCTGGCATTGCTAGCCAATGACTGAATGCGTGAAATCATTTCGTCTATGTTTTTGAAGTCTGCGTTAGAGAAATATACCAATCGTTTGAAAAATGCATGTGGATATTCGACCTTCAAACTTTTCCGCAGTTTTCACGGGGTAATAAAAAAATGGTAACTATAATTAACATGTTATAGAAATCTTGTATATTTTAGCTTTCCAACAGTATATTAACTATTGAAATCGGAACAGTTGTTTGAGCGCTTTTGGCATCTAAAATCTTCCATTCCGCCAACCAAAAACGTTGCATGTTCAATCTAGTTTTCACAGAATGTACCTTAGTATAGTGAAGAAAGACGTAGTCCCACGTCAAAACAAAATATAACGTTGAGGTCTTGGATATGCTACTGAATAATTTCCTTTCTTACATCTTCAGTGTTTCGCAATAGGGTAACCGCTCCTATATTCATCTCAGTGCCTATATTCATCTCATCACTGTGAAAAATCTGAAAAAAAATATTTTTTCTAAGTTTTAACTTATTTTGTTTTCTGATTTTTCAAGTTCAAATCAATGTTAAGGTAACTTTTTTGGTTTTGAAAATAAATAGATTTTTCAGAATTGGGGGTTTTCAAGATATTGAATTCATAATATACCTATCTTTAAGCTAAAAATTAACACTCATTGAACCTGTCTGTATGATTCTTTTGAAGACTCATTATGTATAGAAAAATACTAATAATTATTATTTCTTTTATTTATATTTTCAATTTTCTATGCTCTTTTTTTGAAGAACAAAATTATCAACGACTCTATACACCAAACAAACCGTCAAAAAAAAATTTCTTCACAAAATTTGAGCTATTAATATTTCTATTACTCCATGATCCAACAACCATAAAATTTTAGCTTACCTTTTGTAGATTTTACAGGCAAAAACATGTTTTTTCAAATAAATTTGAAAAAAAAATATATTTTTAATTCTATTTTATATCTTTTCTTTAAATTTTTCCAATTTGTTCACATACCTTGAACGTTGAAGTTTTTCTGTTCACATGAATGAATCATTCCATTAAAAACTCAAACATATTTATTGTTTTCTGTCAAAAATTAAACTGCCACTTTCACACATCTAGATATTTCACCCGGCCGAAGAAAACTTTCACGAATCACATCTTCGCCGCTAGCGATATTGGGTTACGATTTTCTCGAGTAATATACACTCGTTCACCCTCAAATAACCCTGGTTCCGTCGCACTCGCGAAAGCAAATAACTCATGCACTTTGAACACTTTCCATTAATGGAGGATACGGGATGAATAAAACTTCAATTTATCCAACACATCCAACAGGTTGGTTTACTTCGTCAGCAGACAGCACGGCATGTTGCTGGTGTTTTTGTTGCCAGAACAAAAGGAAACTGTTTTTTGTTGCAAAACGTGCCGTATCCTATTTTGAATAGAGGTTATGACATGTGAAACCATGTTTTGATGTTTATTGAATTGCAAAAACTCTTATTGCTATTTGCATATTCCTACACAAAGAAATTACTTTATAAATCAAATAGATATAGTAATCAGATTTAGAGTACAAACATATTTTGCGGTGAATATAGAGCCACTGCGCACTGCGCAAATATCTCGATCCTTTTTGTTCTCAAACAGTAAACGACAACATGTATCAATCCCTCGACAATCGTGTGTACAGAAGCGCTCAAATACATATACAAAAATACAAATATGACATCACTAGTATTAATTTGCACATACAACTTATGGCGTCAGAATTCTACTTATACTTTGAATGGCGGAATAACGAAGAACGTTTATTTGGAATTCATAGCAATGAAACTAGATGAAACGAGTATAGTTTTACAAGCTTTCTTTCTCTCTCTGTTACTAACGAACTAAACCAAATTCTGACTACAATGGAAATGGCTTGACCAAAAAGGAACTGTAAGAGTGGCTTTTTTAAATTAAATTTAGAAGCTCCGTCGAACTTCTTGTGTCTTTTCTTAATTTTTACAAAGATAAAAAGTAGGAAAGTATGCTCGAAAAATAATAGATGAAATTAGACAGCTTACTAAAGAAGGATGACAGTTTAAAACATAACAAACGCCATAGACTGACGAGAATTGGTAATTTACCCTAATTGATTTGGAAAATATCGGTACGCGGACAAAAAAAGGTTGAGAACCGCTGATTTAGACCATCAAGTATCAAAATAATCGCATACCAGTCTCACTTTCAACCGTTCTGTGTAGAAGTAGTCATATTTTTCTCAAGTATTTTGAATATGGGCACACGCTTATGACCGCAGATAGCTTCTATGCTGCATGGAGGATGGTGGAGATGTCCACCCATTACTTACCTCGACTTTAAGGTTGTTGTTGAAAAAAGTTAAAGGGTATGTGCTTGAGTGCACAAACGTAGACTCGTCCATAGGTGCAACCTGTGCATTGCACACGGGGACGCCAAGCAAATAATAAATTTCAAAACCAAATTATATCTACATTTTAATAGTTTATAGTTTTACTTTTAAATAGTAACGAAGAGAATAACTTGCGTTTTTTTTGTAGACATGGATGTAATACTTCTCCAAATTGCGACTTTCAGAATTTGTAGTTGAACAGTTAGGGTCGAAAGCCACAAGTCGCCCCTGATTCTTCCATAGTCATAGTATATAACACACACCAAACGTACAAATACCATACACAATAATCCATGAACATTTCACAAAAAAACCACATACACCTGTCATAAACCACAGCATACAAATACCAATACCCACATGAACTGCCCATAAATGCATAACAGTCCCATGTAATTTCTCATCACTTTTTGCTTAAACCTCAAAAATTTCTTCACATACCCGGTGCTCTAAAAAATCGCATGCTAAATTTATTAGAAAAATAGGAATTTTGGTCAGTCCCATGTTACAAATAATCGCAAAACAAGCTCAGTGCTAAAAATAACTAGCATGAAATTATGGTCACTATCATAGAAATACCAATTGAAGTACTAATAGGAAAAATAATTAACTTGTTGCCTATACAAGTATTCTGTCATAAATATATTTACCTCGGATAAATGCATTTTTGCACACACATGTTATACACACATACACGTCATATACACACACACACACACACACACACACACACACACACTACTCACACACACACACTACTCACACGCACACGCTACTCAGACACACCCACGCTACTTACACACACACACACACATACATACACACATACATACACACAGACACACACACATACAAACACACTCACGCACATACAAACACACTTACGCACACACACACACACGCACGCACACACATACACACACGTTACTTACACATACACACATACGTAATCTACACATACACACTCATACACGCACACGCCACTCACACAAACACACACACCCACACGCTACTCAGACACACACGCTTGATATACGACACACTCAGTGATGCCACATTTTCATCTGTATTTCGGAGCTCAAAAAATCTTGGCACCTTGGTAAAATTTCAAAAAATCTGTATAAAAATCTGCATATGTACTGGACATATCCTTTTCGAAACAAAACGCATTATAGCTTGTTTAACATCTATCCCGTGACTCATTCATGCACACGTTTATGCATATGAATATAGTAAAACCTCCGACACACTGAACCGCATTTGCGTCAACTTTTGTTTTTCAACTATATCAAGAAGTTTAATTTACGACCACATAAACAAAAAAAATCTGTATAAATCTGTATTATTTCCGGAAATCTGCAATCTGTATATGCAGATATCTATATGAAAAATACGCAAAAAATCTGTATAAATGCAGATATATCTGTATATGTGGCATCACTGGACACACTATACCTACACTATCGGCAGCACCCAACCGGCTTCCAAGTCTTTCAATGGTCCCTTCCAACGGCTTCCAATGGTCTCCAGTGCCGTTCACGTCCAATTTCGGGCTGTATTCCAACAACGATAGATTACCACTGGTGGGGTCCAACTCAGATCGAAGGGAAGCCGAACTGTTCATTTTGACGGTCGACCAGGGAATGATCTTCTCTCAACACGGAATGTCCTTTTATAGCGTCACTCAGTGTGGGGAACTTGGGTGATTGGGGGAAGAACCAATCACGTGGTTGCATCTCTGCTTTCTTTCTTCGTCGCTTATGTTGGGTGATGAATGCGATGCCAATTGGCTGGCATTGCTAGCCAATGACTGAATGCGTGAAATCATTTCGTATATGTTTTTGAAGTCTGCGTTAGAGAAATATACCAATCGTTTGAAAAATGCATGTGGATATTCGACCTTCAAACTTTTCCGCAGTTTTCACGGGGTAATAAAAAAATGGTAACCAAAATTAACATGTTATAGAAATCTTGTATATTTTAGCTTTCCAACAGTATATTAACTATTGAAATGGAACAGTTGTTTGAGCGCTTTTGGCATCTAAAATCTTCCATTCCGCCAACCAAAAACGTTGCATGTTCAATCTAGTTTTCACAGAATGTACCTTAGTATAGTGAAGAAAGACGTAGTCCCACGTCAAAACAAAATATAACGTTGAGGTCTTGGATATGCTACTGAATAATTTCCTTTCTTACATCTTCAGTGTTTCGCAATAGGGTAACCGCTCCTATATTCATCTCAGTGCCTATATTCATCTCATCACTGTAAAAAATCTGAAAAAAAATTTTTTTTTCTAAGTTTTAACTTATTTTGTTTTCTGATTTTTCAAGTTCAAATCAATGTTAGGTAACTTTTTTGGTTTTGAAAATAAATAGATTTTTCAGAATTGGGGGTTTTCAAGACATTGAATTCATAATATACCTATCTTTAAGCTAAAAATTAAAACTCATTGAACCTGTCTGTATGATTCTTTTGAAGACTCATTATCTATAGAAAAATACTAATAATTATTATTTCTTTTATTTATATTTTCAATTCTCTATGCTCTTTTTTTTGAAGAACAAAATTATCAACGACTCTATACACCAAACAAACCGTCAAAAAAAAATTTCTTCACAAAATTTGAGCTATTAATATTTCTATTACTCCATGATCCAACAACCATAAAATTTTAGCTTACCTTTTGTAGATTTTACAGGCAAAAACATGTTTTTTCAAATAAATTTGAAAAAAAATATATTTTTAATTCTATTTTATATCTTTTCTTTAAATTTTTTCAGAGTGTGTACTTTTTTCGGAAGTAAACAACTACTATTTTCAGTTCTGCTGGAGACGTCATACCAATCAAACAAACCGTCCTGGCCCTAAAATTATTTTGGTTCATTAACACCATTTTCACACAGGTTTACTTTTTTCAAAAATAAGTCAAGACTAATAAATAAGCTTCAACCAAATCGAAAATGGTCGATTAACATTGATGTCTTATGTGGCTTGAAGTTGCTTAACTGATCCTGTAAATATTCCCTTTGTAGTGTCGAGGCATTTGGGTCTTGAAGTAAAACAACAAGCAGTTGTATAGGTGGCGGTTTTACCCCTTGTATAGTGGGCGACTTTACCCCCAGTGGAACATTTTCATATTTGTCCGAAAAAGTAGTCAAAATCACAAGATTACTCACGGCCTTCGATATTTCCGAAAGAAGATAGATTCAGGCAAGCGATTAAACGTATATTTACGAACAAAACAATAGATTTTTAGACAGAAAAACCTTAAGTCCCGTTATCGCAAAACAATAGCGCATTGACTGGTTGCCAGCTGAAAGGTTGTTTTTGATTATTTCTGCGACCGTTCGCGCACTATCAAAACAGAAAAACGTGCAAAATGTTATGTAATTATACTGTAATAGACACGTTAAAGAAATTTTTCAATTATTTCATAACTTGGTAGTAAAATTACGGTGGGCGGTCTTACCCTGTTTACCCCTATAGCTTAAGGCTATTATCCCTCTGATTCACGAAACCAATAACCTTTCGGCAACGAAGCTTCAGAAAAAGTTGCAGTTTCAGTGTCTATTTAAAATTAACTTTTGTGTGGAATTTATTTGAAGCAACTTTGCATTTATTAATTATTTGAAGATTTTTTAACAGTGAAAAGCTTGAAAAACAGCACCAAATATTTGTTATATGGAGTGAAGAAAAAAAATATGGCCATACTCAGGAAAAAACATTTGGTGGGACTGATATGCGATTATTTTTAAGATGGGATAATTTGACCTCACATTTTTTCCTGACTTTTTCAAAAAAGCAAGAAATAGATGGAATCTGATATTTAACTCAAAGACGATGAAAATCCATATGGTATGCGATTATAGACAGTATATACAATAACATAAATTTTTGAGGTTTTTTAAAGGTTTCCTTCGGACGAGATTTTTATTAGATACTGATTTGATCATTCACAGCTTCTAGAAAAATTTGTGAATATTTGAAACTTTTTAGGAATGTGCACACGGATTCCATCTGGTATCTCTGACCTAAGGTCAAAAGAGTACACCCACAGACAAACAGACGTGCCTTTTCGAAAAAAATCCTGAAAAATCTTCGTCCTTATTCGAAACGTTACACTCATGCGCCACCATGTAAGCTTATTGCCTACTAACTTATATTCGTAAAACGGGTTTTGTTTTTGCTAATGGGTGTGCGCGATTGCTTAAATCAACACCAGCGGCATCACTGACGATTTTTGTCTTTGATAACGAATGTGCACGCTTGCTTATAGCGACACAAGCGGAATTACTGCCCACTAAGCAAAATTTCAAAATAATCGTTATTTTTCTGGTCGATGAAATCGTCATACGTGGTACGTCTGTTTGTCTGTGGCACACCTATTGCAGCGTTATTCTGTATGTAAAATTGGCGATTCAACGCCAAACTAAAAACGACCGTGCGACTTCTGGATTTGAAGTTTAGAACTAGGAAAATGATGATAGATTCAATTTTTAGCCATGGCGCGTAAAAAAAACCGCGTAAATTCCGGAATCCGCGTAAAAAAAACCATCGTTAATTTTGCATTCCGAGTGAAGGGAAACCGAAATCCGGGCATAAAAAAATACCGCGTAAATTCCGGAATCCGCGTAAAAAACGCCGCGTAAATTCCGGAATCCGCGTAAGAAAAAACCGCGTAAATTCCGGAATCCGCGTAAAAAAAGCCGCGTAAAAAGCGACCTTAGTGTATTTGCGTAAAATGGATGTTCTTGACGTCAATAACAATAAAGCTGGTTAGAAATTTTATGCACCATCTAGTAGACTGGTTACTGTCAAGAAAATACATATGTAATAGGAAATATATGAGATCCGGTTTCGTTTTTAATTTGAGATTATGTTTTTACAGGAGTTGCGTGTTAAAATTGCATTTTCTCATTGTGAATCTACCGTCTAGTGAAAAGAATCTAAATATTTAAAGCTTCCCGCTGCGTAAACTCGTGATAACTCTCTGCAAATAGAATCATGATAGGTAAAATACTGTTTGCAAATCATCATCAGTATTTTTACTGCAGCGCCAACTGTCAGTCGAACAGACATTTTAATCGCGTATTGTGATTACCGCGTTTATAACATGCATATACTGAAGTAGGAAACAGGCATACAATGATCATAATTTCTCTCTTATCTCTCTTTCCTACTCATTCTCTATTTTTAAAAATTTATATTCCTTCAAATTTATTGAATTATTTATTAAATTATTGTACCAACTCCGAGGGGAAAGACAGTTTTTATCTGAGTTACTCTTATGTTTGGGAGTAACTCTAATTTACTCAATATAACTCCGAAATATCCAGATGATTCACATCTTCGATTACCTTGAGAATAAGAAAAATATATGAGCGGTGAGACCGAGTAACATTCATATTTATATTCGCGGTGGGGAAAAGGTTTAAGGATAGATATTCAGAGACACGAGAGATACTCAGATTTGCTCTTTATTTTTCACGTTTTCTCAAAAAAACTCAAATTTACTCACTTTTATCTGAGTTACTCTTATGCTCGGGAGTTACTCTAATTTACTCAATATTACTCCGAAACTCTCAGCTGATCCACATCTTTGATTACCTTGAGAGCAAGAAATATATATGAACGGTGGGACCGAGCAACATTCATGTCTATATTTGTGGTGGGAAAAATGTTTAAGGAATAGTTACTCAGATTTGCTCTTTATTTTTCAGGTTTCCTCAGAAAAACTCGGAAAACCTCAAATTTACTTACTGTCGTTTGACGTCCACGTCTAGTGATACGAAAATTTTTTTTTCTGCAAAAAGTTGTTCCGCCAAACCCGGACGATCCCATTGTAAGTGGATACGCAAAACTAAGAGAATCTGGCAAGTTGTGGAGGAGTTGAGAGTAGCGAAAATTATTTATTTGTTTTTGAACATTCAATAGCATTATTATCGAGAGGATCCATAGGAAGGCGAAATATGCTGCCCGGGCGAAATATGATTCCTCTACCCATTTAAAATTACACATTTCTTATTGTGTTGAGAAGTCACCATTTGTGATTGGTCATACGAAACTACTCATTAACAGTTTATTATAAATACAGCTACTAACAACTTTTTCATATGAATAAAAATTCATATTTAGCAATCAATTCCATTTTTCGTGATCCGGATACAACCTATGGACCACGAGTTGTGGCTTTTTGGCTGATTCACTAGTCAACAGGTGCACTCCAAAAGCTCAAACCTGAAAAATAAAAGATTATAGCTATTCAACCATTCCTGTGAATTTTGGTGTCCCTAGCCATTACCGTTTTTTCAAAGACTTAAATGAGTTTCCTCGTAAACATAACGTTAAAGCGACAAACCCGGCGAGCAATTTTTTTACGACACTCTCACGTATGGTGACGCGTTTTGGCAATTGCTAGGGGCACCAAAATTCATAGGAATGGAAACCTGAAAAATCAGGAAATTCATTTTTCAATCAGGGAAAACTAAAAAATAATCAGCATAAGCTTTTAGCATAAAAGGCTAAATCGGGACCGCTACTGTTTGGTTTCATATCTGATCGAATATTTTTTTCACTGGGATTTCAGAGTTGCGTTCATCTACGTTGTACTTTTTTGTGCCGAATGTTGAAAAATACCAGGAATGATATATTTTAGGGAAAATCAGGGAATTTGATTATGAAAACTTTTTCGCCACCCTGAATAGTTGAATAGCTATAATCTTTCAATTTTTCCGTTTTGAGCTTTTGGAATCCACTTTTTCTTTTTCATTTTGTCGACCAGTGTTATGAACAAATTATTTTAGACATCTTGTATACTGCCGCTCTTCGCATGTCGGTCCCATAGCAAAAAAAAAACTCAAATGGAGAAAACGTCGATTAAATTATTTAAGCAATTTTCCTAGTAAGAGATTGTTATCAATTGGTAAAATTAAGTATGTTCAAGTCAATTGACTTAAAAAATGACATAAATTATATTTTTCTATCAACATAACAGCAATGTGACTGACATGCGAATAATTTTCGATCTGATCAGCTAAATATTCGCATAACCGTCTCCTAACGAAAAGAGTTGCTTCAGAGTATACGACAACTTCGGCAGCAGTTCTCTTGGGCAGGTTTTCTACAGCATTCTAATGCACAACCCGTCGAAGAAAACTGCTACCGAAATAGTAAGATACCCTACTTTTCCCGTTTTTTTTGTCATAATTATCAATTATTTATTACTTCTTTCTCGCGGGTGATGCCATATTGTATTACCAGAAATCTAAACTTGAATTACAATTCATCAACTATACTTGCAACTATCAGCGATGAAACTATTAAATAGGGTTGGAGAACAGATCGATCTTCAATATGCATATGATTTCTCCGCGAGGAGATAGTTTATAAGAAAAATGTGTTACAAGAGAAAAATGTGTTTGTTTAAAATTACGTCCACATTTTAAACAGAAGGGAGAAGTTTCAAACATATGTGATAAAACGAGTAAGTAATATGCAAATATTGCGACATGCAAGTAAATTATTGAATTTATCGTGTAAAATGAGTATGATTAGAGGTTAATTCAGAATAATAAGCATTTCTATTGCATAGTATGGTTCAAAAAAGAACACTTTAGGACATCAGTTAGCC
Source organism: Wyeomyia smithii (assembly GCF_029784165.1). Lineage (NCBI taxonomy): Eukaryota > Metazoa > Arthropoda > Insecta > Diptera > Culicidae > Wyeomyia > Wyeomyia smithii. The sequence goes on along the minus strand of NC_073694.1, from coordinate 134,735,732 downwards.
CTCCACGATCAATAAAATGAACGTGACTGTTATGCGTATATTTTTGACATGGGACAACACAAACGGGTTTTGATTTTCCATGTTTCACGAACAAAGTTTACTATTTCATCATTTTTTAAAAGCTTGAGATGATTTCAGACAGATTCCAATAAAAAGTCAAAATCATCAAAAATCGATATAGGACGGATATGCGAAGAGCGGCAGTATAGTGTTCTATTGCGGTCAATCTTAGAATTCTGCTTCGTTGTAACACTAGTAACGCTGGTAACATAAGTTTTAGTTTTAGTAATTTTTGACAAATAATAAAATTTGTATATAAGAAAAGATTTATCATATCGCTATGTTGATTTATTCATGTCCTTTTTTTGAGAAATGAAACAACAAATATTTAGTCTTTCTCGAGCTCAATTATGCATATTATTTATGCATATTGGGATGCCAATGAAATGAATGAGAAAAATTTGTTGAATATTTTCTTAAGCAGTAGGGCTCGAATGTTTGGTCTTCTCGAAAAAAGTTCTCATGCAAAATTTCAACTCAATAGGACTTCGGGAAGTCGAGCCCTAAAACGGTTGAAATGCTACTTTCTTGACCGATGAAACAAAAACATCCAAGAAAATCACTTTCTGGGACCTAGAAATGTTCAAGCTGGTGCCAATGGAATGTATAGAAAAAAGTCCGTGTTTCGTTCAGTGGTAGGTGGTGATTCCAAATATAGTGGAAATGAAACCTCATGCAAAATTTCAGTTCAATTGGACTTTAGGAGGGGGCTTAAGCTTTTTTTTAACCTATGAAAAAACCACGGTAGCTAGCTCATTGAATTTTTGAAATCAATTTTTTAGATGCGAATTGTCTTAGAAATGCATGAAACTTTGAGATCTTCTCAAAAATGTTTTTGCCTGATTAAGAAAAAGTGAAACTGTGGCTGCTCAGTCGCAGAAAGTGCATTTGAAAAAAATAACATGAAATCTCGACGTCTCATGCATTCCAGGTGGCATAAAAAATCCGGAAAACACTTTCTGTGAATGGTCAAGGATGCTGAAAAAGCGTCGAAAAGGCGGGGCTTAGGCTAACTTTTGGCAATGGTGCTTATTGCGGGAGTCACTTCACGATGAATTATATTTTACTCACGCTCACTTCACTTTTTGAGACCTATTCCCGATTCTACCTCAAGTGAGGTTACAAAAATTACCTCCGTGAAGTGAGCTTGACAGTGAAGTTGACATGAAAATAGGACAAGTGAAATGAGAGTTTTTTCCAGCTCAAAAAGTCCCAGAAAGTCGATTTTTTTCATTTTTTTAGATAACACCAGATTTTCTGCATTTCTATGACTGTGGCATCAGAAAAAAAAATTTTTTTCGATATCGAAAATTTCATGAATTGCTACGCGTTTTTTTCACCAGTCAAAAAGTTGGAACTTTGACCGCTCAGAGGCACGGATCGAATTCAGATTCGTTTCGTTACTGAAAAATAAATCCAATTTATCATTCCATCACAAATCAATCAATTTTCAAGACTTATCTTCGTGGAATCATTTCATCGTTCAAAATTGTCGTGAAATAATTCCACGCGAAACGTCACTTATTCCATTTTTACTTCAGTGATATGACACTCATAATAACCTAGATTTCACGGCAGATGTCACTCTGCGACGTTTTTCTCACTAACGTGAGTCCCGTAATAAGACTTTATTCACTTCCCAAGTATGATGACAGTTCTACAAGGTACGCTACATTTTTGTCTATCCACGCACACAAACAAATCTCGTTATGAAAAATTTCGCGTTTTGTATGGAATTCAGAACATTTTTGGAAATTTCTTGTTTTATGTTGTTTTATATCTGATTTTTTTGGTTGGAGAGTGAATCTCCAGTTGAAACACACTAGAAATTGATATAAATTTAGATTTAATGTGAAAAATTGCGACAATATGTCGAACTAAAATATATAAAAATGCTATATTTCTAATAGTTGGAGCATAATCTTAGTCATTGTCATAGCTCATGACTTTTGTTACTGTATGAAACATAAGCGACTCTATTTAGAAGCGCTATTAGACTACAATAAAACAACGAAAAGTGCAAAAAGGTTACCGGCAAATTGATAAAAAACAGCATATTTTACCTAAATCGCAGTATGTTTATGTATTCCCCACAAATAAAACATGTTTCAACATCATTTCTATAACTTTTCAGGAAAGTATGTTTTATAAGTTTAGTTTAAAATGCAAAATCATTTCAAATTTCATACAAAATTGGAAAAAGTTCATAACGATCACTAATACTAATGCATCGACGTGAATAGCATACCTTGTAGAACTGTCATCATACTTGGATTCACTTCACTCTGATTCCCGTAATAAGCACCAATGTCTCAAAGTGGTTTGTTAGGAACATTCTACTTTTACGTATTTTCTATTTAGTGTTATTTATAGGAGAAACCGGAATGCTGTTGCTGAAACGGGTATTGCGGTTCTCAAAAAATACAAATACCTATGTGGTGAACCATAAATTGTCTTAGAAACATGTTTATTAGCAAAGTGAATTAAAGCAAATCAGCCGATGGCAAATCATGCTTCAGAGCGTGTTCAGAGCGCCAAATGATCGGAAAATACGTTTAACTTTAATCAACCATTTTTGATTTAGACATGTCCAATCGAAAAGCTCACTACAATTACCTTTTTCGTGCATCTGTTTTCAAGTTATTTCAAATTTAAGCTTAGATAAAGAATTAAGACTAATTTTTTCATTGATACAAAAAACAACTGAAATTTCCTCATTTTTTTTTTTTTTTGATTTAATTATATAGAGTCAATTATTCCAAAACTTTTGGTGAAAAGTAAAAGAAACGTAAGACGAATTATTACTTAAAAGTTAAGCTTTGGAGATTTTTTTTATTGTTATTATTATTTATTTTCAACTTTTAACAGAAAAATCAAGTTCTAGTGATACAATATTATTGTATAGTAATTTCAAATCATAAAGCTCTTGGTGACTTACTTTCTAAATGCATAATTTTGCGAGATATTCCAAAATTAGGTTTGAAAAATGTCAGTTTTTCAAGAAAGTATGATTTTTTGGTGAGTTATCAAGAGCTTTATAATTTGAATTCACAATTAGAATCATATTGCATTATTACCATTTGATTTTTTTCCGTGTTAGGTATTTTTGTCACTGCGACCAATTTTCCGACATTTTGACATATTTATTACTTTGTTTAAAGTTTTTTCCATCCTGAATTCTGGAGTACTTTGTGATAAGGTCGTATATCTAAACGTAAACAAAACGAGTGAGAGATGATTTGTGCTTGTGAAGTACAAGAGATATAACTCTCACTCGTTTTGTTTACGATTAGACATACGACTTTATCACAAAGTAGTCGAGAATTCTGAACTTTTTATCTAAAGTTTTGGAATAATGTCACGTCCCGACGAAAAATAAGTTTCAAGTAAAATTTCACTTTTTTGCTTCATTGAAAAGTTAGTATTTTTTTTTTTTGACTTTCTAAGCTCGAATTCGGAATAATTCGAAACCAACTGCATGTAGAAAGTTAATTGTTATAAGCTGTTTGATTGGAAATATCACTCCAAATCTTTTAAATCATAAGAATACAAATATTTTGAAAAATGTTGGATTCAGAGATGCCAGATGTTCTTGAAAAATGTCTGCAACTGCTCGAAAAACCAGAAACATGTGCTCGAAATCTGAAAAAATCTATCCGTGATTCGAACAAATTTCGCTCACGCAGGCAAAAGTCTGTAAAAATCTGCACACATTTTAAGAAAATCTGCGCAAATATGAGGAGACTCTGAAGAAAACCCGCAGAAACCGTGGAAAATCTGCAAATCAATAAAAACCTGCACACGGACTCCAAAAGTCTGCGTTTTGCAGACAAATCTGCGCATTTTATATCCCTGGTTGGATTTCGAAACCCTTACCTTTACTAAAAACTATCTTTTATATCTCCACCCTGGACTTTTCACCAACAATTTCGTTATAATTTCAGGTTTGAATAAAAAAAAATTTTTTTTGCTAAAAAAATTGTTTTTTCGCATTGTATATTTTTGATTTCTCTACAATTCATTCTTAGAAAGTTTTTCTGTACAACCAAATGTTTCTGAGCTACAATGCTTTGAATAAAACCTATGACAAAACGTTACGTCCTTTTAGAAAATTACTATTGATTCTGAAAAATGTGTCCACCCGCAGATAATACTCATGCCGAATTGTTATAATATTGTTATAATTTATTGAAATCCATCTGACAGAGTGTGTGTCTTAATGAAAAACTTAATACTAATGTCAATAAACTATCACAAAAGGTTACCTAACGCGAATTCTATTTTTAAAAGCTGTGCCAGTTATATTAAAATCGAACGCATCTGCTACTGTGTTAAAGCTGGCCGACATGAAGCGTATTGGGTCGAATTGACCATATTGTGCGTTGCGTTGAGGCAGGTTCAACAGGGATCTTGGTCTGAGCGATCGTTCAGGGGCATATATATCCAGGTGGCCGAGGATTTCCGGGGCGTCGATTTCATTTGAGAGAACTTTCCAATGAATACAGCTTGCGCTTCGAATCGTCTCTGCTCAAGAGTTTGCATTCCTTAAAGCCGACAGCGATCAGTGTAGGCTGGCAGATTTGAGGAATTGCGCCAAGGGAGGAATCTCAGCGCATATCGTACAAATTTACGTTGTACGGATTCAATTCTGGCAATCCAGGAGTTGTGGAATGGACACCATACAACGGAGCAGAATTCTAAGATAGACCGCACTAGAGAGAAATACAGCGATCTGAGACAAAACGGATCACGAAACTCGTTGGCTATCTTAAACATGAATCCGAGTTGTCGATTAGCTTTAGCGATGATCTCGTTGTAGTGCAGTTTGAAAGATAGCGCAGTATCCAAAATAACTCCTAGGTCTCGAATTTGTGTCACCCTAGATAGAGGCTGACCGGTCATAGTATAATCAAATAAGATTGGCTTCCTTGTCCGATAGAAGGAGATGACACTACATTTCTGAACGCTTACAGAAAGAAGGTTTCTAGAGCACCATAGGCTGAAAATATTCACCACTTGCTGGAGCTCAACGCAGTCCGCATAATTTCTCACGACTTTAAAGAGTTTTACATCATCGGCGTACAATTTACGGCAATCTTCCGGAAGTAACAAAGATTATCATTATCATTGATGAATATCATGAAGAGTAGCGGTCCTAGGTTGCTACCCTGCGGGACTCCAGAGACATTCGTGAACTCTGCAGAAAACTCACTTCCTATCTTCACACAGAGTGTTCGATTCATCAAGTAGGAACCAAGCCATTGCACGAGAATAGATGAAACTCCAAGTTTTCCAAGTTTAGCCAAAAGTATCCTGTGGTCTACTCGATCGAACGCCGCTTTCAGATCGGTGTATACTGCATCTATTTGAGCACCGTTACTCATATTTCTCAAGCAAGTTGAAGAGAATTCGGCTAAATTAGTCGTAATAGAGCGTTTCGGGTAAAAACCATGTTGGTCCGACGTGATGTAATGTTTGCAGCTGTCGAATAGGGCGTCGTTTACGACTATTTCCATTACCTTAGAGCATGCGCAGAGAAATGTGATGCCTCTGTAGTTTTTCACGTCACGTCTATCACCTTTCTTATACAAGGGAAACATAATGAGGATTTCCAACTGGAGGGAAACACGCGTTGTCGAAGAGATAAATTGAACAGCAGGCATAGCGGATGAATAAGGACAGAGGCACATCGTTTCAGAACGCATGACGGAGTTCCATCAGGGCCAACAGCGAAGGATGATTTCAGTTTATCAATGGCAGTAGTAATGTGACGGCTTGTTATTTCAAGCAGATTGAAATCAATAACATCTCTAGGAAGGTAACTTAAAGCAGTATCAACCTGGGCGTCGGAAGCAGTATGCTCATGAAAATTGTGCTGAAAGCTACGGGCAAATAGAGTACATTTTTCAAGCAATGTGCTGCCGTGACAATCGCCAAGAAACATATCTACTGGTAAACCATCTTCTTTACGCTTAGAATTCACGAACGACCAAAATAATCGTGGATTCCGTCTAAGGTTACCCTGCATCCTGGAGGTGTACCGTTTGTAAAGGAAGCGGTAATATTTTCTGTATAACTTGCTGATTTCATTGAATCGATGCTTCGAAATTGGACAACGCGCTTTACAATAATGTCGCAACGCCGTGGAACGCTGTTTCTTGAGATGCCGAAGACGAGGATTAGACCAAGCGGGTTTTCTTAGAGGTCTTCGCGGAGGAACAATACGGAAGATTGCTGAGTTGATAGCACAGTTAAAGTACTCAACAGCATCATTCATAGGTGGGGAGGATTCCAAGAATTGCCAATCGATGCGAGAGAAAGCAATACTTAACGACTCAAAATCAGCTCCACAAAAATCAAGACATGGAACGTCACCAATGTCCTCAAATTGTACGGGTGCAGTTACATCTATCGTTATATCTAATGCAGGGTGATTCGTATCAAGCGGCAGTAAGGACTCACTCGCGTCAGTGAGTTCACATGAAGTGGCGTCATTCACTAGCACCAGATCTAGTAAACGATCGTAGTCGTTAGTAGCGTGGTTCACTTGGGTCAGGTTGTTCAAACTAAACCCGTCTAGCAAAGCGGAACAGGCAACAGATATCCGTGAATGAATCAGATCAATTGAAGGAATGCCATCGCTCCCACGTTTCCAAATTACGCCCGGCTGATTGTAGTCTCCAAATAGAAAATACGATCGTCGAGCCAGGTCTCGGTTAATACAATAATGTCGTGGTCACATTCAGTAGCCGTCAAGAAAAAGTCGTCAATTTTGGTACGAAGTCCACGAACATTTTGGTAGTAAATCCGAAGTCCAGAGGAATGGTTATCAGCCGCAAGGCTACGTTCTGCGAACACTGGCGGCGGGACGTCAAGTTGCCGAAGACTGAAAGAGCAGTACGGATCAGCGGAGGGAACTGAAGTTACGAAGTTGTACTTGCCGTGAGTAGCGTTTTGAAAGTCTCGTTCCCCGCTACCGCCCGTGGGACCGGGATGACTGATGAACGCAGGCAGGAAAGGCTCGACTACGGCGGGGGGGCCGGAGACTTCCATAGTACGTGAGCTAGTGCATCCCAGTGTTCCGCTAGTAGGTAGTGCAATGTCGGGTGAAAAGTCGGCAGGTGGTAAACTGGAACACGGAAGCTGATCAGGTATGGAAGAGTTGCTAAGAATCGTATACTTGCCTGAGGATAAAAGTTGGGAGGCCCCTTCCTCAAACTCGAGCGCAGCGCCAGAACGACTCTGATGGCGGGAAGCATAATTTCGTCGAAGTATAAACTGCGGGACTGGATCGAGCGGGTTGGGGTCTCCCATGGTGCGACAGGCAATGCGTTCTGGCGAATCCTGGATTAACAAATTCCGGATAAGGGTGTTGAAGGCAGGTGAGACCCCGGAACGGGCAGCTCCGTGATGGAAGGTGTATTCAAGCGAGGTATCCAAGGGTTTTTTGAATCGTCCTCAAATTCACGAAACAAAATTCCTTTCGGCCAGGTATCGGAGCGAAGCGCGATTTCTTTGAAGGTTGGATCCATCCCAATTTTGTATGAGATAAAGCTCATTTTGCTCATATCAGCCCCTTTTTTCACCAGTGGTACTACTTTTACAGGACCATGACATTTCAAACTGTCTTTAACCAATTTTTCGATTGATTCCGGTTTGACACTGGGGTGAATACGTGAGAGATATAACCAAAACTGCTCAGCTGGCTCCGGAACGGTCAGGATCTCGGTCGAACCATTGCCATCACTTACCGCTCTGGTACCTCCAATGAGTGGTTTAATGATAGGTGAACCTTCGTCACGACGCCGTTTCTGAGGTGGTGGACGACTGTAGTCACCGGGTCCGATGTTTGCAGGGAGAGATGCGATTCGTTTCGACAATTGAACAATCTGCTGACCCTGCTTGGCTAATTCGTTTTTGAGTTCAGCTTGTGCGATTACCTGACGCTCTGTTATAGAATTAATCGCACTACCAAACGAAGAGATTGCAGATTTGAATTGCGCACATTTCATCAGTTTAGCGCACTCATTGCACATCCAGAACAAATTTGGGGTTGCATGGACGATGTTCAAAAATGCTTTGTTCAATTTCGTGCTAGTGCATTTTAAATGAATCATTCTGTCGCAAAAAGCCATGCATGAGATGGATTCTTCATCACCTTTTACCGGTTTAGCACAATGATCACAAGCGGTAGACATACTAAAACAATTTGCGAATAAAGAACCAAACAAGAACAACCGATAGAGTCGCTCTAAGAAGTAGAGTAGGATTCTGCAGCGCGCCTTTCAAAATCAAAGCTTAGACCCTTTCGAGAGTTGTAACGAGAGTCGGACAATTATGCTGGTGCAACTTATTTTACAACGCAAAAAATCACTGTAGACTAGTAAAACACAGTAAATTTCACTATCTTCAGATTGCAGGCACTCAGATACTACACTTTAGCACGACAAAAGCCGAAAAATAACAACCGGTGATATGGTAAAATAATCAAAATAACGGAGCTAAATCACGGCGAGGTAAACAAACTAAACAGCGTTGCCAAAAAAATTCCTTTATTCCTCTGTGTCAGTGCAAATCTACACATATTTTACAGTGCGACAGGGTCGAAATTAAGTGAAGGAATAAAGATGACTTTTGACAGCTGTTAAGTTGGCTCCAGGTCAAATTTGGAAATTTGCTATGAGTTTGCTAAGTCGAAGAGGATGGCATTTCTATCTGAACACTACACGTTAGACCGTAGGCAACACATCGGGCCTATATTTAAAATGTAGCCCCGAGGCAAATGCATAGCGAAAATTCCATATTCCTACCACTTAAGACTTAAACTAAATTTGAAAAATAGACCGCTAAGTCCTTTTAAGTTTTTACGTGTTTTACAAGCATTTTTTTAACATTAACAACCAGTATCTTGACAAAAAAAATCGTCTGAGAATTCAATCTAAATAAGCTGGCAGTAATATTAATGTAATAAAATAAATTGTGTTCCAAGATTTAGATAAAAGTTGTGTGCATAATATAATACTATTGTATTTTTATTGCAGTTAAGTTTCCGAGATGATCACAATGCGAAGATTTGTAACAGCTGCATTGTCAGTATTGAAGCTTTTTCTAAGTACAAAAAGAAATGTGTCGAAAATGATAAATTGTTACGAAAACGAAGGACCAACTTTTTCTCTGGACTTGGTTTAACGTCAGATCCTGCTTCTGTTAGAGCTAGTGGAGTATTAGACAACGAAGAAAAACAGCTGAACAAATCGGAACAAGACAATATACGTGAAAATAAAGACAATTGTTCAGTTAAGCAGGAGGTTATTGATGAAGTTGATGATGATGATGGATACTTCAATCCCGATCAATTTCTTGCCCAAGAGACCCAGATCGGCGATAAACAGCTTGACCAATCGTCACTGAATGGAGGTAATCAAAACGACATCAGTCCGGCTAGCAATGTTAATTTTGAAAGAGGATGGAGAACAACTGAGTTTTCTCCACAACCGGGCAATTCCGGGTTAAAGGCACTTAAGATAACAGACTACTCAAATTTGACAGGCAAGCGTGGAAGGCCTCAAAAGTTTATAACGACAGTACCTACCGAAAGGCTACTTGCACGTCCTGGTTTGCGACCTACTTCAAATCCATTCCAAAACTCGTCTCCCTCAACACCACAACCACGTGGCTTCGAGAGTGCCTATCGCCAACATTTGAATATGAGCAATGGCGGTAGACTTTCAGGACTTGAACCTTTAGCATTAGGTGGCAGGTACGACGCATTCACATTAACATCAGCGGAACAGACGAGGAAGGTCCAGAAATTTCTCGATGATGGTTTGCGAGATCTAATTTTGAATGCTGGTGCTCCAAATCCCAATTTTGCAATGGTGAGTATGATTTGAACTTTTCACTATAGTTTATGGATGCGAGTAACTCGACAAACATCCGAGTGGTTGACTTAGTCGAGCTTCCTGACTGAAATTAAACTTGACTCGACTGCTGCAGTACCAAAATCAGTCAGTCGAGTAAGGTGACTCTCGACTCGTTGTAAATAGGCTATGTGTTTCTCCTATGAATGTAGGGACGTATTACAGAAGCTTAAAGGAGCAACTCGTCTCATTTGACATCGTCATACATGGTTTACAAAATCAAAATAAAAATAGATATGAATTCCCAGTTTGATTGTTAATTACCCGATTTCTAATCATTGTTTGCAGTAATTGAACCTTTCTCTATATGACCGTGGAACTAGAGTGGAAGAAAACTGAATAATCTGTAAAAGTTCTACTAATTGCCAATTCCAATGCCATAACGTTTTTTCGTTTGCTGCAAATGTTTTTTTACTGCTTTTTCACATTTACCTTTACCCTACCAATTAAACCTTTGTTATTTTGGCATAATTAGGGCCTGCCCAGATGAGCTTCATACCTACCAATAAGACAGAAAGTAAATATACATGTATTAGCTTCTTTAGAAATAAATAAATATCTTGCAAACATTTGCAACTTCTTCTACACATTTTTTCCTAATACTATGTGTTAGTGTGCGTTAATGATGTAAATGAAATAATTTGATATTTTTCCAATTTATCTTAGGACGGTGGTTATACTAGTTTCAAAGTGGTAAAAGCCCGCTGCAATTCATATAACATAATCTTTGAGGCAAACCGTTTCCTACGCCGAAACAAATCGTGCAGTGGTTTACCGAAATGGTATTGGGCCTGCAGTGTCAGTGGTTGTCCAGTAAAAATTTGTAGTTATAAAGGAAGATTGTTCAAGACAAATGACAAAATCAACCACATTCATCCGCCTACAGAGACTGACGAAAAACAACTTGATGCAATTCTGCCAGAACAAGCAGATGAAGAACTTTCGCAACTACAGCAATCACCAGCAGTAGGATCTCATAGACCTCAACTTGAGCAACAGCAGCGGGAACAAGGCTTAAGGGAATCAGGCGAGTCTATAATAAAAACAACCTCGCAAGGAAGTGTAAAGGGGGATGAACTCATTGATAAGGCTGAACAATACAATATAACGAGAGATAATGATGAACACGAGATTTTAGTTTACAAGGAACATAAGCACAAATTATCAACTGTAAATGAAGAAGGAGTAAAAATCTGGAAATGTGTTAACATGAATGATGAGGGCCATGTATGCAATGATGTCATACACCAATTCACCGATGGAAGCATAAAATTGCAAAAAATGGTTAAGAAAGAAGAATTAAGCGATTTTGATGAAGGAGAAGAAACAGCAAATGACGATGAAGGTGATGGAGGTAAACGCAAAAGTCGCCCTCCAAAGGTGGCTGTTTATGAAGGATATTATTATAAGTATTGTCACGCAAGACCAGAAGGTACCTTGTATTGGAGATGTGTAATGAAACAAGACAACAATTGTCTGGCCTCTTTGCATACGAAAGCAAATTTTGAATTCCTTAATTTAAATGACCAGTCGCACAATCACGATTCGCAGGATCCGCCAGTCAAGCTTGAAAATGTTATAGTTTGCAAGGTAATAGCCACAGCAAAATCTCCGCCTGTTTTACCAGCTGGATCTTCAGATTTTCAACTGGTGAAGAGTGGGCAGAAACGAGAATTTCTTATCTATCAAGGCTACCGTTATTATTTCCAATACGAGTCCAAGAACGGCAAACGTTCTTACAGATGTACAATGTTCCGCAATTGTCCAGCGGGGGCGTTTTTGATGCCGGACAACACAATTGCAGAGGCTAAGAACTTTGTTCATACGCATCCACCAACAGAAAATCTAGAGAAATATGTAACAAAAGACAGTTTGATTACTAGTCCAATCAAAGATGCAGATGGCCAACCGCGAAGACAGCAGCAAACTGTTGCAGAAAGCGGTCAATTTCCTATGATATCTGATCCTGTTACAAGTGCCAGCAGCAACGAAGAAGTTGCACGTGCGAATGGCTATAAAATTATTATGAATTACAAAAACAAAGAGATACTCATTTACAATGGATGGCGATATTTCGTTGATTACAAAAAGAAAAATGGTGGTCAAGTCTGGCGATGTTCTTCTCATAGACTTTGTCGAGGTGCTGTGCATCTGTTTCCAGACGGATCCATAAACTTTGCCAAATTAGTTGATCATAATCATATGCCACCTAAAAAAAGTCTTAATGCCTCAAATATTTCTGTTGATTCGGGTCGAATCGGGGACAGTTTTAATAACATAAATTATTCTAACAACGGGTTGTTACCGGAAGTTCCATCTAATGCATATGCTCCACCGTACCATCGATATATTACTCATAATGGACATCGTTTTCGGTTTGCTACTCGTAAGCGGGAAGGTACTATTTACTGGCGTTGCGCAATGAGGCTAGAGACCAAATGCCCGGTATCTTTTCATACTAAGGAGGACACATACGAGTTGGTTAGCATGAGAAATCATGAGCACAATCATGGAATACCATCTCTCTGGCCGGAAGTTGCGGGAGGTCAAATTGATGAAGAACTCCCAGCAGTGAAGATGCCTCAGGAAGAAATTGGAACTTCCGATTACATTTTGGCTAAGAACTCTAAAGGTCGAGACGTTATCCTTTACCAGAATGGACGATATTACTTGGACTACTCGAGAAAAGATGGTAAAATAGTTTTCCGCTGCTCTTCTGTTGCAGGTAGGTTTTTTTATTTTTTTTTTAATATAAATGCAATTCATTGAAATCAAACTTGCGATTTATATTTTGAATCTCCATTTTATTCAGTTTAATCATTTTCCGGTTACATACTAACGTAACTGCAGAACATTTGGTTTGTACTTTTGATGACCTTTTCGATCGAGTATCAAAAGTTCTTTTGTAACTTTTGGCCCAACTGAAAATAAATAACAAAGACCATTCAATCATCTTAACAGAAAATGCGATATAAAATGTTGTTCATTTGTTTTTTTTAGGGTGCCGTGCTACCGTTTTTCTGCTTCCGAACAAAACCCTTCAGGTAAATCGTGATCTGGTACATAACCACGGTACCACTTCAATTATGAACAACCTAATGAATCAATCGATTCATATGCTTGAGCAAAGCTGTGGTTCCAAATCAGATGATGAGGTTCAATTAATTGCTCCTCCAGATCCGCTTAGCATCGATGTGAATCAATCCGTTGACCCAGCATCCTCATCGTCATCATCCTCATCACATCAATTGCCTAAATTCATTGTGCATCATGGATACCACTATAAATTCGTTTCTAGAGATGTAAACAATCAGACAACATTTTGGCGATGCTCAAATTACGAGGCTAAAATGAATTGCAAGACCACGCTTTATACTAATCTTGCTGGTCAGGTGATACGTTCTAATAATATTATACATAACCATAAAGCCGAAGATTATAACAATGCTTCTGCTAATAATAGTTTAGCAAAAAGAAAAAATCTTATTGGTTCACGAGACTATAAAATCGTAAAGAATTGGAAAAATCGAGACGTACTGGTGTTTCAACAATGTCGATACTTTCTCCACTATGTTAGAAAAGATGGTCGAAAAGTTTGGCGTTGCTCAGCAATTCGCAGTTGCCACGCTGCCGTATATCTCGGGGCAGATGGTCGTGTTGATCAGGTAAAAGGAGAACATGTGCACGATGTACGAGCGGAAGGTGAACCTCGCAGGAGACGTGCAAGAAGATCACATTTGGAGCTCGTAGCTCATGGTGGAGGTCCTGATGGAAACGGAACCATGTCTTCCGGAAATGGCAATGAATGGATCGATTATAGTGACTATGGAATGCAAATAAATAGCAGCAGTAATGATAACAATTCCTTGTGGGATAATTTCAACCCTCATCAGATGGGAGTGATAGGAGATAACGGTGCAAATTTTGACTTTAGTTATCATTCAGTGTTTGGCAATCAATCAAGCTTTGGAGAAAGCTTCGGAATGCTAACGAGTGAAGCAGACACAACTGGGCTCGACGATGACGATGAAAACCTACCTTTAGAGCCGGACATCAGCTTCCAAGAACACGAAAATTTTGAAAGCCTACAGAACCAGCAGGATCTCGACCCGGTGGTATAGATGGATTGAGAAGTATCTAAAAATATTTTTAAATTGAGTTTCTTGTTTTTGAATTGAAATAGTTTTATATACGTTTTAAGTTAAAAAAGATAGTTTGTAATCATATAGAATCGCGAATTTACCTGAACAAAAATCGATCATCTCGGCAAAATTTCTTCCATATGTTTGACCTGTTAAACATTTTTTTAACAGAGAGTATTCTTTTTTAGCCATGTCACATACAAAGGCGTTCAATGATTCATTTGTGAGACGTGTAATTAGGAAAAAACGTAGTAAATTGTGGATGAAACTGTAAGAAAAAAGTTAAACCATGCAACTGGAGGCTGCTGAGAAAATCGCAGCTGTGTTAGAGAAAAGAAAGCCGAATGTTTACTCGTTCCACTGATTGGGTGACGTAGAGAGCTAGAGTACATGTTATTCCTATATATTTTAATTAAAAAATATAATTTATCCTTACACTTAAACTCGACGTGAATAAACCAGCACACATTATTAAAGAATGAATATAAAATGCAATTTTACAAATCCCTTTCCACATTTAAGTACTACATTATTCATATGATGCAAATATATTGATACAATTATGTATGGTATTTATTATTAGCTAGACTAGAGGCTTATTATTCCTAAATTTCATTTTCCGAAATATCTATTAACGCATTTTGCTATAAGAACAGTACAAAAAAAATAATGAGTTAGAAACGAACGCTGAAACCATGCCCGGATTTGAGGGGGGGCCAAGGGGGAAAATGCCCCCGGCCTCCCGATTCAAGGGGCCCCTCTAGTCCTGGGGCGACCTTTTTTTGCTCGTCACCTTCCAGAACGTTACCCCTAAATGTTTTAAGAAAAGAGGGCCTCACAAACAAATTTGCCCGGGGCCCCCAGTGCCTAAATCCGGCCCTGGCTGAAACTCAAAAGGCTAAACCTTTGAAACCGAACCGAGTGCCATTCTTTCACAGTGATTAAATAAATGTGAAAATTGATATTCTATCTCGCATGAAAAAATGAAATCATTTGATCAGTTAATGGCGTTTTAACAAATATTTTCTTTGGCAGGTTGCGTAAAATGCACGAACAATTTGTGGGTGGCTGAACTTCAAATACCAATTATTTAAAACTAGTTAAACGATCCCGGCGATGCATTAGCACAACTCAATTCAAAAATATTTCACATTGTATACATCAATATTCTAAGAACGCACAGAAAGGAAATACCTATATTGGATTGTACGTTGTCATTTTGGGCTGTTTTACAGAAACTGGAAGTCGCCATTTCGGATTTCAAAATGACGTATGGAGTTCCACTTTCGGAAGCATTGAAATTGTTGGCCAAATACCACTTTAGGCTATTTTCCTGAAACCGGAAGTCGCCATTTTGGAAAATGTGTGGGGTCATCCCAGTCTCAAATATTCCTATATAGGGTGATATTTGGGCCATTCGACAATCGTTTACAGTAAAACAATGTGATGTAATTTTTTGACGTTAGAAGAATTGAGCATGACCAGCCATGCTTAGTTTTCCTCTACAGTGAAATCTAAAGAGATGACATGTCAAGAAAAATGTATGGAAATCTTTTTTTTTTTAAATGGTGGATATCATTTTCCAGGATCCTTTCAAGTACTGGCTGTGTTAGTGTAGACTAGACTAGACTAGACAATGAAATCTGAAGAGATGACATGTGATTCTTTTTAAAACAAAAATTTTTGTTGGTGTCCAAGGAACACGTCTGAGAACAAGTAAAGGTATGCTGATAACTAACAATTGTGCTTTATTCAACAAAACTACGTAGAAATTATTAGAAGCATGACTTTTAATCCTGAAGTCGCCTCTTAACAATAACGAACATTTCATTATAAAAAAATCACAGATCATAGCTTTGAATTTTGATTTAGAGGCAAATTCAGCACGAAAAGTCATGATTTTGCATGTTTCTTGTAGTTTTGTGAATAATCTCGAATTTCAGTAATTAGATACGTTAACATTAACAAACATTTAAATGAAAAAAAAAAAATAATCGCTTTTGAATTTTGATTTCGAGGTGAATTCAGCATAAAAAGTCATAATCTTGCATGTTTTACATAGTTTTGTGAATAATATCTCAAGTTTTTGTTTCGCGAATATTATCTCAAGTTTTAGTGTTCAGATACGTATATTTTCCTCAAATGTCTTTCCTGAACATTGACGAACATTTTAATGAAAAAAAAGTCATCGCTTTGAATTTAGATTTAGAGACCAATTGAGTATAACAAGTCATATTTTGCATATTTTACGTGGTATTGTGAATAATATCTCAAGTTTTAGTTATCAGATCCCTATTGTTTATCCTCAAATGTCTTTCCTGAACAATTTCATGTGAAACAAAACTGGCTGTCACCGCTTACTTTTTAATTTAGAACGATTTAAAATAATGATGGTTACTGTACACCTCAGGGACAAAGGGAATAATATTAAGAAGATCAAACGTTACGAAATTCCGTTTTTATATAGTAGAAGAAGATATTCACTAAAAAATTGTAACAGGCATAATATCGAAAGAGAAAATTCCTAAAAATACAAATTTATAGAAGAGTAAGAGCCGGCGAAAGCTTGAGAATTTGTTGTCCATTTACTAAAATTTATTCAAAATCCTTTTTTACATTTAAACATTGTTGGCTATTTTTTAATTTTCAACATAACAAATAATATACGTATACAGGTCGGGTATAATATACGTATACAGGTACAGGCCGGGATTAGATTACCCGGAATTTTAGACTCGATTATCCGGAATATTTTTTCTCTGTTTTTTTTTTTTTATATTTGTTTTGAATTTTTACCTTTACCGCAGACCTTTACTATCCCTTTTAACCAGTGATGAACACCATTTCGGTAATACGCTAATTAGCGACGCTAATATTCAATTAGTGGTTTGGCGATTTCGCTAATTTTTGAGCTGGTTAGCGAACTGTTAGCGTGGCTAAAATTTTAACCTTCTAAACGCTAATCGCTAATTCGCTAAATTTTGTAGAGAAGCGACAAAAAACCCTTGTTTTTATAAAATCAAGTATGATTGTTTTTTGTGAATTTCGAACCTCTTATTGTAAAAAGCTCTCAAAAGTTATTGCTTTCGTTTGTTTTATCACAAAAGATCATAACAATGGTCGCAATGGTCCTAATCTTACAAAACATGAGCAACAAATATAGCCATATAACAATGTGCATAATAATAAGTTAGCGATTAGCGAAAGTTCTGCTAATATAAGTTTAGCGTTTAGCGATTATCGGGCTAAATTTTCCAGTTAGCGGGTTAGCGATGAGCGTCGCTAAATTTTTAGTTAGCGATGCCAACTTCTGCTTTCAACACGTTTGTTATCATTTCTGTCCCTTTCGGCAAGTTTGGGACATATTGAGTGAAACCAATCAGTGTCAAATAATTGTTTTTTGCTTCTCGAGTCTTTACCCCTTTGTTTCACAGAAATGGTTTCTGGTTACGCCACTGCATCATCCAAGTAACATAGCGAAAGAAAAAAATTGTTTTACATTCGTTGATTGCAAATTTGAAAAAAATGGTGATTCGATTATCCGGAAAATTTTAGGGTACGTTTTTGGACAGGTATTCTGGACTCGAAGCGTGTCGATACACCCCAACAAACAATTTTGTTGATTAATTGCTTGTTAAGCTGCTATTAGACTAATTTCGGTTGAAAGAAAGCTTAATAAGCTGTTATTCCATAAAATTGTTAGCTGGGACGATTCACTCATACACTCTAAACTATGAAGCAGCATTAGCATTGATTGAAGAGCAGCAAACGCATAGCATTTCATAGCAAAAGTTTTTTTTTGCTGCAAATACTATTTGCTTTGCTACTTTTTCCTCGATAGTACTCCAGTAAAACGTAGTATATTGCGACTAGTATACCTTTAAAGCTGAAACAATCAGCGTATCTGAACTGATGCCACGACTACGATGGAATATTCATAAATTTTTTTATTGCCCAGTAGGTAAATTTATGAGATAATGTTTCTGTAAACGTTGATATATAGGAATGTCAAGAGGCTTTTAGCTTTATGTGAAGAAAAAAAAAAAAGAGGCTTTTAGATTAGATCTACGCTCTAATTAAATTTTCAAAAATGTGTATGAGCGAAAGTCCATGAAGATAAGACAGATCAAGTCTGTGTGGTTTAAGTACACATACACAGTGCTGATTAAAACTAACCAAAACTTCAGCGAATTCTTACAATGAATAGTGTAAAAGAGACTTGAGTAAAATTAACCAGAATTACTGACATCAGTACGATTTGAACTGCCTTGCAGAACGGTCGCATTTTATCAACAGCTCGAGGCTTAATCTTAGACTACCGAGAGATATTAGAAATTTTTCGCTTTCAACAGGTTATCGTTTTTAAAGAGTAGGTATCTGTTGAATCGCAAAGTATAGAATTTGTTTTTAAAGTTTGACGAGTGTTTAATGTGTGAATTTGTGTTGACAAAATTTTGTGCAAAGTGAAAGTGAAGTGCAATTTGTCCTGAAATGCCAGGACGAATCAAAAAAGCTCGCTTTGATGCGGCTACAAGAAAACGTGAGGCTTCTCCTCCGAGTGATTCAGAAAGCAATAGGTATGAAATTTTTGCTTCTATAGGTGATCAAGAATTTGAAGCTTCTCATTCTGAGCAAAATGCCGGTATGCAGAAAGATAAAGTTCCACCTATTGTGGCGATAGTTGCAAATTTTAAAGCTTTTCGTTTAGAGCTCTCCTCACCATTTCTTTCTGATGTAAAAGTTAATTTTCAAATTGGCCGCCGAGGCGAAATTCGTATTTTGGACGAGTCTTTTGAAAACCATAAACATCTATTACAGTATGTATTTGACTGAAAAGATGTACAAATTTTATACTTATGATGCAAAAACGAGAGACCGTTTAAGTCTGTTTTAACAGGTCTTTCAAATGATCAGACTATTGATGAAATTAAAGATTGTTAGACAGAATTATTTGCTTTTTCCCCCAACCAAGTAATTTTGATGAAACGTAAATCAAATGCGAAAATTGATAATACTGGATTAATAACCAGGAAAATTACTTGGTACATTTTGATCGTACCAAAGTAAGTAATAAATTTTCAGAAAAAGCAAGGGTTTGATTCAATGTGCGAATAAGGTGGGAAAACTTCAAGAGACATGGAGGCATCCATAATCTCACGCAATGCCGGAATTGTCAAGCCTATGGCCATGGAACTCGCAACTGCATGATTTGTGGTGACTTTTACTCTTCTCACCCAAAGGACATCTGTCATGTGAAAGAGGCCACTGCACAGTGATCCAATGAGGCAAAAAGTGGAACTTAATTCCATAGCGCCTTTCAACTTCATCCTAGCTTAATAGTGTCTTCGGAGCAATTGTTTGTATGAATGACCCGCATAATTTCAAATTAACAAAAAATATGGAAAGTTTACTATACTAAATATTAAAAAATTAACTTTTTTGTGTTAAGAGATAGGAGAATAGTTCATTCAGCAAAGTTGTAGGAAATTCAAAAATATGAAACTTTGTTGAACAAATGAAAATCCTATCTCTTTTCGGTACAAAGTTATAAAGTACACTACATGGAACTTATTTAAAAGTTAGTTTTTTGTACTTAACTTTTGTTAGTTGCATTCTACACGAAAGTATTGTTCGGAGGAATTGTTACGACACATAAAACTCACATTTTTGCCGAAGACTATATATCTTCAGGACTTTTCCTTACAAAGTTATATCATATTTTAGCTTATTTTTTCGATAACTTCAAGAACGTATAGGTTAAAAAGGGGCAAGTGGAATCATGATGTCATTACTTTTCCTTGCAGTTAAGCTGAGGTACTATAAACTTCTTTTGGTTCCATTTGTCCCAAGCCACCCATTTTAAAGTACGGCGAGCATATGTTACAGTAGGTTTTCATATATTAAATATACTAACTTTTTTGTGTTAAGAGATAGAGGAATGGTTTATTCCGCAAATTTTTAGAACATACAAAAATATGAAACTTTGTTGAACAAACAAAATTTCTATCTTCATTGGGAACAGAGTTACAGAGTATTTCATGTAAAAGTTACTTAAAAGTTAGTTTTTTGTATTTAACTTTTGTTAGTTACATTTTACAAGAAAACGTTGTTCTAAAGAAGCATTTGAGCATACAAAACACACGTTTTTGTTGAAGGCCACACATCTCCAGGACTTTTCCTTACAAAGTTATAGCGCATTCCAGCATATTTTTTCGATAACTTCAACAACGTATAGAATAAAGATTAGGTGGATTGGGACGGATGTAACTTATAGTAGTTTTGAGCATTTGAGCTAAACTTTGAGAAAAAGAATTGACATCATGATTCCACTTGCCCCTTTTTCCTTTATACGTTCTTGAAGTTATCGAAAAATTATGCTGAAATGTACTATATCTTTGTAAGGATAAGGCCTGGAGATGTGTGACCTTCAACAAAAACGTGTGTTTTGTATGCCCAAATGCTTCTTTAGAACAACGTTTTCTTGTAAAATGTAACTAACAAAAGTTAAATACAAAAAACTAACTTTTAAGTAACTTTTACATGAAATACTCTGTAGCTCTGTTCCCAATGAAGATAGAAATTTTGTTTGTTCAACAAAGTTTCATATTTTTGTATGTTCTAAAAATTTGCCGAATAAACCATTCCTCTATCTCTTAACACAAAAAAGTTAGTATATTTAATATATGAAAACCTACTGTAACATATGCTCGCCGTACTCTAAAATGAGTGGATTGGGACAAATGGAACCAAAAGAAGTTTATAGTACTTCAGCTTAACTGCAAGGAAAAATATTGACATCATGATTCCACTTGCCCCTTTTTAACCTATACGTTCTTGAAGTTATCGAAAAAATAAGCTAAAATATGATGTAACTTTGTAAGGAAAAGTCCTGGAGATATATGGTCTTCGGCAAAAATGTGTGTTTTGTGTGTCCTAATAATTCCTCCGAACTACACTTTCGTGTAAAATGCAACTAACAAAAGTTAAGTACAAAAAACTAACTTTTAAATAAGTTCCATGTAGTGTACTTTATAACTTTGTACCGAAAAGAGATAGGATTTTCATTTGTTCAACAAAGTTTCATATTTTTGAATTTTCTACAACTTTGCTTAATAAAATATTCTTCTATCTCTTAACACAAAAAAGTTAATTTTTTTAGTTTTAGTATAGTAAACTTTTCATATTTTTTGACAATTTGCAATTATGTGGGTCATTCATACAAACAATTGCTCTGAAGATATTATTAAGCTAGGATGAAGTTGAAAGGCGCTATGGAATTAAGTTCCACTTTTTGCCTCATTGGACCACTGTGCACTGGTAGTTTCAAATGTGTAAATTGTGGGGGTAAACACAAGTGAAATTTTTTTGATTGTCCTGTTAGGCTAGAAATTATTTCCTCTAGACAATGTAGGTATTCAATACAACCCGCTGTCAATAATATTAATGTGGGTAATTAAAAAACTTTCAATACTGTTCAGGCATCAGCATTTCCTGTAGCTAATGTGTCTGTAGGTAATATTCCAAATTTAGAAAACAACAAATTAAAAACAATAAATTCTGCTCAGCCACCACCAGGCATTTCATATGCTAGAGTCCGAAGAAAAATCCTGAAAAATCTTCGTCCTTATTTGAAACGTTACACTCGTGCGCCACCATGTGAGCTTATTGCCTACTAATTTCTCTCCGTAAAACGGTGTTTGTCTTTGCTTATGGGTGTGCGCGCTTGCTTAAATTAACACCAGTGGCATTACTGACGGTTTTTGTCCTTGAAACTAAATGTGCACGCTTGCTTATAGCGACACTAGCGGCATTATTGCCCACTAAGCAAAATTTCAAAATAATCGTTATTTTTCTGGTCGATGAAATCGTCATCGAGTGGCACGTTTGTTTGTTTGTGCTTTCGTGTTTGGTGTTGAAAAGTCAGCCAGTTTTGATTTAGGTAGTCCAACTCCCCAGAAGATTGACTACCTACAACAACCCATACTTGCGTGCCCATGCTTACCAAAAAAGATCAGAATAATGGTCACATTGGTCCAAATCTTACAAAAAAAAACCAATGCTGCAGTTAATGTCCGCTATGTTGGACTGTAACTCGATGTACGACGCTGTTGTTCAAGTAGATATAAAATTTACAACCGATATTGTTATGAAATTGAAATCCAGCAATGACTTTAAATAATGCTGTCAATTTTCTAAATTGGAAAGCTCGCTCTTTAAAAGCGAAAGATTTTTTTAAATTTTTTAACAGTCCATGATGTGCATATTGCAGTTGTGACTGAAACGCTTTTAAAGCCTAATATAAAACTAAAAAGAAACCCCAATTATATGGTTGACAGATTCGATAGGATTGATATTGCCGGAGGTGGAGTTGCAATAGTTATCCACCGTCGAATAAAACATCGTGTTATGCTCCATCTTGAAACGAAGGTTATTGAAAGTTCGGGAATTGAAATCGAAACAAATATTGGTATTTTATTTATTTTTTTTCAATGCACTGATGAGCAGAAAAATTATTTCAAGGGAGATTTACAAAAACTCACGAAAAATAAATCTAAGTTTTCATCATCGGTGATTTTAATGCAAAACATCGCTCGTGGAATAATGCACAAAGCAATTCTAATGGAAAAATATTGTTTAACGATTGCTCGTCTGGATTTTATTCAGTTTTATTTCCAAATGGTCCTACATGTTTTTCTTCTGTTAGGAATCCATCCACAATTGATTTGGTATTAACAAATCAAAGTCATTCATGCAGTGATTTCTTAACCCAGGCTGATTTTGATTCTGATCATCTTCCTATATCTTTTCCATATCCCGTGAAACTGTTTTACATTCCACTAGGTCTGTGTTTAATTATCACAAGAACAATTGGGAAGCTTGAATTGTGATATTGTTCTACAAAATAGTGCTGACATTTTTGGCAATAAATGATTTGTGCAGTTCCTCAGGCTAGAGTGAAATTCAATACACCAATTATTGACAATGAGCTTCAACTTCCTATACGTTTGAAGAACATACGAAGACGTCAATATCAAAGATGTTGTGATCCTGCTTTGAAAGTTTTTTTCAAAGATTTACAAACGGAAATCAAATATAGATTCACTCTCTTGCGAAATGAAAGTTTCACGAGCGAAGTTGAACAAATAAAACCATATTCCAAACCTTTCTGGAAGCTTTCGAAGGTTCTTAAGAAACCCTCAAAGCCCATTCCAGTCCTCAAAGATGGTGACCATATATTTCTTACGAATGAACAAAAAGCTCAAAAACTTGCTCAGAAGTTCGAGAGTGTTCATAATTTCAATTTGAACGTAATGAGTCCTATGGAAAATGAAGTATTACGAAAGTATGATCAGATCACCAGTCAAGAATTTCTTTCTGAAGAGGTACTGGAAACAAACTTGAATGAAATACGAACTATCATCAAGAACTTCTAAAACATGGAGGCACCAGGAGATGATAGGATTTTTTATATCCTCCTCAAAAGACTTCCCGGAAGCTTTTTAATTTTTTTGGTGAGAATTTTCAACAGATTAGCATATTTTCCCTCAAAATGGAAAAATGCCAGTCACTCCAATTTTAAAAACTGAAAAAATCCAGCAGAAGCATCTAGTTATCGTCCAATAAGTTTCCTCTCTTCTATAAGCAAACTTTTTGAAAGAATTATTCTTTATTGAATTAACGAAAATTCAATTTTTCCAAATGAGCAGTTTGCATCTCGCCATGGGTATTCGACTACTCATCAGTTACTTAGAATAACTAATATGTTCGTACTAATGAATCTGAAGGTTATTCCACTGGAGCTACTCTTCTGGACATAGAAAAGGCATTAGAGAGTGTTTGGCATAAAGGTTTGATAGCTAGTTAGCGTCACACTCTTGCGCAGCTCGGACGCTTTTTACTTTGTACTCGACGCGTAAGAGACCGACACAAGCTATTTAGTAGTTTTTTTTTTTAAGAGAGACTTCCGATTGTCTCCGCCGTTTGGTGGGCAAATATGGGAAGATTGAATACGTTCAGAATAAGCTATGGGAACATACCCAACAAACCTGGACTTGCCAAAGTCCAAAAGTTCTGCGCTAGTGAGCTCGGCCTCAAGCAAGGAGATGTTATACGGATTCAAAACAGCAGAGCACTAAGTGTAACCTTTATTACAGTTTCAAACTTGGAACTGGCCAAGAAAGTGTGTGAAGAACATGGGAAGACTCATGGTATGATTGGAAGTGATGGGAAGAAATATCCGGTAACCTTGACACTGGAAGATGGAGCAGTGGAAGTGAAGCTCTATGATCTATCAGTGGATGTATCGAACGAAGACATTATAAATTTTCTCAGCAAATACGGTGACGTGCACAGTGTTTATGAAGAGCAACTTGGCGAAAACCAAGATTTCCCTGGCGTATACACAGGGATACGAATTGCCAAAATGGTGGCGAAAGAAAACATAGAGTCTTGGATTACCATCAAGGGCGAACTGACACAGGTGACGTATTTTGGACAACGCCAAACATGTCGCCACTGCCGCGAGTATCTTCACATCGGTGCTACTTGCGTGCAGAATAAAAAAATAATGGTTCAAAAAACCTACGCCGATGCGGCAAAGCAGCCAGCTAGACCAAAAAAAAATCAATCCGCTAGTGAAAAGCCAATCTACACAGGGACCCACAGTAATACCCGTGACATCCATTAAATCCATACAAAGGACAAAATCACCAGCTACTATCGAAAACATGGAGCTAAACACGAGGAGAATTCCAAAGCAGCAGTCAGAGTTGCCTCCTGTATCACCTTTCGTAAAACCCATAGCGCCAATCTGGCAACAATCGGATAACTCAACACCGACAAACACACAAGCACACTCCAACTCAATCATGGCTCGAAAATCAGCAGCTGATAAAAATGAGGGTAATGACACTGATTCTTCTGTGGCATCTAGCTCGAGTAGCAGAAGAAGCCTACGCGGACGTCCTCCTGGCAAAAAACTGAAGGGCGGTGACAACGAGCAGGAAGAGCAGGAGGAGATTCTATAAGATTCGATATGTCCAGCTACAATCTTGCCACCATAAACATCAACAATATCACGAACGCTACCAAAATTGATGCACTACGGACTTTCATACGAACAATGGACCTCGATATTGTCTTCTTGCAGGAGGTGGAGAACGAACAGCTTAGGATTCCCGGTTTTAACGTTATATGCAACGTGGACTGCCGTAGACGAGGTACAGCAATAGCTTTAAAGGAGCACATCGCATACACGAATGTTGAGAAGAGTCTGGATGGCCGACTTATCGCGTTGCGGGTCCAAAACACCACGATGTGCAATATATATGCACACTCGGGAACTGTCTTCAGAACTAACAGAGAACGTTTTTTCAACGAAACGCTAGCTTATTATCGCCGCCACAACACAGAGCATGTCATTCTCGCAGGAGATTTTAATTGCGTGCTGAGAGCATGCGATTCCACGAGCCCAAACTTGAGCGGTGCTCTTCAGAATGCCATCCAACAAATACAGCTGCACGACGCTTGGCTGAAACTTTACCCCAATACACTAGCGCCAACATACATCTCCCATAATGCAGCTTCCAGACTCGACAGATTGTACGTTAGCACTGGACTATGCCAACATCTGAGAACTGCCAACACTCATTTCTGCTCGTTCACGGATCATAAGGCGTTAACGGTCCGAATGTGTCTTCCGAATCTGGGCCGCGAGCATGGCAAAGGTTTCTGGAGTCTTCGCCCACACCTTTTAACACCAGAAAATAAACAAGAATTTGCAATTCGTTGGCAGTATTGGACGCGCCAGAGAAATTTGTATCGCAATGCTCTAGAATGGTGGATATTATTCGCCAAGCCAAAAATTAAAAAATTCTTTCGTTGGAAGTCGCGTGAAGCATACAATATATTTAACGACCAGCATAAGCGTCTTTACAGAGAACTACGACAGGCCTATGAGGGCTACCAGCAGAATGCGGATATGATAACTATTATTCATCGTGTCAAGGCAAAAATGCTAAGTCTTCAACGAGAGTTCTCTCGGAACTTTGCACGTGTCAACGAAACTTTCATGGCAGGTGAGAGTATGTCCATGTTCCAGTTAGGAGAAAGAAGGAAGAAAAAAACCGTGATCACTCGTTTAACCAGCGATCGGGGGGAGACTTGACAAAACCAGCAAGAGATAGAGCAACATGTCATCCAGTACTTTACCGATCTATATGCATCCGAACCAGCTCTAGCTCACGGAGATGATGACTTGTTCGAATGTGAGCAAATCATACCAATAGACGACGAAGTCAACAATGCACTTGTGGAAGAGATAACAGTGAGCGAAATCAAAAATGCGATAAAATGCTCTCCAAAGCGCAAGAGCCCTGGAGCGGACGGTTTGACGGCTGAGTGGATGAGCTGGTCATTTGACATAATTTACAGAGAGTTACACACGGTGATGAACGATTTGTTAACCTCTCCAGTTCCAGCTTCGTTCGTTAAAGGTACTATCGTTCTGGTTAAAAAGAGAGGCCGAAACGAGGAGGACATTTCGTCATACAGGCCAATAAGCCTCTGCAACACTGACAGTCGTGTCTTCAGCCGAATCATGCGCCGAAGACTAACTGCCCTACTGGAAACACATAACGTACTCACGGCTTCTCAAAAATGTGGGGAAGGACGCTCAATATTCGGAGCGACCCTCGCATTAAAAGACAAAATTGCGGCAATGATTGCAAGAAAGACTAAAGGCAAACTGATATCGTTTGATCTGGACCACGCTTATGACAGAGTTTCGTTATCATTTCTCAGGCGCACGATGTTATCTCTTGGAATAAATCGCGATTTTGTAGCTCTATTGGAGCGGTATCAAATGCACACTTGCTCCCGTATAGTTCTCAACGGACACTTATCAGCTCAGTTTCCCATCCAGAGATCAGTGCGGCAAGGCGACCCACTCTCAATGCTATTATTTTGCCTGTACATGCATCCGTTGTTGGTAAGGCTTGAGCGTATGTGTGCTGGTCAACTGTGCGTTGCATATGCAGACGATGTTACGGTCATAGCAACTTCAACTGCAGTGATCGAAGCAATTTTTGAATTGTTTAGCAATTTTGAAACAGCAGTGGGTGCAAAATTAAACCGGCAAAAAACACTGGCGATTGACGTCGGTTGTACTGAAGGAAATCCTCTAGTAGTCCCCTGGCTGCAAACGATTGAAAAAATAAAAGTTCTGGGTATCATCTTCGTTAATTCAATTCGGCTTATGATCAAGCTTAACTGGGACTCACAGGTCTCAAAAGTAACGCAATTAATTTGGATGCACGCTATGCGTAACCTAACACTCCATCAGAAAGTCATATTACTGAATACTTTCATCACCTCCAAAGTGTGGTATTTAGCGTCAACGCTTCCTCCCTGTCAGGTGCATAAGGCGAAAATAACGGCGACAATGGGAAGATACCTTTTTCGCGGTCTTCCAGCACGGATTCCCATGCAACAACTGGCACGCTGCAAAACAGATGGTGGATTGATGTTGCAGCTACCTGCAATTAAGTGCATGGCATTGTGCATAAATCGTCATCTACAAGAGATCGAATCCCTTTCCTATTACAAATCCTTCCTCGATCATAATACTCCCCCTTCAACTGCTCTTCCATGTTTGAAACTCCTTTGCCAACAATTCCCGTCTCTACCCACCCACATCCAACAACACCCTTCCAGCGGTTTAATTCACCGATATTATTTGGAAAACACTGAAAAACCAAGAGTGGAACGAAAGCAGCCCAATCTGAATTGGCGTCAAATATGGACCAACATCTCTTCGCGCAGACTAACCTCAAGTCAGCGAAGTGAGCTTTATATGCTGATAAACGAGAAAACGGAGCACCGAAAACTAATGCACACTATTCAGCGTGCGGATGGGGCCAACTGTCAACATTGTGGAGCCAATGAGGAGAGCTTGAAACATAAATTTTGCGAATGTCCTCGAGTAGAGGCAGCCTGGATTTTTTGCAAACAGAAAATTGAAACGATTGGCGGAGAAAGGCGGAACTTTTCCTTCGATCAACTCATCAGACCGGAGCTAAACGGAATCGGAAGGGAAGAGAAATACATGATTCTTAAAACATTCATCACTTACATCTCTTTTATAAACAACACTGTAACAACAGCAATAGATATAAATGCCTTAGAATTTGATTTAAATATCAATTAGTCACTTAATAATTTATAACAAGAACGACGTCAAAATAAACAATAATATTTTATAAAAAAAAAAAATTACTGACGGTTTTTGTCCTTGAAACTAAATGTGCACGCTTGCTTATAGCGACACTAGCGGTATTTTTGCCCACTAAGCAAAATTTCAAAATAATCGTTATTTTTCTGGTCGATGAAATCGTCATCGAGTGGCACGTTTGTTTGTTTGTGCTTTCGTGTTTGGTGTTGAAAAGTCAGCCAGTTTTGATTTAGGTAGTCCAACTCCCCAGAAGATTGACTACCCACAACAACCCATGCTTGCGTGCCCATGCTTACCAAAAAAGATCAGAATAATGGTCGCATTGGTCCAAATCTTACAAAAAAAACCAATGCTGCAGTTAATGTCCGCTATGTTGGACTGTAACTCGATGTACGACGCTGTTGTTCAAGTAGATATAAAATTTACAACCGATATTGTTATGAAATTGAAATCCAGCAATGACTTTAAATAATGCTGTCAATTTTCTAAATTGGAAAGCTCGCTCTTTAAAAGCGAAAGATTTTTTAAAATTTTTTAACAGTCCATGATGCGCATATTGCAGTTGTGACTGAAACGCTTTTAAAGCCTAATATAAAACTAAAAAGAAACCCCAATTATATGGTTGACAGATTCGATAGGATTGATATTGCCGGAGGTGGAGTTGCAATAGTTATCCACCGTCGAATAAAACATCGTGTTATGCTCCATCTTGAAACGAAGGTTATTGAAAGTTCGGGAATTGAAATCGAAACAAATATTGGTATTTTATTTATTTTTTTTCAATGCACTGATGAGCAGAAAAATTATTTCAAGGGAGATTTACAAAAACTCACGAAAAATAAATCTAAGTTTTTCATCATCGGTGATTTTAATGCAAAACATCGCTCGTGGAATAATGCACAAAGCAATTCTAATGGAAAAATATTGTTTAACGATTGCTCGTCTGGATTTTATTCAGTTTTATTTCCAAATGGTCCTACATGTTTTTCTTCTGTTAGGAATCCATCCACAATTGATTTGGTATTAGCAAATCAAAGTCATTCATGCAGTGATTTCTTAACCCAGGCTGATTTTGATTCTGATCATCTTCCTATATCTTTTCCATATCCCGTGAAACTGTTTTACATTCCACTAGGTCTGTGTTTAATTATCACAAGAACAATTGGGAAGCTTGAATTGTGATATTGTTCTACAAAATAGTGCTGACATTTTTGGCAATAAATGATTTGTGCAGTTCCTCAGGCTAGAGTGAAATTCAATACACCAATTATTGACAATGAGCTTCAACTTCCTATACGTTTGAAGAACATACGGAGACGTCAATATCAAAGATGTTGTGATCCTGCTTTGAAAGTTTTTTTCGAAGATTTACAAACGGAAATCAAATATAGATTCACTCTCTTGCGAAATGAAAGTTTCACGAGAGAAGTTGAACAAATAAAACCATATTCCAAACCTTTCTGGAAGCTTTCGAAGGTTCTTAAGAAACCCTCAAAGCCCATTCCAGTCCTCAAAGATGGTGACCATATATTTCTTACGAATGAACAAAAAGCTCAAAAACTTGCTCAGAAGTTCGAGAGTGTTCATAATTTCAATTTGAACGTAATGAGTCCAATGGAAAATGAAGTATTACGAAAGTATGATCAGATCACCAGTCAAGAATTTCTTTCTGAAGAGGTACTGGAAACAAACTTGAATGAAATACGAACTATTATCAAGAACTTCTAAAACATGGAAGCACCAGGAGATGATAGGATTTTTTATATCCTCCTCAAAAGACTTCCCGGAAGCTTTTTAAATTTTTTGGTGAGAATTTTCAACAGATTAGCATATTTTCCCTCAAAATGGAAAAATGCCAGTCACTCCAATTTTAAAAACTGAAAAAATCCAGCAGAAGCATCTAGTTATCGTCCAATTAGTTTCCTCTCTTCTATAAGCAAACTTTTTGAAAGAATTATTCTTTATAGAATGATGACACATATTAACGAAAATTCAATTTTTCCAAATGAGCAGTTTGCATCTCGCCATGGGTATTCGACTACTCATCAGTTACTTAGAATAACTAATATGTTCGTACTAATGAATCTGAAGGTTATTCCACTGGAGCTGCTCTTCTAGACATAGAAAAGGCATTAGAGAGTGTTTGGCATAAAGGTTTGATAGCTAAAATGTCCAATTTCTGTTTTCCTCTTCACATCACAAAAATGATTCAAAGTTACTCGACTGACCGCACTCTCCAGGTTAACTTCTCAAATGGTAAATCTGATAGTTTGCCTGTTATAGCTGGTGTACCTCAAGGAAGTATCTTGGGCCCAGTCTTATATAATATTTTTACTTCTGATCTTCCTGATTTACCACCAGGATGTGAGGAATCTCTGTTTTGTGACGATACAAGCATTTTCGTAAAAGGAAAAAGCCTTCGTGTCATATGCAGTAGGCTGCAAATAAGTCTAGATATATTTTCTTCATATTTGCAGAAATGGAAGATTTCTCCTGATGCATCAAAAACACAATTAATTATTTTTCCTCATAAACCAAGGGTCTTTTCTCAAACCTACTAATAATCATGTTGTTAAGATGAACTGTGCAATCTTAAATTGGTCTGATCAAGTTAACTTAGGGCGAATAAATGATAAACATCTTACCTTCAAGGAGCACATTGAGAACATCCAAACAAAGTGCAATTAATATATAAAATGTTTGTATCCTCTTATCAACAGAAATTCTAGACTTTGTCTCGAAAATAAACTGTTAATTTACAAACAAATATTCAGACAAGCAATGTTATATGCGGCCCTCATCTGGACGAGCTGTTGTACAACCAGAAAGAATATGCATTAAAGGATTCAGAATAAACTTCTAAAAATGATTTTGAAGCGTCCTCGCTGGTTTAGAGCGAATGAACTACACAGGCTCACTAATGTGGAAACATTAGAAAATATGTCAAACAATATAATCAACAAGTTCCGACAAAAATCGTTGCAATCCTCAATTACAACGATTAGCTCACTTTACAGTCAATAAGATAGAAGTAAGATTATGTCAAGGTTTAATTTTAAATTCATTTAGTTTTTTTTTGTATTTGTACTGGTATTTGTATTTGAATAATCCATCTGACAATAAATAGTCTTAATGAATAAATAAACCAGCTAATCACATTTCTAAGTCTATTTACAAAATATCGGGTTGGTTCGTCAAATTCAAAGTGCTCTTCAACTTCAGTAAAGCTACGAACACACGCTGTGAACGGTTGATTATTTCCAAACAAGGTACGGTGATGAATTGGTTGCAATAATGTCGTGTTTCGAAGAGATCTGTTTGGGATACGAAAATTTACCATTTGAAGTAGTCCAGGGGCATCAATTTCCCCATTTGAGAGCTTAGCGATAAACAATGATTGCTGCAGCTTCCTTCGACGTTCAAGAGTATCTAATCCCAGTAGCCGGCACCTATGATAATATGAAGGTAAACTGTCGGGGTTACGCCAGGGTAAGTTCCTTAGGGCCAAGCGAATAAATCGTTTTTGAACCCGTTCAATCCTAAGTCTCCAAGTAATCTGGTAGGGATGTCATGTAATGACTGCATATTCTAAAATTGGACGTACAAGTGCGCAGTACAAAGACATACAACAATGTGGGTCAGAAAAGTCCTTAGCAACTTGGATACGAAACCCAGTTGTCGTATAGCTTTCGATATCAATCCAGAACAATGCAGATCAAAGGTCATTTTTGAGTCCAATAAAACTCCCAAATCAATCACTTTACTAACTCTAGTAAGTAATTTGCCGTCAATGAGGTAATCGAACACTGTTGGTTGTAATTTACGATGAAATGAGATAAAGCAAACCAAATAATAATCAGTTTGTTGCAATCAGTAATAATCAGTTTGTTTCTGTGGCACCAGTCAACAAACAAACTTTAACAGGTTTGTAAACACCAACAATCCTACTGCGTTTGTACTATCGCATACAACTTTACGTCGTCAGCATTACACTCCGGGGTAAATTTCATTGAGTTTGTTGTAACCGACCGCCCAGGTATAAAGCCGTGTTGGTCAATAGAAATGTAGTTTTTCATGACATCGGGAATATTTTACTCACTATTATTTAGAACAATTTTGAAGCGGCTGGAGGCTCGTAATTCCTCGGTAGTTGATCACATTGTAACGATCACCTCGCTTAAAAACAGGATACATAAAAGACTGCTTCCAAATGCGAGGAAATTCCATTTTCTGAAATGAGCGGTTGAAAATATCGCCTAGTGGTTGAGCTACAGCAGCAATACAGCGACATATCACAACTGCAGGTAGATATCAGGACCAGGAGCAAACGATCGTTTCAACTTTTCGCAGCTGACAATACCATATCTACGTTTACAGCACAAGCACGCAGTTCAACCGAGTCAGCGGGAACATCACATATGGCATCATTTATCTCTTTTCTGGATGAGAAATTCGTTGAGAACACCGAAGAAAAATGCTCGGCAAACAGCTGACAAGAATCAACAATAGCGTCTAATGTAGTCTCATTCAGATAGACATTTTTTGGTATCGCAGAACTTCTTCGCTTAGAATCGATGAAACGCCAAAAACCACGTGGATTTCTTGTTAAACTCATTTGTACCCGTAATACGTACGATTTGTAGAGACAGGAATTCAAAAACCTATATGCCTCACTAGCTTGCTTAAACCTTGTTTGGTTACCAGAAGTTCTACGTCGTCGTAGGTTCCGTTGACAAGCGTTGCGCACACGTTTGAATGCTCGTAAGCGATAAGTGCTCCAGGCGGATGAAACAGGGGGTGGAATCCGCGGAACATTCGCAACTAGCCAATTGTTCAACTTAGAACAAAACGTTTCTGCCATTTCGTCAACATAGTTCGTAGAAATCGTATTCTAGTCAACCGTAGTCAAATACTGCGAACAAGCTTGACAAGTAGGTTTACAATTTTCCCATAATTATATTCACTTAACTGCGGAAGCAATTGCTATCTTCTAATGAAATAAAATTTAAAAAAGTATATGTAATAGTGTTGATATGTCATCGTTTGTGGCAGAACACATAATATAAATTCTGTATAAATATAAGTTAATAAGGCTGATACAAATTTCGATTTTTTTTATGTCCAAGGTTATCAAAGTTAGCAAAGGGGGTGGCAAAAAATAAATAACACCGAGACGAAAAAAAAAGAAATATCTTTGATCAAAGTTTGTGTGCAAGTTATGACGTTTGTAACTTGCACTCAAATAAATGTTGAAAAATAACATTTTTTTGTTATTATTATTTATTACGCTTGTCTTTTGATGACACTCTCGCTGTCACTGGACTTGTTTGTTGCTAAATAAAGCATTTATGCTGTCGGAAAACCAATAAACTGAACAAAATGGTTTGAGCTTTTTTTTCTTCCTCTTCCAATATTCAAGATTTTTGAAGGGGGGGGGGGGTGACATAAAATGAAAATAAAATTTGTAACGGCCTAATTAATTCATCTCAAAACATCCCCCCTATTAAAAAAATAAACCAGAATTACTGACGGTTTCTGTGAGATTGAGATTATGTACACTCATACAGGCACTCCAAATAACCCAAGGTTGTGATGAGAAAGAAGCCCAAGATAAAATTCCTTTACGCTGCAATAAACAAATATGTAGGTACATTCAAATAAAATAGAACAGAAAGAAACCAATAAAATCAAATTTTCTATACAACTCTATGCAACTTGCAAAGCTAACACGTCACAGCCTCGCTACTAAGTAATATCAGGAATACTGAATTTGCAAATTTGTCTGTCAATCATAAATTTTTGAGGCTGTGTTTTTTTCAATTTGCCGTTGTATAAAAGTTTCTTCAGAATTTTGAGTTTGTGTGCGAGAGCGAGGCAAATTTTTCGGGGTTTCGTGCAGTTGCAAAAATTTTACAATCCTGCATCTCACTATTCTGTTCAACATTCGACCGTGATTATGTGTGTTCGAAATTGTAACCAAAGCCTCATACCCCGTTCACACTACACCGCATATCACATGATATCAGGCGATTCATATTACCTGATATCCCATACAATCGAGCTGTCAACGGATATCACCTCGGCTACATGCTATCGCGGATATCATGTTCGAAAACCAATAATAACCACATTTCCAGCAGTTGGCAACACGGCCAACAGACATTTGACGCAACCCTACAAATTTCGCAATTCGTGTTGCATGCGAGAAAAAAGGAAGGAAATATGCCAACTAACTGACATCTCTATCCTAATCCCATTGCTCTTGTTGTCTTGTTTAAGCTTTGACCTGTTTTTGTTTTCTTCTCTTTTCAATTACCAAAGCAAATGTCAAATCATATCAGCTCACTGAAATGTGAACGCTCGAGGTGATATCCGATATCATCTGGCGATATCAGGTGATATCCGGCGTAGTCTGAACAAGGCATTAAATTCAGAAAAGCGCAAGTTTAATAATCGAACTACGCTAACATGGTTATTGCTGAGAGCTTATGAAATTTATTATATTACGTGAAAATAAACCAAATATTTTGTAAAACGACATCGAATCCGATCTGTATTAGCTATCTTTGTAAATCAGTGAATATTGTCGAGTAAAAAACAAAATAAATCCTTTTATTTAAAACTGTATTACACTCTTTGACCAAGCGTCAAATATTTGTCACTTTTTGACAGATAAAAGTTTTGTCAAAGATAATTGTTTGTCACTCTCCAATTTTTTAATGTGGCAAACACGAGCAAACAACAATCATGATGTCTAATAAATTTGGCCATTATGTCAAAAGGTCAAATATTTGACCATTGGTTAAAGAGTATAATACAGGCTTTAAACCTTAACTTCGTTGTAAATGTTGAGTCCGCTGGAACTTGTTGAAATTTTTTAAATAAACACTAAATTTTAATACACTAAAAGTTTTATTTTTCTGACAAACTGTTAAGATAGTATACAGAAAAATTATTTTCATTTAAATTCCGGACGCGGTAGCAACAGGACGAATCTTATATCAACAATTAAATCAAACTGTTTTTTGAGAGGCACCAAATTATTAAGAATGATTGATATTTGAGTTTTCTCTCGTGTCATAATTTATGTTTGTTGGGCAATCCAACAAATCGTTGTCTCCAATGATATGTTCTCAATTTCCAGTTACGCATGATCGAATTTTCCTTTTAACGATAAGATTACTCAACAAGAAAAGGATAAACATGTTTTGGGCAGATTAAAAAACATTTCAGTGTGAAAACAGCCTTAGCGTATTAACTTTGTGCTATTCTGTGCATACCACATGTAGTCAATTCCATGTAAAACTGCAGATTCAGCGAAAATACGAATAAGTGCATATGGTATGACGTCGAAAGTAGTTGTACTAAAACAGTCGTGTGGTACAACCGTATGGAAAATGGACGATGAAATGCGAAGGTATTTATATTCTTCAAAAAGCATATACATATTGGTAAATACGTAATTTTAATGGAATAATTATTTTAGACATTTAGTATCTGAAAACTCAAGTGACACCTTTTGTCGATTGTGTTTCTCCCAGATCCACAAATTACATAAACTATTTCCTCCCAATGGTCAACCGCATCATTTGTTGGTAAAAAAGATTGAATTTTGCATCGGAATATGTATTACATTTAGCAAAGACAGTAATTCGTGCATTTGTACCAAATGTGTTGGATTAATAGAGGAATTTTTTCGTTTTAAACAACTTTGCGGTGCCAACGAGCAATGGACAAAAGAATATTTTTTCAATCGCATGATAGGAGAATCGCCGGATACGTCAGAGGTTACTGTTGAGAACAACAATGAATCGGATTTTAAAAGTTGTTCTCCTTTGCTCACAATTGACACAGAACGTACAAATTCAAGCTGTGATTTCAACAGTAAAATATCGGAGCCTCAATGTAAGTATGAAAAATAGTTCATTATTAACAAGCGCACAGGTTTTGCGGTATTAAAGCGGTTTCATAGATATTTGACCTTTCACCGTCGATGAGCGTGGTTGACGTATGGGTCATTCGATACGAAGTGACCACGAAAAAGCATGAACTTGGCATCGATCATCACAGGTTTGGGTCAAAGTTGGGGGAATTATTCATCTAGGTTCAATTTGAAAAAATCCCAATTTTGGTGTCGATTGGAAAATTTCAAAGTCAGGAATTTTTTGTTCAAAATCTATTTTCCTTTTTCTTACAGTTCATAGACGTACGACGTCTGCAGAATACTGATAGATGATTTTCAAAGAAAATAGACTAAGGAATCCAGAAAAAATATAATTTTTGACATTTCCGTTGCCAGATATTTTTGTATTTGTAAACTTAATTTACATTTTTCGGCGAATGCAGCCATTTTTATTTTAAATTTGATAATTTCATCGTGTTGCTTGGAAAATTTCACGTAAGAAACAACTAACACCTCGAGATAATATCAGCCAATCTCGAGATATACCATTTTTACGAAACCAGTTTTGAATTTCTCCATTTTATATCACACAATCATATATTTTGAAAAATGTCTAAACAACAAAACATTATTTTAAAAAAAATTTCGGTTATTAAGCAATTCGAAAATATCATCTCTTTCTTGCAGCAGTGTTGCCAGTTTTCCCCCCGTTCAATTGATTCAATCAATGATTTTTTAAGCCTTATGCAAATATTGAAAACGTGTTATTTGCGTTGGGGTGCTACTTCGTGAAACGAAAGGATAAAAAACCACGCCATGGGGTTAAATTTAGAACGTTTTCAGAAATATCTTTTTGGATGAGTTTGCTGATATATAATATAAAAGGGCAAGGAACGGCTTAAGGGGTCATCCATAAATTACGTAAGGGTTTAGGGGGAGAGGGGGGGTATCCAAATTTTTTTTCGAATGCCTACGAAGGGGGAGAGGGGGATTCAAGAGAATCTTACGTAAGATTGAAAAATTTAAAAAAAAACTGCAAAAAAAGTTTACAAAACTAAAAAAAATAAAATAATTGAATTATTTATCCCTGCGATCTTAACAGTTCAACCTTGGGAAAGCAGTGAATTCGCCGTCGCTGGGTGATCGCGTGCTTTACTTCATTTCTACTTAATTTTGAATTTTGTTTACTTTAACATAGTACTAACTGTATTATCCTCTACGAATATGCTATGTGTAAAAAAAATGTTCTACCTTCGAAAATATTTTTTCCCCTAAAAAGACAATCTTACGTAAGATTCGTGGGGGGGAGAGGGGTGATGCAAAATCTTATTAAGCCTTATTATGGGGGGAGGGGGGGTCAAAAATTTCGAAAAAAGTCCTTACATAATTAATGGATGACGCCTAAGCAGTGGCGCCTGTTTTAATCCGACGAAATAAACGGGCCTCAATTTCCTGAATATTGATCAATATCGACAATTTCAATGATGAGAACCAAAACTCTGATTAACTAGCTGTCATACGAATACATAAAATTCTGTTCAACACAGAAAAATCTTTGAGAAAACATCAAAAAAAAAAAGTTGCAGGTATTCAGGCGCTATTTGGGTGCTGAAGGAAATCCCCTGCAAAACAGATGCAAACTGTTTCAAAGGTTCGGGGTAATTGGATACTGCGAAAAACTTACCACCAGTTAAAAAAACATGGTTTCGTGAAGAACGCTTTCAACAGCGTGATAATCACTCAAATATAATCTACGACATGCAAAATACATCTTCGAATATACCTTAATCGATTCCCAAAATACCCGAACACTTCAGCTTTCTCTAAACATTCGAAAAATATATCTCGAAAATTTATTATTTTTAAACTTTCCAGTGTATGATCCCCCGTTAAATTGATTTCTGTATTGTTTTGTACAGAAGAGTCCCTAAAATCAGTTTTTATAGTGATATCACAGACTAACAGACATAGCACGTCGAACAAATTTTCAATAAAATCATCGTTTGGATGATTCCAGTACTTTACGTTAGTAACACTAGCACCATCTGCTGTCGTGTTCGCGCTGCGTCATGTATTTCGACATGAGCCCCAGCGTTACTGCATGTGTAAAATGGGGAACTACAAAATATGTATGAGATTGCATGACAGCGCCCCAGACGACGTTTTCGCGCGATGACTGTTATTCGATTTAAAATTTGAAATGAACGTTTTTTGTGGCGATGGACCTAGGTTCCAGTGTTACGTCTGTTAGTCTGTGGTGATATTTTACAATTTTTCAATATTATATAATATTGTTTGCTATAATAAAATACCCAATTTAACTGAAGAAAGTTTTTTTTTATCTAAACATATTAAAATGCAGTCGTGTATGTCTGTCTGATCCATATAGGCTCGGAAATTAATGAACCAATCGGCGTGAAATTTTGTATATAGGGGTTTTAGGGGCCGGGAAAGGTTCCTAAAACAGTTCGAGATTCCTCTCGCTTTTGAAAGGGAGGGATTCAATACAAATAAAACACAAAACTCTGCACATCTTGAGAACTAATCAAGTAAATGGAACCAAATTTGGCATGTGAATGTTTTTAGGGGTAGCAAATATGTTCATATGACCTCGATACCCTTCCCTTTTCTGGAAAGGAGAGGTTGCGTACAAATGAAACACACATTGCTGCACATCTCGAGAACTAACCAAGTAAATGGAACCAAATTTGGCATGTGAATGTTTTTGGGGGTAACGAATATGGCTATAATGGTTTGACACCCCTCCGTCTTCGGTAATGGAGGGGTCCAATACAAATGAAACAAAAATTTCGCACAGCTCGGGACCAATCAAGCAAATACATCTAAATTTGACAGGGGAATGTTTTAAGGAATAACAAATATGTACATATGTGCCTCGATATTAAAGAAAAACCCAACGTAATTATGTTGGTAAAAAAAATGCTGATCCCGCCAAAATGAATTTCATTTCTTTTCGCGCCAAAGAGCTAAAGGATGTTGTATTACGTGCTTCTACATGGCCCACGGGAGTGTTCGTTCGTGAATTTGACTTCGACCAAATAAATCCTGACAGATTTCGCCAATAGACCAACCTTTCCTAATGCCTTTTTATTGGACAGCGAGAGTCAACTGACTCTCGCACAAGTTAAGTTTCCATCGCCTTTTTATATCTCTGACAACGAATGCCAACATTCCGAATCGTGTTCTAGTCTATTCAACAGCCAGCGATCACCAGCCGTCCCGGTCCTGCGTGCGGATGCGAGGGACGAGGCATCCAAAACCCCAGAACAGGCAAGTGCGAAAACGCTAATTCCAGACCTCCCATTGATCCGCTACCCGTTTTCAGTCCGTCGACCAATCTGATGACAAATATCCACCTTTACTACCAAAACGTGGGTGGTATCAACGCCAGCGTCTCCGACTACCTACTGGCTTGTGCTGACAGTCCATACGATATCATTGTACTGACCGAATCCTGGCTCGACAATCGTTCACTTTCGCGGCAAATCTTCGGGCCCAACTATGAAGTCTTCCGTTGTGACCGGAGCTCAAGAAATAGCCGTAAAACTTCAGGTGGTGGAGTTTTGAGCGCAGTTCACCGCCAACTTAGTGCCTCTATCCTCGAGCGCGACGAGTTGTCGACTGCTGAGCAGGTGTGGGTGACAATCAAACTCTCGGATCACACATTATACTTGTGTGCCATCTACATCCCTCCCGATCGGACTCGTGTTTTAGATCTGATTCGCGTACACATGTCTTCGATTAATACCATTATTTCGATGACGTCCGCTGTCGATGATGTGGTTGTTTTGGGTGATTTCAATTTGCCCGGCATTATTTGGCGAGAAAGAGGTAATGGCTTCATGTACGTCGATCCCGGCTCGTCTAAGTTGTCACCAACCTCCAGCGAACTGCTAGATTGCTACAGCACTGCCACTCTCCAACAGTGCAATAAAATAACCAATGAAAACGGACATTTTTTTGATCTCTGTTTCGCTACTGTACGCTGCCAAGCCCCAGAAGTGACGCTGGCTCCTTGTCCACTCGTTAAACACGTTCCTCATCACCCGGCCCTGCTTATGGCAGTCCATCAGAGAGTCTCTCACAACACGATTTCGGCACCGACAACCGTTTATTACGATTTTGTCCGCGCCGATTTTGATAGTATTAACGCATTACTAGCTGAAATCGATTGGGATGCTGTCTTGGACACGAACGACGTAGATACTGCCGCCTCAACTCTCTCCCACATTTTAAATTACGCCATAGATCGACACGTCCCAAAAAGGACCATCTCCGTCCAACAGAAATTGCCCTGGTTGAACCCCACATTACGACGCCTTAAATCGGAGAGAAAAGCAGCCCTGAGAAGGTTCTCTAGATACAGAACACTACGTACGTACGTACTACGTAACCACTACTTATCGATTAATACCCGCTACAAACAATTAAGTCGCTACTGTTTTCGAAGCTTCCTTCGTAATGTCGAGCGTAGGCTCAAACGCAACCCCAAATCGTTTTGGAAATATGTTAGCGAACAGCGTAAAGATGATGGCCTTCCTTCGAGTATGCACTTAGACGGTGTCACTGCGAACTCTATCGAGCAAATCTGCCATTTGTTTTCGCGAAAATTTTCTAGAGTATTTGTGAACGAACGGTTAACGACGGATGAAATTAGGACCTGTACAGAATGTGTCCCCTTTCTTGGCCGTGCACTGACTAACCTCTCCATTGACATTGCGCGGTAACATTGGCCGCCTCGAAACTCAAGTCTTCCATGTCCGCTGGACCAGACGGCATTCCATCCGTTTTCCATCCGTTAAAAAATGCATTGGTAGTCTGGCTTCCCCGATGAGTCGTCTATTCGCTCAATCAATTCGCACTGGCGTCTTTCCCTCGGTCTGGAAATCGGCGTACATGTTTCCAGTGCACAAGAAAGGTCATAAAAGTAACATCGACAACTACCGTGGAATCTCCACACTTTGCTCCATATCGAAACTCTTCGAGCTCGTTGTGTTTGAACCTACTTTCTCGTTCTTCAAGCAGTACATCGTCGACGAACAACACGGGTTCATGCCTAAGCGATCAACGGCCACAAATCTCCTGACGCTCACATCCTACGTAATGGACAGCTTTGACGACCAGTCTCAGGCGGACGTCATCTACACGGACCTATCCGCCGCTTTCGATAAACTGAACCACCGAATCGCCGTGGCTAAACTCGCAAAGCTTGGCATCGGAGGCCCACTGCTTCACTGGTTTCAGTCGTAATTGTCTGACCGGCGTTTAGTTGTGAACATTAATGGAGTTTTTTCGACATCTTTTTCCGCTCACTCAGGCATTCCGCAAGGCAGTCATCTCGGGCCTTTGATAATCCTGATTTACTTAAACGACGTAAATTTTCGACTTCAAGGCCCTCGGCTGTCATTCACTGACGACCTTAAACTGTTTGCCAAGGTAAAAACTCCGTCAGATGCCGCAGCGCTCCAGAACCAGTTAAGGGTTTTTGCAGAATGGTGCGCGGACAACCGCATGCAATTGTACGCTGACAAATGCGAGATAAAAACATTCTCCAGAAAGCGTAGTCCACTGAATTTCAACTACAATTTGTCAAATACACCTCTGCGACGCACAAACTGTGTTAAAGATTTGAGAATATTGCTTGACTCGAAGCTAAGCTTCAAACAACATATGACATTCATCATTGACAAGGCCAGCAGAAACTTGGGATTTATTATGCGTATCGCCAAAAACTTCAACGACATCTATTGCCTGAAGGCACTGTATTGCGCTATGGTGCGCTCCAACTTGGAATACTGCGCTCCAGTGTGGAATCCCTACTACCTGAATGAAGTAAACAGAATCGAGTCAGTGCAACGAAGATTTGTTCGCTTTGCGCTCAGAAGACTTCCGTGGAACGACCCTTTTCGACTACCTAGCTACGAACAGCGATGCAGACTCATCGACTTGGATACACTGCAAATCCGTCGGGATATATCCAGGGCAATATTCGTCGCGGACGTGCTTACCTCACGAATAGATTGTCCGGCAATTCTCGAGGAACTCAATATTTACGTTAGACCACGCATGTTGCGAAATAGCCTCTTCCTTCACGTTCAGAATAGGCGAACGAACTACAGTAGCTTCAGCACGATAACCGGTCTCCAGCGCCATTTTAATCGTTTCGCTACAAGCTTCGATTTCGACACCAGCCGCGAGATGCTGAAGACCCGCTTTCTGACTTTAGCACGTAATTTTTAGCATAGTACAATCATTTGGGCCACAAGGCCTGTTGATGTAATTTTTACAAATAAACAAATAAACAAATAAACATTACACCCGCACCACCAGTCCCGCCACTTACATGTTCCAGGACGCCAAGCTGTCGCAACCCGGATTCATTGGTTCAACTTTACTACCGAAATTCCTGCGGCATGAATTCTATCATCGACGACTATGTGCTCGCATTTTCAGAAGGATGCTACGACTTCATAACACTAACAGAAACTTGGCTGGACGATCGTACCTTGTCTTCTTATTTGTTTGGGTACGAGTACGAGGGTTTCCGCTGCGACAGGAGCTCATTCAACAGCGTGAAAAAGATCGGTGGAGGAGTACTTATCGGTGTTCGCCGCCGCCTGAAAGCTAACATTATCAGTGATCCCTCATGGAATACACTCGAACAGATTTGGGTGTCTGTCCAGCTGGCCGATAGAAAATTATTCATTTGCGTTGTTTATTTTCCACCGGATCGTACCCGCGATAAGCAACTGATCGATGCTCATCTGCAGTCAGTTTATTCGATAACCGCTAAGGCTAAACCGTGCGACGAAATCATAATTGTTGGAGATTTCAACCTGCCCAGTCTGTTCTGGCGCCCCTCTCGCGACGGCTATTACTACCCCGACCCGACTCAGTCCACTTTTCATGATTGTGCACTGAATCTTCTTGACGGTTACAACGCCGCGGGCTTACAGCAAATCAATAGTAATCCCAACGAAAACGGACGTTGCCTTGACCTTTGCTTCTTCAGTACATGCGACACGGCCCCTGTGATGGCATACGCTCCCGACCACCTTGTTCAAACTGTACCTCACCACCCGGCTTTTGTCCTGTCTCTCGACAAACGACCTAGAACCGATCACCCGACTACATCTAACTCGATCTGATTCAATTTTCGCCGAGCCAACTATGACGGTTTATTGAGCGCACTACTAATCGTAGATTGGATTGATATTCTGAATCCTACCGACATCGATTTGGCCGTCAGCGATTTTTCTTCTGTCTGCTACAGACTGATGGAACGTTTCGTTCCCAAAGTACGAAA
Source organism: Wyeomyia smithii (assembly GCF_029784165.1). Classification (NCBI taxonomy): domain Eukaryota; kingdom Metazoa; phylum Arthropoda; class Insecta; order Diptera; family Culicidae; genus Wyeomyia; species Wyeomyia smithii. The sequence goes on along the minus strand of NC_073694.1, from coordinate 134,692,150 downwards.
CCGGAGAAATGTTCCCTGGCAAACATCTGCGCTACGTCGTCTGAAAACTAATAAAACGCCGCATTGAGAAAAATTTCAGCAAGTGGTACGCTTTGTTTACGCGAGCACTATCGTCAGGTAAATTACGAATATAAAAGATAACGGCGACGTTGCTACTCTAACTATAGACGGCACATGGAGAGTAAACTGAAGACGGATCCTAAAAAACTCTTGCTCTCCTGGTCCGGACGGTATTCCAGCCACATTGTTAAAAAGTGTATCTCTGGTTTAACTTTACCATTGAGCTTTTTGTTCCGCCTGTCACTGTCCACAGGAAGATTTCCAATTGCCTGGAAACATGCAGATGTGTTCCCGGTCCATGAAAAGGGTGATCGCACGAAAATTGATAACTACCGTGGAATATCTGCCCTGTGTGCTATATCGAAACTTTTCGAGTTAATCGTACTGCAACCTATTTACTCGCAATGCCAGAATATTATTGCCGACGAACAACATGGGTTTCTTCCGAAACGCTCCTGTACAACGAATTTACTCTGCCTAACAAGTTTCGTGATCGACAGCTTTATTGAACGATCTCAAACGGACACAATCTATACGGACCTTTCTGCCGCTTTCGACAAAATAAACCATCGCATTGCTGTCGCTAAACTCGACCGTTATGGCTTCAGCGACAACTTGCTGTGCTGGCTTGAGTCATGTCTGGTAGGGCGTGCACTGAGTGTAAACATTGATGATAAAATTTCTGAATCATTTTCCGCTACTTCCGGGATTGCTCAAGGTAGTCATCTTGGCCCATTAGTGTTTTTGCTGTACTTCACCGACGTGCACTACTCCGTTAAATGTCCTCGTCTTGCATTTGCTGATGATTTAAAATTATTCAATAAAATCAAACATGCTGCCGACGCCGCTTTTCTTCAGCAACAACTTAATATATTCGCCCATTGGTGCGAGCTGAATCGCATGGTTCTAAACCCGACTAAGTGCTCCATGATAACTTTCTCCAGGAAACACCGACCAATACATGTCGACTATACTCTAAACGGTTCCCCTATTCAGAGGGTCGAATTCATCAAAGATCTCGGCGTACTTCTGAACGAAAAACTCAACTTTAAACAGCACATATCGTACATCGTAGCGAAAGCCTCCAGACAACTGGGCCTCATTTTCCGAATGACACGTGATTTCAAAAATATTCATTGCTTAGTTACACTCTACTGTTCGCTTGTGCGGTCTTCACTGGAGTACTGTTCTACAGTTTGGATCCCTCACTACAACAATGCCATCCATCGAAGCGAAGGCATTCAACGGCGGTTTGTACGATACGCTCTTCGAATGCTTCCCTGGCAGCAGCCCATGCGTGACACCAGATACGAGGACCGGTGCCAGCTCCTCCAAATCGATACTCTTCAATTACGCCGAAAAACAGCTCGAGCTATGCTAGTTTCTGATATCCTGACATCACGGATCTACTGCCTTGTCATCCTCCGTCAAATCAACCTGAACGCTCCTACTAGAACCCTACGAAGGACGCCAGCCTTGCACTTACCCTTTCGTCGAACCAACTACAGCTCAAATAGTGCCATCTTGGGTATCCAGCGTGCTTTCAACAGAGTGTCACTAGTTTTTGATTTTCATTTATCTTATAGAGTCTTACGATCGAAATTTTTGTCATTGTTCCGAAGACTGTTTTATTAGAAGCCATTAGGACAAGTTATTTTATGTCTGTTGGTAGTAGTTAACTAATAAATTAGTAATGGTTCGACACCCCTGCTTCTATTGGGAGGGAAGGGTTCCATACAACTGAAACACAAATTTCTGCACATCTCAAGAACTAATCAACTGAATGGAACCAAAATTGGCAAGTGAATGTTTTTAGGGGTAACAAACATGTCCATAATGTCCTTCTTCTGGAAAGGAGGGGTTCCATACAAATGAAACACAAATTTCTGCACGTCTAGAAAACTAGCCAAGTAAATGAACCCAAATTTGTCAACTTTGGGAAACAGCCGTAAATGTCCGAATTCTACTCAATATGTATATTTCCGTGATCAAAATAATGCATAGAAGCCAAGCCAATTTCTGGAAAACAACCAAAATAACTGAACAGATTGATGACCGAATACCACCCCATATGGATATTTTCAGAATAGAGGTGATATAGGGGAGGATTGTACAAAACGCACCAGTTAAGCATTTTCGCGATTTACCGCGCTTCAAAACATTTCAAAGCGACATTGAACGTGTAGGATGATTGTAGGATGTATTTATAGTATGTTTATAACCAAGTTTATTATAAAATACTCGATTTCAATGTCTTTTTTGGTAAAAACTACCATTGCCGCCAAACAAGCCCGTGACCAAAACGCACCTCAACAAAGGTCAGTATGCTCCAAAGCAAATGGCTAATATGCCACTAGCAGGAATCAGCACGCGAAGTGAGAAGCGCTTGAAGTCTCGAAAGTAAAATAAAAAATAATGGAACATGCTCTAAGTCGTCAAGCAATCTCGTGCAAGCTCTTCATAGTGCATTCTGCCCCACTTTTGATTTTGATTGTTTTTAGGTAAAAGTTGACAAAAGTTAGTGAAATAATTTGAAACACTCATAGCATAAACTCCAAAAGTGTAAAGGTTAGGGGAACCATAAGTTTTTTGTATTATTTACTAGTTAGGTAATCATAAAAGCTTAAATAAAATTCATGAATTGTTACATGTTAGACAGAACCACAGCCAATTGCACAGTTTTTTGAGCATTTTAGTCGTTATGACACACTTTTTTATATGAGAACTGTAGAGAAGCTGGGTTTTTATGAGAAAACCGAATTTCGTCATAAAAAGTCACATGTGTAAGTATTTTGGGGAATTAATGGCATGGGCCATCTTACCCAACTGGTGCGTCTTGTACGGTTCTCCCCTACAGCAGCCAAAAGTCGAGGATGTTGTCATTCCGATAAAACCAATCATTTTAAAGATTTATCTTTTGACTTTGATCATATACTATGGCCGATTCGTCGTGCATTTGCAGACTATAAACAAATCGCAAGGAATCAATGGATTTGGAATATTTAAAACAAGTCAAACGTTCCCGGCGATGCTCGGGATCAAAAGTTTGAAAATTAGGAATCATTTTTTATAATTCATTGCATTATTAGCACAACTCACTTCAAAAATATTTCACATCTTATACGTCCATCATCACTTTAAGTACTTTAACATTCTGAGAACGCACAGAACGGAAATACCCGTATTGGATTGCATTTTGTGATTTGGGGATGTTTTACAGAAACTGGAAGTCGCCATTTCGGATTTTAAAATGACGTATGGAGTTTGGAAGTTTCGGAAGTATTGAAATGGTTGGCCAAATACCACCTTAGATTATTTTCCTGAAGCCAGAAGTCGTTATTTTGGGAAATGTTATGTGGGGTCAACCCAGTTCGAATATACCACACTCGGGTGATAACCGGATATTCGTCAATCGTTCACAGTAAAACCTCTTTTATGTAACTTTTAGAAGAAAGAAATCAAAGTAAGAAGAATTTAGCGTGACCATTCATGATTAGTTCTCCTCTATAATCATACCTAAAGAGATAACATGTGAATTTTTGTAACGAAAATGTTTGTTGGTGTCCAAGGAACACGTCTGAGAAGAAGTTAACGTTTTAATTCACATAACTACGAAGAAATTAAAAAAATTAAACCAATGAAATGCGTCCTTTCCTCCAGCCAAATGTCCCAAGATCTAGTTTTGGTAAAAATGAAAAAGTATTTCGAATCCTTTTGTTACTATTCACAAAACTACGAAAATATCAGAAATGTAATATTTTTCTGCTCGACTCACACCAAATTAAAACATAAATTCTTCTGCAAGAAAATATTTGCAGATGTTGAAGGAACAACGAACATTTTATTGAAAAAAAAAAATAAATTCCCAGGCGAATTGAGCTCATGCTCAAAAAGTCAAAATTTCGCATGTATTATATGTATAATATATATAAATTTCAAAAAGAGTATTTTAGTGTGTTTTTTGTATGCAGAAAATCATCTTCAAACATACGTAGTTTTTAAAATAATATCTTAACTTTTAGCAATGAGATACCTATTATTTTTCCTCAAAAGTCTTTCCTGAACATTAACAAACATTTCAATGAAGAACAATAACATATCATAGCTTTTATTTTAGATTTAGAGGCGAATTGAGTTCAAATATTCATGATTTTGCTTGTTTAACGTAGTGTTGTGAATAATATCTCAATTTTCAGTAATCAAAAATTTGTTATGTTTACTCAAAAGTCTTTCCTGAACATAAACAAACATTTTAATGGGAAAAATCATGCATCATAGCTTTGAATTTGGATTTAGCGACAACTTGAGCCAAAATATTCATGATATTGCATGTTTTACTTAGTTTTGTGCATAATATCTCTATTTTCAGTTATCAGATAACTATTATTTCTTCTCGAATGTCATTCCTGAATATCAACGAACATTTCATTGAAAAAAATCACGTGTCATCGCTCTGAATTCTGATTTAGAGACAAATTGAGCCTAAAAAATTATAGTTTTGCATTTTTCATGTGGTTTTGTGGAAAATGTGCCGCGTAAATTCCGGAATCCGCGTAAAAAAACCGCGTAAATTCCGGAATCCGCGTGAAAAAAAAACCGCGTATATTCCGGAATCTGCGTAAAAAAAACTGCGTAAATTCTGGAATCCGCGGAAACAAACCGCGTAAAAAAGCCGTGTAAAAAAAACCGCGTAAAAAGCGACCTTAGTGTATTCAGATACCTATTATTTTTCCCTCAATTATCTCTCCAAAACACAACGAACATTTTATTTTAGTAAAAATCACAGATCACTGCTTCGAGTTTTGATTTAGAGGCAAATTCACCATAAAAGTCATGATTTTGCATATTTCACGTAGTTTTGAAAATAATATCTCGAGTTTTAGTAATCAGATACCTGTTTTTTTCTCAATTGTCTTCTTTAAACATCAACGAACATTTTAATGAAAGAAGAATCACATGTCATCACTTTTAATTTTGATTTGGAGACGAAATAAATATAAAAAGTCATAATTTTGAATGTTTTACGTAGTTTTGTGAATAATATCTCAAGTTTTTGTGATCAGATACTAATTATTTTTCCTCAAATGTCTTTCCTGAACATTAATAAACATTTTAGTGAAAAAAGAATCATATGTCATCGCTTTTATTTTGATTTAGAGGCAAATTTAGCACAAAAAGTTATAATTTTGCATGTTTTACGTAGTTTTGTGAATAATATCTAAAGTTTTAGTGATTACAAACTAACTATTTTTCCTCAAATGTCTTTCCTGAACATTAACAAACATTTTAGTTAAAAAAGAATCATATGTCATCGCTTTGAATTTTGATTTAGAGACAAATTTAGCACAAAAAGTCATAATTTTGCATGTTTTGCGTAGTTTTGTGAATAATATCTCAAGTTTTAGTAATTATATACCTATTATTTTTTCTCAAATGTCTTCCCTGAACATCAGCGAACATTTTCATGTTAAAAAATCTACATGTTACCGCTTATTATTTTTGATTTAGAACGATTCAAAATGATGATGAATACTGTACACCCCAGAGACTGAGGGAATAATATCAATAAGAGTGTTACGGAATTCCATTTTTATATAGTAGATTACTTAATTAAACATAAAAATGGGCGGTACGAAGTTTGCCGGGTCAGCTAGTCTCGTATATTTCTTTAGTAATTGAAGATTTTTATTGGAATGATTCAAAATTTACTAACGGATATCTAAAAAAATCGCGAATATCCGCAGACAAAACTATTTTTGTAATATAATAGAGTAAGAAACCTATTCAAGCAGCTTATGCAGCATTGAAACGAAATACTAGAAGAAACAAAAACATAAATGTTAATAAATTGTTCACTATCTTTTTCTCTGTCTGTACTTATCTTTAGATTATGAAACTGACTTGGCAAACCTTCACAATAATCAAAATAAAGGTCCTAATCGAGGGAGACTATCTCAATCCTCCCGAACGTATTTCAAGCAGTTTGTATCGACTTATTCGTATAGATTTCTATACGATGAAAGGCATTTGCAGCATTCCATGGAAAATAGGTAAAAATTTTTCCACTACACTTTTCACTTTTTATTCACTTACACTATTTAATTCTATCACTTTTCACTTGCAAATACGTATTTCGGCACTGACATAGTGCCTTCGTCAGTGCTTATTTGGACTTATTTGGAGTCCAAATAAGCACTGACGAAGGCACTATGTCAGTGCCGAAATACGTATTTGCAAGTGAAAAGTGATAGAATTAAATAGTGAAAGTGAATAAAAAGTGAAAAGTGTAGTGAAAATTTTTCTATCAAGACGCTCGTACATAAGTGAATAAAATTTTTTTTTTTTTCAATGACATCATTTCTGATTTCGCTGAAATTTTTCACAGTTCTTCATGTACACTTGCGGCTGCTGTTTCAAAGGGGCCTATCCAAAATGGTGACTGATAGCAAATATGACTAGAACAAGATAGCTGGCTTCCAGTTTTTTCATACATTTTGCTCACGACACCTTTCCAACGGTTAGTGCTGCCATCTGATTACTTGAATCACAGATATCAGACATCCAAGCTAATTTTGCTTCATGTGTAAAAAGACGCAACGGATTTTTAGTATGTCGCAATACGCAGTATGGTGGCGCTAAGAACTCTTAGTGGTCAATGATTCGGTAAAATCGATAGTTTTCCATCTCTTATCGATATTATTGCAATAACCGTTGCCGTTTTTTAATGTAGAAATTTTGAGCAGTCGTAATTGGTACATAATCGATAAATTTTGTTCAATCCCAGTTTATATTTGCGATAAATTTGTTTGTTTTAGTGTTGATATGAAAAAAATAAACAAACCTCACAAAAACAGTGTTGTATCGTTACAAAAACAGCGATTCTACTATTTGTGAGAACTTTCATGCGTCTGGCAGCTTTGACTATAATCTAGCGCTGCCATCACTAAAGTGGTTAAAGTCGCAAGTTGCAGAAAGATGTCGTTAGCATTCCGAACGAGTAAGAATTTGAAATCTTACACGATTTTGGAGTTTTTTGTTCTAGCTTGGATATCTGTTATCTGTGCTTAAATGCACATAAAACTGGATATGGGCAGTCTCTTACGGACCGTCGTCGAGTTCGGACGCGCGTGCTGCACTATAGTATATTTATACATTTTTTACTACTTAACTTTTTTTGTAGCTCAACATTTTTTTTCTTTCGACGACGACGTGTGGAACGCGCGCAAGCATTCAAAAGTAGTTTATTTGTTTTGTCTTGATACGGTCATTTGTTAACGTCGCGAGTGCGATGAAGTGCGGTATCGTAAACTGTGCGCAAGGTGATAATCGCTACCTCTGGCGTTGTCACGGAATCTGTAACCGAACATTTCATGCTGCGTGCATAGGTGCACAAAGAAATCACGAGGAAATTCCTTTATGCTGCCGCTATGTCAGGACTGCCAGGAAAAGTTCGTGACCTACCTAAATCTTAAGGCTCTGACATCTCATCTCAGAAACATCTCAGAAAATATCGGAAAGACGCTGGAAGTAAACCATAAGTTGCTTTCAAATTATAAAAATCTCAGCGCGACTCATGATAACTTGCTGGAGCATATTGAAGAAAGCCTGAATGAAATTAAACTTACCATCACCAACGCCGCGAGCAGCAACAAAGCCAGTGCCGCAGAAATATAAAACAAAATGTCAACACTTCTGGATACACATCGGACAACTCAGCAGCTGTTGAAGCGATGGCTAAGTCAGCAGCGACAGCAGCAGCAGCAGCAGCTACAAACTAAACGACAGGGTCAATAAACAAACTACTCGCTACAATTGAAACCGGTTCAGCGCAGTCTAATGCTGAATCTGCTCTTCGTAAAATTCTCGACGAGGTAAAATTTGTTTCTGGAGCTATTACCAGTCTCCAAATTAATCAAACTAACGCATCACAACAACACAAGTCACTGCATAAAGAATTAAATCAAACTTTGGCAGCTAACAATAAAGCTACGAAGCCCATAATGGACCATTCTTCGCCAGGATGTCGATTTTTGGGCAATAAATGGCGCGGGATGCCAGACTGGTCGGAATATGATGCTAGACAACGGACTCGTAGCCTCCAAGAAAAGGCTGCCAACAAAATCTAGACGAAACAGGAAACGCAGGAAGCGACAATATATTGAATCGAAAAAAGTAGGAGGGTGGTATTCAAGACACGACCGCATGACGTTGACTACCGTATTCTTAAAAAAAAAAATTTTTTTTTTCCATTAAAGCAAATAGTAGAGGGAATTGCAACGCTTCTTTTACAAAACTTCTGTAACAAAATTTCGAGGCACCAAAAGGTACCAGTTGCCGATTATTCTCGTTTACTGGTAGTCCGTCCAGAATTCCAGCCATTTTAGTATTTTGCAGCAGTTATTTATTACTAACAGCCACCAGAATCACGGGTGAAACCGGCACGAGATGACCGGTACTATTTTGTTTTTCCTTTTAGCTGCTAACACCGAGCGTCCGCATGTATCCGGTACGGTTTAATAATGAAACTGATGGGGTGAAATGTTCGAACGATAGGTTTTATACCAAGGCTACGTCAGATAATTAGAAAGAAGGAGAGGCTACATAGATGATGGAATGGTAGAGACAAATGTTTCTTGAAAGCTGCGCCGCACATAGGAGTATTTGATACAAAAAGCTGGCCAAAAGTCCAAGTTGCTCTATTTTGGTAGTAATTGGATAGATTTATATCAAAAACGTGTTTTTTTCGTATAATCAACACAAAAAAGGTGACATCCATTTAAAACGTCACCCAATATATGAAATATAACTTTAAATTTGCTTACTCCATTTTTTTTGTGTCTTTTTACACATGATATAAAACAAAGATTTAGAAATTTCCATATGAATCTTCATTTAATAAAATGTCAATAAAATAAAAAAGAGGAACCCGGAGGAAGATTTTTCTTTTCGTATATTTTCAGAAGGCTTTGACCTTTCTGGCAATGAATAAAGCTTCGACGGGACTTGCGCGGGAGTAAACTAAAGAGTTACTAAATCATATAATTAATTTCGCTATATTATGGATTTTTCGCGGTCGGTTTTCACAATCACTTATTTCGTAAACAATCCATGATTATTTTATGCATTCAACGTTTTAAATATTGCAAAACATTTTACTTATCTTGTAGATTATGTCCTGTGAGAAAGAAAAACTATTTGACAAAATTTTTCAATTTTTTACGCCACCCGAGCAGTAGCACGTATTTTTCAAACTGACCAATTTACTGTGGAATAACTTTGAAATATAACAGTTTGGTTCATGTGAAAAGACACCAATGGGTTCTGGGATAACATGAGGGTATGTTGCAACTGAAATCAATTAAAAATAATGAAAATCGTGTATTTTGTATGTCGGACTTTTGGCCAACTTTTTGGGTCAAATACTCCTATGTGCGCCGGCCGCTGTCGTAAATTAACACCAACAAAAAGATGCATATTTGCAAGGTTTTTTCCGCTAGCAGCAGCATTTGGTAAAACAGAAAATTCAACTAGCCGCTTCTGTACCAAAATTTCGAGGCACCAAAAGGTGCCAGTTGCCGATTATAGTTTCCTGGTTAGTCCGTCCAGTATTCCAGCCATTTAAGTGTTTTGCAGTAGCCATTTACTACTAAGGCCACCAGCATTACGGGTGAAACCGGCACAAGATGAGCGGTACTCTTTTGTATTTCCTCCTTTCAGCTGCTATAACCTAGCGTCCGCATGTCACTGGTGCGGTTTTGGAATCAGAATGATGGGGTGCCGGCCGCTGTCGTAAAATTAACACCAACAAAAAGATGCATATTTGCAAGGTTTTTTCCGCTAGCAGCAGCATAAACATCGGAAACAGAAAGTGACAACAACAATAACAACAAAGTCAGATCGATTGTATCCGTTAGTGTCGACTGTGCTTGGGAAGAGAGGTAGTGATTGGCTGCGCGGTATGATTTAGATAATCGATATTAATTACCAATTTTTCAATAGTGTATCCAAACAATAGTTTGTTTTTGTTACATAAATTTAATCGTAAAAGAATTTCTGATCGATTGATGCCAAAACCTCGAAAACCTGATTATAGATGACTGCAAAATAAGCGCTCAAAACCTGACCACTTTTCTCTGGTTTTCCCTGGTTGAATTACTAGATTTTTAAATTCAGGGGCCTAACTTCGATATAGACGTTAGTCAACGTCAAAACTTCAACAGCAATCGAAACCATACCACCAACAGCAAAAGTAACAAGACAACGAATAGTAACTATATCAACAACAACCACAAGTTCACACACACTTACCAAAACGACCAGATCCGTGTCAATGGATCGGATAAACAATTACTGGCAACCGCCAAAGTTAAATTTGCCGGACCACCATCAACTATTGACCACCCAAATTTCATCAACTTCCGAAAGGGTGAAACCATAAACCCTTACCGTTCAGACAACCAGAACCAACATAATATTGAATCACCACCAACTGAGAACACTACTTCGTCAGCAACATTAGAATCGCACCCAACACCGTGGTCGCTCGACCCCATGCGTCCTTCTGTTGTCAACCTAACACAACAGTCAGCTGTTGGAGACGGGCGTTTTCTGAAAGCGCGTTTACGAGATCCAAAAATTATGCACCTCGTACGTCTCTACTTGCGTACATGCATGACAAAGACCCAACGGTTTGCTACGACGGTATGACGAAAACCAGCATACAAATTACTTTGGCATCAGAGGGTCTACCAGTAGCTGCGGAGGAGCTCAGGAAATTTTTCTTCGAGGTACATGAAGAATTCGGCGTACCGAAACAAGCGGCTTCCGAAGACCTTAATTCTTATAGGGGGGTAAGTGCCGACAAATTTTATAGACCGATTTTTCGGAAAGAATGACTCCTTTCGATGAGAAAGAGGTAAACAATTCTCAGTCAATCGACCTACTTCCCAAAATTTCTTCACTGAAACAGAATGCGAATGAAATTTTGATTTATTGTCAAAATTTCAATCGCATGAAAAGCCCTGCAAAAATGAAGGAAATTTATAAAAATTTACTTAGCGCATCCTTTTCTATTATTTTGCTACTGAAACCAGCTGGGATAAAAGTATAAAAGGTGAAGAAATTTTTGGTAGCGCCTATAATGCATTCAGAGATGATAGGAATTTTGTTGAGTCCCAAAAGAAGTCAGGCGGCGGAGTATTGATAGCTGTTTCGTCTAACTATAGTTCCGAAACTATCAAAACAACAAAAGTTAAGGAATTTGAGCATGTGTGGGTTAAATCACCCACAGCAGGTGAGATACACGTGTTTGACTCAGTGTACTTCCCTCCTGACCAGGCTCACAAAACCACTTATGAAACCTTCTTCTAAATTACTGAACAAATTTTGTCACAACTTCCTCTCGAAGCTAAAATCCATATTTATGGAGACTTTAATCAACGCCATGCAGATTTCATGAAGGACTCAGAAAATGAATGTATTCTTCTTCCAGTCGTTGGGGACAATGAAACACTGCAACTTATTTTTGACAAAACCGCAAATTTCGGACTGAACCAAATCAACCACATCAAAAATCAACAGAACTGTTACTTAGACTTTTTATTTACGAACATTTATGATGATTTCTGTGTGACTGAATCATTGAATCTTCTATGGAAAAATGAGGCGTATCACACGGCGATCGAATACTCTTTAGTTATACATGCGGACCAAAAACCCAGCGACTATGAATACGAGGAAGTCTTTGAATATGGAAAGGCAAATTATGAAAATATTCGCAATAGATTTAACAATGTCAACTGGCAATTTATTGTTAAGAATAGAGGAAATGTTGACGTGGCGGTGGATACTTTTTATGAAGTTTTATCTGATATAATCAAACAGGAAGTACCCCTGAAGAAAAGGAGACGTACTGAAAATACAAAAAATCCTGTCTGGTATAATAGTCATATTAAAAATTTGAAAAACCCTAAACAAAAAGCACATAAAATCTATAAAAGACACAACAATAGTGAAAATTTAGCAATCGGTTTGGATATATGTGATCAACTGAATCTTGCCATCAGTAATGCGTTTGATGAATATAATGCAAAAACTGAACTTGAAATAAAATCCTGTCCGAAGAACTTCTATAGTTACGTGAAAACTAAACTAAAAGCTGACAATTTTCCCTCTATAATGCATCTTGACTTGAATGTCGGTGATAACTCGGAAAGGATTTGCAATCTTTTTGCGAAATTTTTCCAAGAAATCTATACAACATTTTCTGAAGAGGATCGCGACCACGATTATTTTGCATTTTATCCAAACTTCTCGAGGGATATTGGTGTAAACCAAAATCATGTACAGGATATTTTTCAGGCGTTGAATAGCTTAGATGCCTCAAAAGGTCCTGGACCTGATGGAATTCCGCCAGTATTTATGAAAAATCTTGCAACGGAACTTACAGCTCCATTGTTCTGGCTCTTCAACATGTCACTGGAATATGGATGCTTCCCATCAAAATGGAAAAGCTTGTTTCTAGTGCCTATTTTCAAATCAGGCCGGAAATCCGACATACGTAATTATCGTGGAATAGCCCTAATTTCTTGCATTCCTAAACTATTCGAAGCAATACTAATGCTACTTTTCAAATTGCAAAAAATGGGACTTGAGCCAGAACTCCTGAAGTGGCTCGAATCATATTTAACCAATCGCCAACAAATAGTTAAATTTAACGGACAAAACTCAAATCCGATTCTAGTCACTTCTGGTGTCCCCCAAGGCTCTCATTTAGGACCTCTTCTTTTCATCTTGTACGTTAACGACCTTTCCTTTATTCCCAAAAAACTAAAAGTGTTAATTTATGCCGACGATATGAAGCTCTTTTTGGAAATAAGAAATGAAGAAGACATCAATGCATTCCAGAATGAAATATACATATTCTGCACATGATGTAAAAAAAGCTTACTAGAGTTAAATGTAAAAAAATGCAACCACATATCATTCTGTCGAAAAAGAACAACACCAAACATTACAATATCATTAGGAAACCAAACTGTAGCAAATTGTGAAAGAGTTAGGGACTTAGGAGTTGTCTTAGACTCCAAACTAACCTTCATTGACCACTACAACACAATAATCCACAAAGCTAATAACATGCTAGGATTTATAAAGCGCTTTTGTTACAACTTTCAGGTTCCGTATACTATCAAAACATTATATATAGCCTATGTAAGATCGATACTGGAATACTGCAGCATTGTATGCTCACCCTATACAATCACACACGAAGAAAGAATAGAATCAGTACAAAAGCAGTTTCTATTGTATGCTCTTCGTAAATTAGGTTGGACATCATTTCTCTTCCATCATATGAAGCTCGTTGCATGCTCATAAACATACAATCATTGAAAGAGCGTCGTGAATTCGCAATAGTGTCATTTGTAAACATCGTTTGACATCGTTTCGCAGCGCAATGATTCAGCTACACTTTTATCTAAGCTAAATTTCTACGCACCTCCTGAACAACTTCGAAATCGAAACACGTTTGCCACCAATCATTACCGCACAAATTATGCAAAATTCGGACCCTTGAATCGTGTGATGGCAACTTACAATCAATACTGCGAAACCATTGACTTTACAATGTCTCGGCATGAACTTAAACACTCTTTTAGCTCAATACGCAATCGCAACGCTTATTGAAAAAAAAAATAGTTTGTAAGTAAACATTGTATTAGAATATTGTATATTGTCTACTTCTGATTGACAAAATGAATAAAGATAAAAAGATTAAAATGATTGTTCGACTGCCAGCTAGCGCTGCAGTTAAATGATGATGATGATTTGTAGGCAGAATTTTAACCACAGAGAACAGACGTTCATCCTATTTTCAAAAGACGTGTAAAAATTCGAACCGTCATTTACCAGCAAGTGGTAATGCTCCCGCTACGTGGCGCTCTCGTCACTGACAAACCAAGCACTGATATCGATAAAATATTGATACGAGAATATTTATGCAATGCAACAGGGGCACCACAAGACAGATGTCGTTGGTATGTAAACGTATTTTGATTCAAATTTTAACACACGATTTCCAAATTTCTTTATATGAACATGAATGTCTGTTCTCTGTGTTTTAACCTATCAAGAATCTATTTGCAGTGATATCACGAGTTTACGTAGCGGGAAACTTTAAAAATTTAGATTTTTTTCGCTAAACAGTAGATTTAAACTAAGAAAATGCAATTCCAACACGCTATATGCCTACCAACTCCTGTAAAAACATAACCTCAAATTAGAAACTAAACCGGATTTCATTTATTTGCAATTTCATATGTATTTTTTTGACAGTAAGCAGTCTACTACATACTTAACTGCATAATGATTTCTCGGTAAAGTAAAATACCGAACTACTTGAAAACTTGTTAGTTTACCGTTGTTCCGTAAAAAAAATACTGAGAAATCGGAAACCGAACGTGTTTACCAAAATACCGTGAATTTTTTTACCGAAAAAATTCCGTAAAACAGAGAATTTACGAGTTCAGTAAACTAAAATACCGAAACCCGGAACCCTGACATCATTTGACCGAGATTTCGTCGAACAAAAAAGTTCTTACTGAGATTCCGTAAAACAGAACTGTCAAAATAACGAGTGCTTCACTAACAGTTTTGTTCGTGTTTCGGTGTAGATGTAAAACGAGCAGGTTTTGCGGCTGATTATTATTATGGAAAAATCTGCAGACTAACTTAAATATTGAGTGAGTATACTTATTTTTAGATCTTGTTTTTTGCTGCGAAGAATATTTGAAGACAAAGGATTAAATCAATTCTTTCTTCATTCAATTTTGTAGGTTATCGACTCGCTTCGCAGGATGGAAATTGCAGAGTGATAGCTGTTACTTTATTTCCTGGAATCAATACAACTGTCCCGTTTTCACTAATGCACTGTTTAGTTGAATCATTTCACTTAATAAATAATAAATTTATGTGTATATTTAATCGGTTTTGATCATATTCTAGGTTTATCTGGAAAAATCACGAAAAACGTACTTCAGTAAATTTTACCGAAGTTCTCGTAATAATTTGACAGTGAAATTTTCCAAATTCCGTAATTTTTTATTGAGTATTTCGGTAGAACATTACCGATAATCTCGTTAAAGTTTGACAGGTTTTCAATTTTTGGTTTTACAGAATCTCGGTATTTTGATGTACTTCAGTAAATTTTACCGAAGTTCTCGTAATAATTTGACAGTGAAATTTTCCAAATTTCGTAATTTTTTATTGAGTATTTCGGTAGAACATTACCGATAATCTCGTTAAAGTTTGACAGGTTTTCAATTTTTGGTTTTACAGAATCTCGGTATTTTGATGTATTACAGAGATCTCAGCTGTTGAAATCTCGGTAATGTATTCTACCGTACTCGTTGATAATATCTAAGTATGCAGATGCTGCTGAAAGTTTCTAACCAGCTGTATTCTTTTTGACGCCAAAAACATCCATTACGCAAATATCGCATGAAAGAACAGAACAAAACAGATAGGCAACATCAAACAAAACTTTGCACAGTGTTTTATTTTGCCGTATTCGTGCGATTAATTAAATAGCGTTTCAAATGTTGATTATACCCATAATTTATGTTCTGAGAAGTTTCAAGATATTCAAAAATACATCTTTAAATGTAGGAATATGAGTGATCAATCCACCTAAAAGTGAGATAGAAAATTTATTTTTTAACAGATTGAGATAGATGCATGATGTCTTCGGCAAAATTTTAGGTGATCTCAAAACAATAAACTTTGTCGAAGACACCATGCGTCTATCTCTAATATGTCACGAGCAACATAAAGTTTTCTATGAAGAGGTCCTGAAAATCACAATTTTCTTCATAACTTTTTTCTCAGATTTTTCCGAATTTTTAAACCTTCTACTAAGTTATCAGTCATCCCAATATGCATGTTTATGCTGAACATTGTTATTATTTATCTCCCAAAATAAAAAAGTTATTTGACATATTTCGATATTTTTGGGGATACTTTCACCTCAACCATCTCAAAATTACGCAATTTTATTTCTATTTCAAGCAGTAAATGTGGAGCAGACGATTGAAAAATGTACTAACTGGGGAAATAGTTAATTAGAAATTTACGAAAAATATAGTCCAGCAGGTGGGACTCGAACCCACAACTTCTAATCTCCGGTCAGATGCGTTTCCGATTACACCACCGCAAGACGTATAAAACGACCTCGCTAAATAGCTATTTTGTATCGCTTGCACACTTTATCGCACGTCATTATTTACTCAGTAGAGAGTATTGTTTTGGTGGCTGGCTATTTGTTTCGTGGCAATTTTACGCACGTGGCAGTTTCATACGATGAAATAACTATCCTTAGACTTTCAATTAAAGGTACACATTTTGGTATGTAAGAGTATGTAAGTAGCCTTTTCGCCTGTTTTTCAAAGCTATTCGGTGCCGATTTTTGTATAAAAAACTTAAAAATAAAGCAGTTTTGAGTTTCGAAAGTGGCCCCAAACGATCCTGAACTAAACATGCATGCATGGTTTGATAAGATTACAAAAAATGGAGAAAATGTTAGAAATAGATTAACTAAAAATTGAGTTTTTTCTTATATTCAGTTATATATTCAGTATTGTAAGCATATATTGACATTTCAAATCGCTACCCGTCAAATGAGCTGGCATTTGCGACGGGAATGTCCACGGTCCTTGCAAAAAAAAAGAATTAATATGGTCATTTGTCCACGGGGGGGTTTAATAATCGTTAAAAATCTGTCCACGTGGTATGTGGATGGCCCCTTAAAACATTTTCGGAAGACTCGAAATCTCTGCTCGCTCCTTTTGAAATCGGGGAAGAAGAATAAATTGAATTTTGAAAAAAGCTACTATTTGCATCCACGCTTACAATACTGAATATACAACTGAATATAAGAAAAAACTCAATTTTTAGTTAATCTATTATTTATATAATATTTATTTTATAATATCTAACATTTTCCCCATTTTTTGTTATCTCATAAAACATGCATGCATGTTTAGCTCAAGATCGGTCGGGGCCACTTTCGAAACTCAAAACTGCTTTATTTTTTAATTTTTGTATACAAAAATTGGCACCGAATAGCTTTGAAAAACAGGCGAAAAGGCTGCTTACATACTCTTACATACCAAAGTGTGTACCTTTAATTGAAAGTCTAAGGATAGTTATTTCATCGTATGAAACTGCCCCGTGCATAAAATTGCGTAATTTTGAGATGGTTGAGGTGAAAGTATCCCCAAAAATATCGAAATATATCAAATAACTTTTTTATTTAGGGAGATAAAAAATAACAATGGTCGGCATAAACATGCATATTGAGATGACTGATAACATAGTAGAAGGTTTGAAAATTCGGAAAAATCTGAGAAAAAAGTTATAAAAAAATTGTGATTTTCAGGACCTCTTCATAGAAAACTTTATGTTGCTCGTAATATATAAGAGATAGGAACATGATGTTTTCGGCAAAGTTTATTGTTTTGAGATCACCTAAAATCTTGCCGAAGACACCATGCGTCTATCTCAATTTGATAAAAAAATAAATTTTCTATCTCACTTTTAGGTGGATTGATCACTCATCTTTTTACATCTAAAGATGTATTTTTGAATATCTTGAAACTTCTCCGAACATACATTATGGGTATAATCAACATTTGAAACGCTATTTAATTAATCGCACGAAAACGGCAAAATAAAACACTGTGCTCTGCTGCAAATCCTAGCCCACGCTTTCGCATCCGTTTTTCGCTGTTCCTCCATCCTACATTGATTTTACAGTGCATCGTTCGAACAGTTCGCTCTAATAGTTTGAACATGCAACAAAAATGTATTCTTTTTTTGCTTCAATGACCAGACATCCCAGCTGGTCTCGAAATACGATGCTACCCTAACAAGCCAGGCATTGTAGGTTCGAGTCTCGACTCGGAAGACCGTTAGTGTTAGTAGGATCGTAGCGCTAGCCCTGAATCGTCCTTTACACTTAACAGTTAGGTGCGATGTACTTGTAAAATAAACAGAAGGTCGAGTTCCGAATCGGAATGTAGCACCAAGGCTTTGCTTTTGACCAGACAAAAAGGTAATACTAAATCTATCAAAATCATGTTAAGACAGGACCGCATTCAAGAGATTTTTCAAGCTGGAATTCAGTAACAATTCACAATCAATAAAGCAAAGCAAAGCCTTGGTGCTACATTCCGATTCGGAGCTTGACCTTTTGTTTACTATACACAGACTTCGCAGCCAACCGTTAAGTGTACAGGACAATTGCGGGGCTAGCGCTACGATCCTACTGTCTCTCCCGAGACAAGACTCGAACCTACGACGACTGGCTTGTTAGGCCAGCATCGTACCTCGAGACCAGCTGGGGAGGCGTCAATTCACAATCAACATGAATGAAAAAATTAAACTGAAAATCTCTCAACCATTCAAATTTGGCTCAACAAAATTTCTTGGATCGACACCCCGCGACTGTTGAAACCATTTTAACTAGTTATTTGAATTACTTAGATATTTTCGTTGGAGTTGGAAACCGAATTTCTCGACTAACGACAATAATTTTTATTACACCCAACATTGCGAGTAATGCATATTAAACGCGCTATACACAGCACTGCTTGCAACATAAGTAGGGACAGTGGTAAATCGCGATTTCGCGGAAGCCGCGAATTCCGCGAAATCCAGCATCGGCCGCGAAATTATCAAAAATCCGCGAAATGCCGCGAAAACCAACAATACGGACAAATCTAAAGATCAATAGGCACCTCGATGGCAACGGGAGGCCTTTTCCTACGCAACCAATAAGATGGAATAGTACTACTGCTCTCTTACAACGAGATTTTGTCAGCCTGGGTTGAATTGTTTTCGGACGGCTCAGTTACTAGATCCTCTTTGAGCAAAGTTTTGGCGATAGGGGACCTGCATGATAAAATTTCCGAGTGTGCGAAATCGAAGTTGCAAGATATACCTACTTAGTTCAAGTAGCAAGCATTTTTGCATTTTAATAATTTTGGAAAGTATTCGAAACGCGGACGGTTTTTTGAACTTTTCCGGTTGGCAAATAAATATTTATCGATTCCTGGAAACTCGATAGATGCGGAATGCAGCGTGAGTCAGAATAACTGGAATAGTACGTGCCTGCTGACACCCAAATATGATTTAAGACAATTTGACACAGTAGTCCGTACTGCAAAGAAATCATGAATCGTACTGTTAAGTTACCGTATATTAAATTGAATGAAACGGTTTTTTTCATTTTTTTTACCAAAAAATGGACTTTATTTGGCGTTTTCTAAAGAACGGGTTGCCGCGAAATTACCGCGAATTTTGAATATTCTCTATTTTGCCACCCGCGAATTTTCAACTTTTTTGCCGCGAATTACCACTGTAAACATAAGGTACAATGTAAAAAACGATTGTTGGATATATGAAAACGATATCAAGATATTCGGTTTTCAACTTGAGCAACAATGAAATTCATTTTAAAAAATGTACATAAAAAACATTGCACGTATGCGGGTGGTACTGTACGATTATCATGAAAAGGCACTGTCGCTATACCAGTACCGGAGAGAACAAAGAAATCTCTCGACGAAAGAGCGTCGAAGGTCGCACACTCTCTTTGCTTTTGTGTGAGAACAAGAGAGAGCGAAATAATTCTTCACCACGAGCAGTTATGAATGGTATGAGTGTGATAAAATTTTGAGTGTAAAATGCGTTCTCTCCACCGCTAGATGTCGATACTAAAAATAAAGAGATTTTGTCTCGTTTTTGGTTCTTTAGTTGAACGGATGTGATATCAGCCTTGGCTAAAAATTGAATCTATCATTATTTTCCTAGTTCTAAAGCTCAAATCCAGAAGTCGCACGGTCGTTTTCAGTTTTGCGTTAAATCGCCAATTAGCAAAATCGATTTATCGTGCATAATCCGCCAGATGAAAATGATAACTAAATGGCAGCACCGTATAAGAATATTGAAAATTGGATTGCCCACCGTACAAAGATATTAAAAAAAAAGATGACAGGACCATACAAGGATATTGAAAAAAATGCTTCACCTTTGGTCACCTTGCCGTCGTTATCAAATGAGCCGTTGCGGAACAGAGTGGTCTAAAGACCATTTGTTTTCAAAAAAGAGTTTTTTACATAAACCGCATCTACTCAAGAAGCTGAAGTTAGGAGACTAGAAAAATTTCGAAAAATCGAACCTTGAAGCTGATTTATACCGTGTTGAAATTTCGTCCGAAGCAGAATGGGCGTTTTGTTTCGGAACAGAGTGGTCTTTGTATATAAACCGAGGTAATACCATCATGTAACATGTAACATATTACATGTGATGTGTAACTTGTCACTTGTCCTGTAACATGTTACACGTGATTTGTAACATGTTACATGTAATGCAACACGGAAAATGTAACATGTCAAAAATCATGTAATATGTTACATGTTGTGTTACATGTAATGTTACCCGTCACATGTTACATGTGACATGCCATGTACATCATTAAACATGTGACACTAGCCATTTTGTACGAGTTAACGTCATTTTTATTTATGTTTTTGTACATAGACCACTCTGTGCCGAAACGATACGAGGATTCCAGTAAAATATATATGAAGTCAGAGTGGTCTATGTACATTGGTATGGTAAAATCACTTATTTCGCCAAAAAAATGGTAATTTTATGTAATCACATGTTAAACCACTTCATAACCTTTATATTAGAACATTTTGTTTGAAAGAATCCGTTGAACAAAATTTTATTCAGAGATTTTTCGAAAATTGCTTCTCCTGACAAATTTGCTCGATGAACATAGACCACTCTGTTCCGCAACGGCTCAAATTACCAGTATACAAATTAGTTGGGCTTTCGTTAACGCGCAGCGACAATCGTGTCCGCTGCATACTGCGAGAGTCAGGTATCTTGTTCTAGTCAGCTTCGGAAAAACCAAATTCGTTTCATCTTGATATTAGGGTTTTTAACAATTGTATTTATATTTTTTGATTAATTTTTTTTACATTGGCATCTGCAAGAAAATACTACTTTTCATAAGCTTACTTGTAATTGAACAACATTATGCAAACATTAATTGCTGAGGATAATGTTGTTTGATACTTTAGCCCGGTTTATTTTCGAAGATAACAGACAGATGACTTTCAAATGACGCATTTTCGCAGGTTTTTGATATCTCGAAACTGTTCAAATTTGGTGGTTCTACTTACTTAAATAGACCTGAATGGAATTTTAACATGTTCAAAAAATTCTATGTCAGTTTCAAATTTTCTGCAAATGTACATTTTCGACTAGAAACTGTAATTTTTTATCGTTGCTATTCCCACGAACTTGTAAATGCAGGAAAATATTTTATGTGACATCTTCGCTTGGCAGTTGTGAGATACGGAAAGTTAAAACTAACAAGATGCTGCTTTGGAATCGGTGCGTGAGCTTATTGGTATTGACGAAAATTGACTGTATTAGGATGAAAAGTATTCATCAATATTTAAGAGATTTTTTTTTTTCTAAAATAGAAAGCTGCAAATAAATAATCAAAATATAGACCCTGTTCGATATCGGCAACACGCCAAAAATATTTCTGTTGCCAAAATCGAGCCATGCCAAAAATGAACGGTTCCTTTTCATGACCTTTTTTTCCTTTTTAAGTGGCCTATGACGACCTTAACAGAAGATATGGCCACCAATGAACTAGTTTTAGTTCCGAGTCGTTATATATGCCGCTTCATGAGTTTGACCTCAATAATTTGGGACTATCCGGAACTCAACGAGGATAGGTCCGCATGTGACCTATGACCTAGATACTTGATATGGCCACACGAGTAATTAGAGACATAGTACGGTTCTTAATACTGAGAATCAACATACATTTCTGTTGGAGAATGTTGAGCTGGTTGAAAAAACAAGTAAACTAAAAAATATGATTAAACATAATCGCTCGTTTTTGGGACATGTGTACCAAAAGTAAATGGAATGTCTCCTGGATTATTGAAATGTTCAATTTTGTTGCTCTATTTTTTATGGCAAAATGGTGCTTCTCCAGTAACCTTCAATATTATTTTGGAATGACTTCAAACCAATTCAACAACGCACCTTTTCGAGGATACCAATAATTGAAAAAAAAAGAGTGTTTAAAGAGGATTAATATCGAAAATCACCGCTTCACACCATAGAAGTGATTACCCCAATCGAGTGTATTTCCAAACCCATTGCATGAAATACATGGACATGAGACTAGCTGTCGTAATTCTACGTTAACTTTGCGGTAGTGTCTCGTACACAACATTTTAAACTATTTTCTGTTACGGAAATTTGAACGTAAATAAAAAAATAATCAAGTTTTGAGTGAATTATCAACAAACCAATGAATTGATTGAGAAAGAAAATTGTTATAAATGTTTCAAACAACAACTACAAGCAAACATTGGTTAACCTATAAGAATGGGCATGTTTTGTCATTTATCTTTTCGCTTGTCGCATTTTCATGTCAGGTACCATACATTGTTGGTTTAAAATATTTATGATAGAACAAAGCTTTTTGCAAAGAAATGTTCTAATGATTGTAAATTTCACATTTTGTGAATCTATTTCATTAACAGTAAAATGGCCCTTACACACCAAGGGGTAAGACGATGAGTAAATTTGAATTTTCCCTAGTTTTTCTGAGATAATCTAAAAAATAAAGAGCAAATCAGAGTAACTCTCATGTTTCTGAATATCCGTGCTTAAACTTTTTTCCAACCGCGAATATAAACATTAATGTTGCTCAGTCTCACCCTTCATATATTTATCTTGTTCTCAAGCTACTCAAAGATGTGAACCATCAGAGAACTTCGGAGTAATATTGAGTAAATTATAGTTACCCCCAAGCATACGATTAACTCAGTTAAAAGCTGTCTTGCTCTTAGTTACACACTTATATTTTATTTCTGAGAACTCAAGAGCTGATATATTCAGCGAAATATTTTACAAGCTTTCGGCAGAATTTTCAAGAACTTCGGCAAACAAAATGACAATACATGCTGGTTTACGGTAGATGGATATATTTGCGGAATATTCGTCGAAATATATTACAAACATTCGTTAAAAACTTCCCCGAGCTCGATCAGCTGTTGGGAAGTTTGCCGAGATAAATTAAATATGTATGTAACTATTTTTGTTTTAAATCAATTTTAATATTCATACCAATTGATATTTTTTTAGCGCTTGTGGAATCACCGAGACGAAATGAAAATGTGGCCGATCAAACAGACTGCAGAAGTGTTAACGAAGTATCGAACAATGTTATCAATTTAAGAGCACGCAAGTCCACAGCACGATTAACATCTACGGTAGTACAGAAACAAATAATTTTGCCTTCAATAAAAAACGAAACCGATTCCGATACACTTGGAAACGAAACTGTCAAAGCGTCGACATCTACTTTTAAAGCCAGCGATACTTCCAGCAGAATCAACATCTCTGCAAAAGCAAAAGAGTTTCAACTCGTTCCAGGTGCCAATAGTCGCTCAAATAGGCTATATTTAGTCTATCAAAATTATCGTTACAGTGTGAATGGCAGTAATAATAAAGTTTGGAAATGTACTCATCATGCTCCAATTTGCTGTAAAGCAGTTGTGATGTTAGATAGAGGACGTGTGCTTGAACTTAACAACCATGTACATAATCACCCACCACCCAAAATAAATTCACGAAAAAGAGAAGTGAAATCTAAAAATAACAAACGCATTGGGTCAAAATCAACTGACAACATAAAAATTTCGATGGTTTTGAAGAAAGAGAAGCAATTACCTAAAAGAGTTACCAAACAAAGTCAAACATCGCTCAAACAACAATCTAATGATTGGTTCATTAAAGCAAATCGGAAAACAGTAGATGGATTCACATATACATTTTGCGGACTGGGAAAAAATGGAGTCATACGCTTAAAATGCATTACAAAAGGTTGTTCAGGAAAATTATACATGTACACTCATGGAAACTTGTTACGAGCCACCAAGGAGCACAATCATGCACCACATGTATCGGATTGATTATTGGCGCTGACGACTCTGCTGATATTGGTTTGCTTTCTGCTTGCGAAAGTGAAAGAAAGAAATATTTTTGCTTGTGTTTTCACACATAGATTGACAGTTGCATATGAAAATTCGCGTAGGAGCGAACAGTCTTAAAGATCTCTTTTACTTGTGTCAGGGCCAATTGTCATAAACTCAAACACATACTATGTTCCCGCTAACACAAATGTATTCCCTGATTTCTTTAGAGTAGTGAGGGGCGAAAGTGCACATTGGTCTTTTAAAACATACGAGCAAAATTAACTGGCAACATTGTATGAATTTGCAGCACTACAGATCATTGCACGGTGACGTCGCGAATGACAAGATGAAAGAGATTCGACAGTGGTCGCGGGGTTGTTTACGTAGACTTGTGAAATTTTTCGGCTCGTGTGAAAATGCGGAAGTATGTTGTTAAAAATTGCGTTTACAAGAATAAACCAAAAGATTTGTTATTTTGTTATTTTGACTTTCCATCCAATTTCCACAAACGACACCTAAACAATCTGAGTGTTGAACGAAGAAAACTTTGGTTCAATGCTCTGCACTGCCGTTCCAAGCATAATTGTCCCAGCGTGCATAAGGTTTCTGTAGAACATGGGACAACTATGCTTGAAACGGCAGTGCAGCTGCAGGAAAACTTTTGGTGGCGAACTCTGCATTTTGATTTCGGTGATTGCTTCTCCAGTTTTTGGAGGAGACTTAGGGAGACTTGATCAGGGGCCTATAAACGTCAACATTTTGCCTACCAACCATAAATTCATCACGGCGGTAATATTTCATTTCAAATGCTTACAAAACTTATCTTATTCATTGAAAGTGCACATTGTACTGAAAACAAATGTTGAGCTCTTGTTTTTTCGCATCTAAAACGACATTCACTCTAGAATAAGTCTACCGACAAAATGGGACGTTTACTCTATTTCACTTGTTCTAGGGCAAACCAACCAAAAAGTGGGTACCAGAAACGCTGGTACCAGAATCAATGAGTGGTAGATGGAAAATGTATGGAGTTTGACAGCCACAAGAGCCCCCTGGACTTGATTGATCAAATAGTCTAAGATTTGGTCTGCGGCTTAGATGATTGAAACCTAGATATCCAACTTAAACAACAATACGAGCAACAAAAAGTGGCGCCCCTCCGAAATGGCGATTGGGTGAACTACATTTCATGAGCACACCTAGAAAAATATTATGGTATTTTCCATCATTTCAAGCATAGTTTTTAGTTCCAATCGAAGTAAAAATCAGACAAGTGAACCAGCTAAAAATTTTCGCTAGCAAATCAATCGGGAAAACCTGGTTGTGTACTGAAGTTCCATGTAAAGCGAAATTCTCGAGTTTTCGCATCGAGTGAAGCGAAAATCAGACGAAACT
The DNA here is from genome assembly GCF_029784165.1 of Wyeomyia smithii. NCBI lineage: Eukaryota > Metazoa > Arthropoda > Insecta > Diptera > Culicidae > Wyeomyia > Wyeomyia smithii. The sequence goes on along the minus strand of NC_073694.1, from coordinate 134,666,618 downwards.
GTCAGAATAATATATGAATGAAATAGCTAACTTTGCAATAAATAAAATCTTATGCTCAGTAACTAAAAATATCTAAATAGACTAACAAACCCATCGCGGCACTGGTCATGCTAATAATTTTGCCTTAGCCATGTTTTACATTTCAGTTGCAAATTGTTGTTTCTGGTCTTTATACACATATACGCTTTCTAGTCTTGATTTACAGACCATATTAGACACTGTAATTAGACGAGTCGATCTATGTTTGTTCCGGGTAAATTCCCTTCTGATGGCACCTCCAGTCAGGTTAGGTAACTTTCCATTAAGTTTTCCTCAGCTAGCCGTTTGCCTTATTAAAACCCGTTTGTTCTAGGATAGAAATATATTTCTATGTACTATTTTTGAAATGCTCTTAAAAATTACATTCAGCACTCAGTGTCGTCAACTAGGTGGAGTTTCATGTACCAGGCGGTCCACTTAATCTCGGCGTAGCTAGTCATTTAGTAAGGCCTCCTAATTCTCCTAAACTAGATACATGCAAAAAAATAAGGAAAATACTATTTCGGTGCGATTCCAAGGTTTCTGGAATGCGGAGGTGCTTCTGGAATTTATCGATTTGTCCATCACTTTTGTCTCCGACTTCCACGGACGCGCCCGATTCGTTTTTATTTCCCAATAATTCAACTTTAAACTGGGCTACGCGATTCGGGAAATGAAGATCTGTAAAAATGATTGGATTATATATTGGAAATACTAATTCAGTGCAAACATGACCATATAGAAAACTCGGTTAAAAACACCATACAAATCTAGTCAAACTAACGCCACAGACTAACAGACGTAACACTGGAACCTAGCTCCATCGCCACAAAAAACGTTCATTTCAAATTTTCAATCGAATAACAATCATCGCGCGAAAACGTCGTCTGGGGCGCTGTCATGCAATCTCATACATATTCTGCAGCTCCCCATTTGACACATGCAGTAACGCTGGCGCTGATGTCGAAATACATGACGCAGCGCGAACACAACAGCAGATGGTGCTAGTGTTACTAACGTAAAGTACTGAAATCATCCAAACGATGATTTTATTGAAAATTTGTTCGATGTGTTATGTCTGTTAGTCTGTGCTAACGCTCTTGAAAAGTATAAAGTTCCGTGCTATTTTTCTGTGTGAACAAATCTGGCCAAAATAATCACCAAAATGGTAGAAAGTATCATGATTTTTCCGTGTGGACATGTTTTTGTTCACTCAACGGCTTACAGATGGCGAACTTCATAGTGTTGCCTTACGATTATATGCAATGAAGCCCAACTTTAGGGATACCATCCGTCCTGATTTAGCAGGACATGTCCTGATTTTGGGACCCGTTTGGATCGTCCTGATTTATTTTTAATATTTTAGCATTTGTCCTGATTTTTCTGAATGATGCTGGATGTTCAGAAATGTTGAAGATTGTTCAGTACTTTAACTTTGACTCTGGAAAGAAACAGACTCATTTTGAATGATTTTTTTTCTATGGTTGAATTTTTGAAATTGTCTAGTCGTTGCAATCCTCAACCACAGACTAACAGACGTAACACTGGAGTCTATCTCCATCGCCACAAAAAAACGATCATTTCGAATTTCCAATCGAAAAACATTCATCGCGCGAAAACTCCGTCTGGGGCGCTGTCATGCAATCTCATACATATTTTGTGGTTTCACATTTGACACACGCAGTAAGGCTAGCGCTGATATCAAAAAACATGACGCAGCGCGAACACGGCAGCAGATGGTGCTAGCACAGACTAACAGACGTAACACTGGAACCTAGCTCCATCGCCACAAAAAAACGATCATTTAAAATTTCTAATCGGATAACTGTCATTGCGCGACAACGCCGCTTGGGGCGCTGTCATGCAATCTCATGCATATTTTGTGGTTCCCCATTTGACACATGCAGTAACGCTAGCGCTGATGTCTAAATACATGACGCAGCGCGAACACGGCGGCAGATGGTGCTAGTGTTACTAACGTAAAGTACTGGAATCATCCGAACGATGATTTTATTGAAAATTTGTTCGAAGTGTTATGTCTGTTAGTCTGTGGTGCTAGTGTTACTAACGTAATGTACTGAAATCATCCGAACGATGATTTCATTGAAAATTTGTTCGACGTGTTATGTCTGTTAGTCTGTGCCTCAACTATCTGACTTTCGGGTCCCAAAGCTATCCAGCTTTTTATGTACCATAATGGCGGTCGCTATGATGCGTGTTCTTAATAAGGCAATCCACGAGACAGTTTCGATCAGCTGATTTCAGTATGTTTGCAACTTTTGACAGCTATATGTATGTTCGATCGGTCGCAATTTGGATGCAATCCGGGTCGAAAGGCGTGAAAAACAAATGTTATCCGACCGGTAGCTCTAGTGTCGCGATTGCCAATCCTTCATACAAGAATAAAAATCACTTGATATCATTACCGACATTTGCAGCTTGAGAAACAACAATAATAACAAACGTACAAGCAGTGCGAACCTCTCTGCTAACGTCAGTTTTTGGATTTCTAAGAAATTTACAACACATATGTTGCAAGATTTATTTTTCTTTTGATAAAATTTGTTAGACTTCAAATTGACGTAAGCAGAGTTGTCAAAAGGGTGGGTGAGTTAATACGAACATTGTGTTTTAGCGTTCGCCATTATGGCGCGTAAAAAGCTGGATACCAGTTTTAATATATCATTTGAAAAAGCCGCGTTTTCTGAGTAAAAAGTGATTTTAAAAAAAATGTTTATCGTTTTCCTTCGCTTTTTGAATGAAGAATAAAAAACTGGTCGGAAGGTCTTAAATGACATTTCGCACACGTACGGTATATGGGAGAACTGTCATTTAAGGTATTTCGAGCAGTTTGTTATTCTTCATTTAAAAATCGAAAGACAACAAAACACATTTTTTTTAAAATCATGTATTGCTCAGAACATCGCACTCTTTCAACTGATATATAAAAATCAGAAAAAAAACCTAGAGAACTTAAGGACCCAATTTTAAACCGTTTACGTGTGCTGCAATTTTTAGGTATCTATTAACGCCTAATGAAGTGCAAATCTCAAATTACGAGTTTTATTTATTGATACCTCAAAAAAAGAAAACGCCTCATATCAAATTTGTACCGGGAAAAAAATTGTCCTGATTTTTAACCCCGACCGAATGGTAACCCTACCCAACTTGGATATCTATTTTTCTATGCTGAAGAGTATCGCGTTGCTCGAAAAAATATTCATCGCAAACAGTTTTTGTATTCATTGTTGTTTTACAAAATATTTTCGTTCGTTTTTACTAAAATAATAAATTTCATAAGCTTTAAGTAATAATCATGCTAGCGTACTTCGATTATTAAACTTGCGCTTCTCTGGATTTAAGGCTTTGGTTAAAACTTCGAACACAATTCATCACGGTCGAACTCAAAACTCTGAAAAAGCTTTTATACAACGGCAAATCGAAAAAAACAGACTCGAAAAATTAGTATGTATAATATTTGTACATTCAGTATTCCTGAAGTTACTAAAAACTTCGTTTGAGTCATGCATGCGTTACAACAAGAAGATAGTTACACGCTATCAGAAAACGACGCATGTTCATGTTCTCTGTTTTGAGAGTAGTATTCGTTTCTCCCTCCCGGATTTTTTCCATAGACCTTCCTATCTGCGCTAGTATTAGTGGTCGATTTCACTAATACAAGTTTAATTTTGGTTGCAAAAATCAACACGCTGGTAGTAACAAAAAATTTCCTCCTGCCCCGAGCTTTTATTCAAGTTGTAAGCCGATTTTTAGTTTTATTTCATCTGGTTTTCCACTAAAACAAAGTTTTTTAGAATAGGTAACACTAATGAACTAGCACAGACTAACAGACGTAACACTGGAACCTAGCTCCATCGCCACAAAAAAACGATCATTTCAAATTTCTAATCGAATAACAGTCATCGCGCGAGAACGCCGCCTGGGGCGCTGTCATGCAATCTCTCATACATATTTTGTGGTTCCCTATTCGACACATGCAGTAACGCTAGCGCTGATGTCGAAATACATGACGCAGCGCGAACACGGCAGCAGATGGTGCTAGTGTTACTGACATAAAGTACTGGAATCATCCGAACGATGATTTTATTGGAAATTTGTTCGAAGTGTTATGTCTGTTAGTCTGTGAACTAGGATTCATAGGTGCAATATTTTTCGAAATTTAATATCAGCTGATTTTTTGGTTGAAAACAAATCGATTTTATTAGGATGCAGACTAAGCCTGTATTAGTGAGATCTGGCGTAGAAAGCTCTATTGAACTACACTAAAAATATTATTCACGTTATAATTAGGGATCATTCAAATAATACATAACGCGCTCAGGGGTGGGGGGTATTCAGTGAAGCGTTATATTGCGTGTGGCAAACATGTAAAATTGCGTTACACGGGGGTGGGTGGGTATTGAAAATTGACAAATTTCGCGTTATGTAATATTTGAATGAACCCTAATTATAACGTGAATAATATTTTTAGTGTAGTTCACCGGAAAAGTTTGTGAATATTTTCCACTGTCATTTTCACGTAGATTTTATGTGATTGTCATTTGAATTCATCATGAACTGGTGAGATGATTTATCCTATGAATCTTATGCAGTAGACATATGCATTGCATGTGAGTTTCACGTAGAATTTAACTACCGGTAAAGTGAAAAGCATTTGATTGTCTGATAGGTTCTACGTTTTATACAACGTATAATTTTCAATTGTGGTTTCCCAAATTCTTCAGAGACTAGGAATAGTTTTCAGAAATCATCCAAATATGTTGCTTGATAAGTCACACGGGCATGCAAAATCACCAATTCGTAAATGAATTAAGTTTATTAAGTTTATGTTAAGGAAATTCCTCGCAAGTTGAACTGAATCTGTGTGAATACTCGATGCCGGATTCTTATGGTTTTTCTAAAGCTCACTTATTGGGAAGTCATCGAGGAATTCCTTTCATGTTCGAAGACTGAATCAGACAACAGCTTCGCCATTTTGATTTCTGTGTATTTTCGCACGGAGAGTTCACGCGATACTTCATTCTGTTTGACGTTGCCAGGTTGACGTAGATGCTACGTGATAAAACATAGTGATTTTTACGTAGATGTTTTGTTTGTCACATAAATCATACAAAATGACAGAAAATGAATAGAGCTTTCTGACAGCTCAGTCCTGACAGCACTTTGTAGGCCTCATTTTCCATCCGACTTACACGGTGTAAAGTGCACCAATACATGCACGATTGGAAAGGTCTATAAGTACAGGAAATTCACGTAACAATAACGTGAAAAATATTTTGAGTGTAGGACAAAGTGTTGGTACAAGCGGATGACAGCCCTATCTAAACTTTACACGTTTGACAAGGCAACATATATCAGATGTCAGACAGATGTCACGGATCCTGCTGATGATGATGTTGCTTTTGCGTGCGTTATGTCAGCGGTTCCGAGCTTTCTGTCAAAATTTCATTCATGAATTGAGTTCAGAAACGTCTCGTAAAATGGTCTATTTAAAAATAACGCCCCGAGGCAGACGCCCAGCAAAAATTCCATAGACATCACTTTTGTCGGGAAGACTCTTCACTCATTCAAAATAGAAAGAGATAGCATGTTGCCATCCCCTTGGTGGGGTAGCTACATCGCAAGAACGAAAACGACATTATTTGCATTGCTTGCTGGCTGACATCTCTATCTTACTTGCATTGCTTGCTGGCTAACATCTCTACTTTACTTGCATTGCTCCGTTGAGAGGGTTGAGGTTGAGAGTTATTTATTTTGCATCTTTAACATCATCAACGTCATTCGCGTTGACGGTGTTGCTGATATTTGTTTGGTTTTTGCATGCGAGAAAGAAGGAAGGAAATATTTTTGCTTTTGTCATCACGCACATTTTGACAATTACATATGAGTGTTCACGTAGGTGCGAACAGCCTTCAAAATCTCTTTCAACGCGAATAACCCGAATTGTGGACTTGCGGATCCCACTGACAGAACTGAATTTTGTTATGCGTATGAAAGGTATGAAAAGTGTCGAGGATATGCTATCCCTTTCTCACACAAGCAGATATGGTAGTTCTTTCGATAAATATCAGCTTGTGTATCATGTGCGTCATGTGTCATGCTACTTGATGCCCCAGGTATAAATGATAGATCCTAAAGGTATGTTATTCACGTCGATGCATAAGTATTATAGAGCTTTCTACGCCAGATCTCACCAATACAGGCTTAGTCTGCATCCTAATAAAATCGATTTGTTTTCAACCAAAAAATCAGCTGATATTCAATTTCAAAAAATATTGCACCTATGAATCATAGTTCATTAGTGTTACCTGTTTAAACAAACTTTGTTTTAGTGGAAAACCAGATGAAATAAAACTAAAAATCGGCTTACAACTTGAATAAAAGCTCGGGGCAGGAGGAATTTTTTTGTTACTACCAGCGTGTTGATTTTTGCAACCAAAATTAAACTTGTATTAATGAAATCGACCACTAATACTAGCGCAGATAGGAAGGTCTATTGAGCGTTATGAACTTTTTCCAATTTTGTATAAGATTTAAAATGATTATTATTTAAAAGTTTAGTTTAAAAACTTATAAAACATACTTTCATGAAAAGTTATAGAAATGATGTTGAAACATGTTTTATTTGAGAGAAATACATAAACATGCTGGGGTTTAGGTAAAATATGCTGTTTTTCATCATTTTGCCGGAAACCTTTTTGCACTTTTCGTTTTCTTTCCTGTGCTATAATGGCGCTTCTATATAGAGTCGCTTATGTTTCACAAAATTCATGAGCTATTACAATGACTAAGATTATGCTCCAACTATTAGAAATATAGCATTTTTATATATTTTATTTCGACATATTGTCGCAATTTTTCACACTAAATCTAAAATAATACTGATTTCTAGTGTGTTTCAACTGCGGAGATTCACTCTCCAACCAAAAAAATCAAATATAAAACAATATAAAACGAGAAATTTCCAAAAATGTTCCGAATTCCATACAAACCGCGAAAATTTTCATAACGAGATTTGTTTGTGTGCGTGTATGGCGTGGATAGACAAAAATGTAGCATACCTTCTAGAACTGTCATCTATACCTGGGTCTTTGACTGTTATTTTTATGTGACACTGGCTGCACATGACAACGTTTCTGGCTGGTGTTTTCAAACTTTATTCTGTTTTATTCGCTTGTTATATTTTTTCAAGAGGTGCAAAAAAGTGTAATTCTGGTGTAGCACGAAAAAAAAGGATCCTTTTTTAAGTGCAGAAGTGTTACACTGACGCAACTACACAACATTGGTTTGTTTCGTTTGTTTCGTAAAAGGCTTGTCTCATTTTTGACAAATGTTTGTTTATATTAAATAAGCGAGAGTGTGAGAGAACGTTGTGAGCGCAAAAATGACATTAGGGACGCTGTTCGCTTCACAGTGGCGGAATAGAGTCATTTTTCTCTCTCGTGTGTCGCGATTGTATGGCGTACAAACATAAGTCTGCAATGGCTTGCGAAAAGTGTCCTGAACTACGAAAAAGTGATCGAATATATGTGAATCTAGCAGGATGTGTAGATTATAATGATTTTTAATCATTTGAAAGACAGTGGCCTGTTTTGATCAGTAATACAGTGAAAAGAGTAACTCAAAGCTTAAAGCTGCTCAGAGTTCAAGATATTGAACGCCTGTCTGCTCTATTTATTGGCTGGTGTATCGCATACAATACATTCTCAGCAGTAAAGAAACGAAAGCTGCTCTTGGTACTGCCTCTGCTTGTCCTCATTGTCCTTTCCAGTGCCGTAGCGATTGGACTATTTTAATATCTCTACGAAACAGAGTAGGAGAGTTCTTTGGAAAAAGGATCCATTGGGCGTTGTAGATCTACTTGTTAGTGGTAGTTTTGCAGGCGTTCTAGCCGATGGTGTTTCCGTGTGTGTTTCCACTTCGATATCTGTTCACGTACCACGAATGTATACCTATCTACTGCTGCTACAATATAGTGCGAAGTTTTGAACGATCAAGACTGCAAAATGGATACTGCTCTGTGTAGTGATGAAAATGTAGCTATGCACGAAGGATTGGAAGAAAAAACCTGCCGGTTGTGTTGTTCTGGGGAACAGAGTGACCTCAGGTTGATCTTTCCGGTGGGTACTTTGTTTAATACAAATAAGTTGCTTCTCGAAAAGATCTTTGAATGCACCGCAGTACAGGTAAGACAAGACGCCATCAAAAATATCGATCCGATTTAAAGCAGATGTACGAATAGAAAAAAGTCAATTCAACATACATTTCTTTTTCATCTTCTCGTCGCACATATGCAGATCATCAACGAGGGGGACGATCAAAACGCCCTAATTTGCAAGGCTTGCGTTGACAAAATTGACGACTTCTATACGTATAGACAACAGTGCCAAGAAAACGATGACCGCATTCGTAAGCGCGTTCAAAACTCTTCACAAGTCCGCATCAAACAAGAAAAAGACTTGCATTTGGACATAACTATCAACGAATCAATTCCAGCTTGTGAAGATGAATTTCTGCAGGAAGAATCTTCACAACCTAGGCTTTCATCCTACTCGGCAGCGAATGAGGTGAGTTACGGCGCAAGTCCGTTTTTCATGCACTATTCACTGCCAACAGCAGCAGCAACTTGATAGGCACGAGAAACAATCTGCTGCTGGTGTGTGCTCTACTCCAAACTTCGATTTACAAGTGAACCGAGACCGTTCTATGAACAGACGAGTGTTAGTTTCCAAAGAATGTTTGTATACCTATACTTGGGTTCTATGACAAAAATGAAACGAAAATGAAATTTTTGCTTGCTCGACTGCATTTCTTTTGCTTCTTATCTTCGTTTGTTTGTTCAAAGTGTTTCAAATAATCGTCTCTATAGTATTGCGTGTGTTAATTGTTGAATTTTTTTTTTGTAATCCTAAAAACTGCCATATTTTTTAAGAAAAGTCGACTCGAACAAATTTCATCTGATAACGATAACCTAGGAAGTCACTCAGTAATTATTGCTTAGTTAATAAAACGAAATGTTTCATAGAACATTTTGTCAGTATAGAGATCCGCCCGTAATATGTTTTAGTCGTTTTATTTTAATAAAAATATTGTAGGGTATCGAACGTCTTCGTCAGTGGTTTTCTTCGGCCCCCTTTTGCATAAGATTGCTGAAGAAAAACTGCCGAAGAAAACCACTGACGAAGACGTGCGATACCCTATGTGATATTGATATATGGCCTAGTCGTATGACATTAGAAATGTTATAAAGATATTTATAGTTTTTTATCATCCCAAAATATTGATGCGGTTTTTTGGCTTGTAATTGTGAAAACTTGAAGATTATTTCTAATACTTAAAACGTGCGGAATCGACTCTAATATTATTTAACTTTAATAAATTGATTTATGTGTGATTCTTGTTTAGTCTAAATTTCATATACAAATTCTTTGTCCTGAGTTATTTCTATACGTAAAAGTTAGTTCTTGGCCAGTTGTACTGAAATAATAAAGACGTAAACCCGATTTGTAAGAACAGTCAGGGTTGCTACACTTAATCCTTTAATTCTACGAGAGTAACAGATATTTGCTCCAAACAACTCCGCGCAAATACAATGATGAATTTATCGATCAGTAAAATCACAATAATTATTCAAACGAAGGATTACATACGAGCAGCCGAAATATGAAGCAACATGTATCACAAACATGCTAGATATATAATTTAAATACATGTAAATATACAATCCTATTTTTTTTCTGTTGAGTAATAGCTCGAGGCTTTTAAAATAAGCCTTTTAATGTTCGAATCATTTTTAGAAGCGCTTTTGCATTTTTAACAAAATCAATACATAAAAGTTATACACTAAGGTCGCTTTTTACGCGGTTTTTTTACGTGGATTCCAGAATTTACGCGTTTTTTTACGCGGATTCCGGAATTAACACGGTTTTTTACGCTGATTCCGGAATTCATGCGGTTTTTTTACACGGTTTCCTTTAATGCGGCACATATCCCCCGCGTAAAAAGTGACTTGAGTGTATTTAGGATACTGATAAATGTTTAGCTCTGCTGCTATCAATTGGTAAGAAATAATTGATTGATGATTGATGATTTGCAACAAGTCCAAAATAAGACCCAACAATGTCTAGTGGATGATTCAGTCGGTTAATTTTTTGTAAATCGTTCAAAATATGTTTTAGTCCATCCTAAAAATATACATTACGCATAAAAATATGAATTTATATTGTTGGGTATTAACATTGATTAGCCTTGCTAATTAACGATATCTGTATATGCTTATAAAACGCAGCTATGAGTAACATTATTTTATGCCTGTTAAAACAGTTTCATCAAAGTTCTGAAATCGAACCAGTGAGTAAGGATGGTGAAGACAGTTTGCTTCAACCTATGACTTTATCATCGCATCACACCAGCTCATCACTAAATCATGTTGCAATAACAGATGAGGTAACTAAATTTACTTTCATTTTATAATACCCAGTTCAATAATAACTATTTTCAAAAGATTACTATTAAAGGCGAAACTATCGTAGATGATGACGACGTTTATTATAACAGTGACGGCGAGATCGCAGACATGTCATCGCCACAAAAACAACAAGCAGCATCAAATCAAACTGGAAATCAACTAGAAGTCGCAGTAGGCAACAGTAATGGTACCAGTACTAAATCACAATATCGCATCGTGATGAATGCTAGTAACCGCGAACGGTTAGTTTTCCAAGGATACCTGTACTGTCGACATTTTACTCGGAGAGACGGTTCGATTCATTGGAGATGTAGGCTCGGAGGTTGTCAAGCAGCAGTCAATTTACACTCGGATGGTACTATAACACACGCGAATACTCATGGTCATTGTCATCCACAAAATGGATTAGAAGATGATATTGGTGTGTTGGAACCTTCTGCAGCTGACGACGAGAAGGAGGCGCAAGTTGATGTCGAGGCTTCATTCGAACATTTTGGAGAGGATGATACGACACAAGAAGATATAAACGATTCAGAACCAGTTGCCGTTAGTTCGGATAGTTTGCAGATAGTACCGAACAAGAAAAAAGGAGAAACATTGGTTCATTTGGGATTCAAATACTGCAAACGATATCTGAAAATGGATGGATCTACGTTCTGGAAATGTCGTTCTAACAATAATAAATGCTCTGCTGGTGTGTATGTGTACCCAGATTCTAGGGTTAAGTATCATGGTATACATAATCACGAAAAGGTTGTAAACGAAGGCCAAGAGGGAGATCATGATAATTCTATTGAGGGAGATATGGAACAACCGTACACCATCATTGAGGATGTTGAAGACGATGATGAACCAGAGGATACTGATGATATGGCTGCTTTGCTAACAAGCAGTGTCGAGGTAATGATGCCTGCGGATCAAAAGCAGATCAAGAAAGATTACGAAATAACTACAAATGTCAAAGGAAGAGAATGTTTAATTTACGAAGGCCACCAATATAGCAAGGATAGGGAACGAGTTGATGGAGCAGTATTTTGGCGCTGTCGTCGAAATTATGATAAATGCAGAGCAATGGCTATTGTTTACAACAATGGCAAAGTTGAAAAGTGCGGTGAGCATCATCATGAAACTGACAAACGGTATCTTGAGCGACAAGAACAAGGAACCGGTAGTCGAATGTATCGTATAACAAAGAATCAAAGAGGTACATATATAATTTCCAATTTCCATATATATATATGGTTGGCGTGCAGCCAAACCGAACCAAGCGCGAAAAACATTAGGGATCTTCACGTCGAGCACGTATAGAAATACCCAGCCGTAAACTGTGTATCATCCATTACTCGTCAATGGAGGTGAGTATTTTTAACGGCTGGGTTCTTATGTACAAGCTCGCCATGAACACCCATATTATTTCGAGTAACCGGTATTCAAAGTTTAACCACCCCGTACGTTTTCTGTAAGCTAAGAGAATTTTTATACCATTATGAGCTCTTCAAATGATTTCGATAATTTTCTTGGAATATAATATAGATTATCGATTGTCACATCCACTGGTGTTCGTCTTTTTTTTGTGAGACCACTGCAGCCTTTATTTTGATCTTTAGTGGCTGTTAATAACTGAATTGTTTAAAAAATGGCGCTTGTTCGGTCTTATCGCACCTCGACCATCTATGAAAAATAAAATATAAAATTCCAATTTTTATGAACATTTGACACATGATGAATTCAAATAACGCATTTTATTCCAGGAAACGATGCTCTCGTTTTTGATGGACACCGTTTTAGCAAGGAATGGTCACGAGTAAATGGATCTATCATTTGGCGTTGCTCGTATAAAAGCGGTATATGCAAGATGAAGGTGGTTCTGAATGCCGACGGATATGTTCATCATATGGGAGCTGACCACGAACACGATCATGAAAAAACCGAAACACCGGTAACGGAAGAGTATGCTGTAGAAGAAGATGTAGAGATAGTTGAGGATTCATTACTAACTCCAGCAAGAAATCAGCAGAAACCAGTTCCTACTCAACCATCCCAATCATGCCCAAATTTTACTCCAGAGCAACAAGCTGCTGGTGGATATCGCATTGTTAAGAATCGCAAAGGATTCGAAGCTTTGGTTCACGATGGCTTTCGTTATTGCAAAGTACGAGTGCGTCAGGATGGTTCAGTCAAATGGCTATGTAAAATGAATAAAAAAACCTGTCGAGCTGCTGTGGATTTGTTCCCCGATGGATCTGTTGTTAAGGCCAGTGAATATGACCACAACCATGAACGGCCCACGGACATGGACACAATCGAGGATGACGAAGAAGTTGAATCTTCTGCGTTTGAAACTTTCTACCCAATTGACCCAGAGGTTTTTGGAAACAGCCAATGGTATTATGTGAAGAATAGTAAGAATGGCATTAGTATGATTCATGCCGGTTATCGGTATACGAAAAAATGTGATCGCGTTGATGGTACTTCGTTGTGGCGCTGCTCAGCGTCTCAGCGAGGTTGCAAGGCAGGAGTTATTCTGTTTCCAAACGACACGTTAGCTATGGTAGAGAATGCTGAACATTCGCATAAGCCATATGAAAGTGTCAAACCATCGGAGAACGAGGGTGAAATGGTAGATACCAAGAAGCAAAAAGATACGAACGAAGCCAGTGAATTGGATAGAACCACCGATGAAAATGATATTGCGATGCATTCATTACTACAAACGGTTCTAGGTGGAGAGGATGTACCATGGATGGGAGGAGAAATGGAAAATGAGCCGACAAACGAGTCCGTGTGGTTTAACAGTGCCGCTGATCGGCCGTATCCGAGACCAACTGGACCACCGAACTTTAGAATTATAAAAAATCGTCGTAACACCGACAGTTTGGTCCATCGTGGATATCGTTATTGTAAAATTCGTGACCGACAGGATGGCTCGATTCTCTGGGCTTGCCAGATGAACAAGAAAACTTGCAAAGCTTCCGTCAACCTGACAACCGATGGTCGTGTGGAAGTTATCAATGGCAAACACAACCATCAGAAAACTGACTTTGACGATACTGATGAGCGACCTACTGAAAATATCGTTGACTCTAGTTCTGATGTTGGTAAGTAATACCGTCTGTAAAAAACTTTATAATTGTCTTTTTTGTAAGATTTGGACCACTGCGACCATTGTTTTGATCTTTTGTGGTAGTATCATGATTGTCTTTGACTAGGGCTTCTTTTTTCAAGCCAAGCAATAATCAAGATGAATGGGTTTTTTTAAGTTGGTCTGACAAGGTTAAGTACTTAAGACTAATTTACGATAAAAAACTTAATTTCAAAGAGCACATTGAGAGTATGCAAGCAAAGTGCATCAAATATACGAGATGTTTACTCTCATTAATCGAAACTCCCAACTTTGTTTAAAGAATAAACTTTTGATTTACAAACAAATTTTTAGACCAGCAATGCTTTATGCTGTACCGATCTGGTCAAGTTGTTGTTTAACAAAAAAGAAAACGCTTCAATGGATTTAGCATAAAATTCTGAAAATGATTTTACAACATCCTCCTTGGTTTGAATTACATAGACTCACTGGTGTTGAAACATTAGAAGCTATGTCAAATAAAATTATTAACAATTTTCGACAAAAATCGTTGCGATCCTCAATTGCTACGATAAGCTCTCTTTATAGCCAATAAGTTAGTTGTAAGTTTACTTCCCTTTTTGACAAGTAGGTTTAAATCCCTACGAATGATGAGTCCTAACTGCGAAAGCAAACAAGTCTTAACAATTAAAATTACAATTTTTCTAACAAAATTGAGAAGTCACCATTTGTGATTAGACACACATACTCATTATTCACTCATATTTATCATATCTGTTTAGTGGAATTATCCATTAAATGCTCAAAAAACAAGGCTTCGTGATTTCCAGATCGACTTGAACTGTCCTACAGTACGGTCGCATTTTACCAACAGCTCGAGGCTAAGTCTTAGACTACCGAGAGATATTGAAATTTTGTTTTTCGCTTTCAACAGGCAATCTTCTTGAAAGACTACCTGTTGAAACGCAAAGTAATAAATTTGTTTTTAACGTTAACGAGTGTTTAGTGAGTAAATTTGGTTTGAGATATTTCTAATTAAATTCTATAGTGAAGTGAAAGTGTAGTGAAGTTTCCCAGTTATGCCTGAAAAAAAATAAAAAAGCTCGCTTTGATGCGGCTTCAAGGAAACGTGAGGCATCTCCTCCAAGTGACACTGAAATTTCGACTAACAGGTATGATATTCTTTCTTTCGTTGGGGATCAAGAAATTCAAACTTCTCATACTGAGCATAAAGCCGTTATGAAGAAGGTTGAGTTCCACCTATTGTGGTATTTGTAGCAAATTTAAAAGCATTTCGATCAGAGCTGTCATCGTTTCTATCGGATGTGAAAGTTAATTTTCAAATTGGCCGCCAAGGCGAAATTCGTATTTTGGCCGAATCTCTTGATGGCCATAAACATCTTTTACAGTATTACACTTTTTGAAAGGTCTTTCAAATGACCAAACTAATGAGGAAATTAAAGAATGTTTGTCAGAATCACTTGGTTTTGCTCCCAACCAAGTAATTTTAATGAAACGAAAGGCAAATGCCAAAATTACCAAACTGGAATACACCAGGAAAATTACCTAGTACATTTTGATCGTACCAAAGTAAATAATTTGAAATGCTTGGAAAAAGCACGTGTTTTATTTAACGTGCGAATAAAGTGGGAAAATTTCAAGAGACATGGAGAAATCCATAATCTTACTCAATGTAGGAATTGTCAAGCCTATGGTCATGGAACTCGAAACTGCCATATGGCAGCAAAATGTATGATTTGTGGTGACACTGGTCACACGAAAGATATCTGCCCCGTGAAAGAGACCACTAATAGTTTCAAATGTGTAAATTGTGGGGGAAATCACAAATCTAATTTCTTTAATTGTCCTGTAAGGTCAAAAATTATTGCTTCCAGACAACGTAGGAATTCTAAGCAACCTGTTGTCAATGTGGGTATACAAAAGACTTTCAATACTGTTCAGGCATCACCAGCACTTTCATTAGCAGGTGTGTCTGTAGGTAATAATTTAAATTCAGATAACAAATTTCAGACAAAAAATCCTGTTCAGGCAACACCAGACTGTTCATATGCCAGTGTCCTTACAGGTAATATTTCAAATTCAAACAGTAACAAACCATTCGTGTTTGGTGCTGAAAAGTCAGCCAGTATTGATTTAGGTAGTCCAACTCCAGAAAAGATTGAATACCTACAACAATCCATGCTGCAGCTAATGTCCGTTTTGTTGAACTGTAACTCGATGTACGAGGCTGTTAAAGAAAGTATAAAATTTACAACTAATATTATTATGAAATTGAAATTCAGCAATGATTTTAAATAATTCTGTAAATTTTCTAAATTGGAATGCTCGTTCTTTAAAAGCGAAAGAGGGTGAATTTTTCAATTTTTTAACATATTGCAGTTGTGACTGAAACGCTTTTAAAGCCAAATATTAAACTAAAAAAGAACCCAAATTATATAGTTCATAGGTTTGATAGAATTGATGTTGCCTGTGGTGGAGTTGCAATATTTATCCACCATTGAATAAAACATCGTGTTTTACCCCATCTTGAAACCAAAGCTATCGAGAGTTTAGGAATTGGAATAGAAACAAGTATTGGCATTTTATTTATAGCCGCAGTGTATTTGCCTTTTCAATGCACTGGTGAGCGAAAAAATTATTTCAAGGGAGATTTGCAAAAACTCACAAGAAATAAATCTAAATTTTTAATCATCGGTGATTTTAATGCGAAACATCGATCTTGGAATAATGCTCAAAGCAATTCCAATGGAAAAATCTTGTTTAATGATTGCTCGGCTGGATTTTATTCAGTTTTATTTCCAAATGGTGTCCAAATGGTAC
The DNA here is from genome assembly GCF_029784165.1 of Wyeomyia smithii. NCBI lineage: Eukaryota > Metazoa > Arthropoda > Insecta > Diptera > Culicidae > Wyeomyia > Wyeomyia smithii. The sequence goes on along the minus strand of NC_073694.1, from coordinate 134,650,188 downwards.
ATGTTATTCTTCTATTAGGAATCCATCTACAATTGATTTGGTACTAACAAATCAAAGTCATTCATGCAGTGATTTATTAACCCATGCTGACTTTGATTCTGATCATCTTCCCATAACATTTTCTATTTCCCATGAAACTATTTTAAGTCCCACTAGATCTGTGTTAAATTATCACAAGACTAATTGGGATAGATATCGTTCTACGATCGAAGAAAATTTAAATGATGATATTATTTTACAAAATAGTGCTGACATTGACAGAGCATTAGATAATTTTAACAGCTTAATACTCAATGCCCTGAATTTATCAGTTCCTAAGGCTCGAGTGAAATTTAATGCACCAATCATTGACCGTGAACTTCAACTTCTTATACGTTTGAAGAACATACGGAGACGTCAATACCAAAGATCTCGTGATCCTGCTTTGAAAATTATTTTTCAAGAATTACAAAAGGAAATTAAACATAGATTCACTCTCTTGCGAAATGAGAATTTCATGAGAGAAGTTGAACAACTTAAACCTTATTCAAAACCTTTCTGGAAACTTTCGAAAGTTCTTAAGAAACCTTCGAAGCCCATTCCAGTCCTTAAAGATGGTGATTGCATTTTTCTAACGAATGAACAAAAATCTCAAAAACTTGCTCAGCAGTTTGAGAGCGTTCATAACTCCAATTTGAACGTAGTAAGTCCTATTGAAAATGAAGTAAACCAAAAGTATGATCAGATCACCACCCAAGAATTTCTTTCTGAAGAGGTATTGGAAACAAACTTGAATGAGGTGCGAACTATTCTCAAAAAATTCAAAAACATGATAGCACCAGGAGATGATGGGATTTTCTATATCCTTATTAAAAGACTTCCCGAAAACTCTTTAAATTTCTTGGTAAAAATTTTTAACAGATGCTTTGCACTAGCACATTTTCCTACGAAATGGAAAAATGCCAAAGTCAATCCAATTTTAAAACCCGAAAAGAATCCAGCTGAGGCATCAAGTTATCGACCAATTAGTTTACTTTCCTCTATTAGCAAACTTTTTGAGAGAATAATTCTCAATAGAATGATAACACATATTAATGAGAACTCAATTTTTGCAAATGAGCAGTTTGGTTTTCGCCATGGGCATTCCACTACTCATCAGTTACTTAGAGTAACAAATATGATTCGAACTAATAAATCTGAAGGCTATTCGACTGGAGCAGCTCTACTAGATATAGAAAAGGCATTCGACAGTGTTTGGCATAAAGGTTTAATAGCTAAAATGTCAAATTTCAGTTTTCCGCTTTACCTTACAAAAATGATACAAAGTTATTTAGCTGACCGCACTCTTCAGGTTAACTATCTTGAAAGCGCTCAAAATTTCATGGACTGTATATTCGCATCTACTAAAAGACAAAACACATCTTGCTTCTCTTATGGTCAAAGAACAAAATCTGGAAAAGGCAAAATAAAAATCTGGAAAAAATCTGGCAGTCATTTCGTGGGGTGAAAGGTTAATTTTTCGAATAAAAGGCTTGGGGTACGCAAAATTTGAGGTGACAAAATTGCAAAATTTCGCGCCAAAATTGAAGTGATGACCTTTTTGCGGAACAGAGAAAATAAAATCTGGATAAAATCTGGATCATCCATGAAAAATCTGGATAATTGGACATCAAAGCTGTCTACCTGGACACATGTTCAAAAATCTGGATAATCCAGCTAAATCTGGATACCTGGCAACGCTGGTGATAGTAGAAAAGGAAATTAGTTTTTTTTTCTCTCTCGTAGGTTGGCAAAGTTGCTAAAAGTGTTGCTAGACTTAACATCCTCCGGGCCGTTGAAGTTGATAATTTCAACACTTAGTGATTCTGATAATCCTTGTCGTTATTTAAAGGCAGAAGGCAAATCTTTTTTACGGCTCGTTTCGTTACCCCATCCTTCGTACGAAGACTCACCACTCGAGTGTGACCGTCATTACCAGGGTGCAGCTCGATAATACGTGCCATTTGCCACTGCAAAGGCGGAGTGTTTTCATCCACTATGAGGACCAGGGCTCCTACCTGATATTCGATGACCTTCACATCCTTTGGTCGCTTCTGCAATTCATGCAGATAATCTTTACTCCATAACCGCCAAAATCTTTGCTTCAGCTCTTGAACCAATTGCCACTGAGACAATCTACCTAGAGGGATTTCCTCGTACGACGGTTCTTGAATTGCTTGAAACTCACGCCCAATTAGAAAGTGTGCAGGAGTAATGACATCGATGTCATTCGGGTCCTCTGACATCGGGACAAGAGGGCGTGAGTTCAAGATTGCTTCTATTTGCGCCAACACTGTAGAAAATTGCTCAAATGATAGCTTCTGTTCTGCCATGACCAGCTTTAGATGGAATTTCACTGACTTTACGCCAGCCTCCCATATACCACCAAAATGCGGACTCCGTGGTGGAATAAAGGACCATTCGATTGCTCTCTCTCCACAAAATTTATTCATTTTCAGCTGATGTTGTTCTTCGCGGAATAAAGCGGCAAGTCGACTCATTTCATTACTGGCACCTTCAAAATTGGTGGCGTTGTCCGAATACAACTTTTTAACTAGTCCACGGCGGCTTACGAAACGTTGAAGTGCCCCATGAAGCCTTCGGTTGTTAAATCAGAAACTGCTTCAAGATGTATAGCACGTGTGGCCATGCATACGAACAAACATACATAGCCCTTCAATATTGCAGCATTTCTCATTTTGTTATTTGATCGAATCTTAAAGGGACCTGCGAAATCTATACCAGTATGCGCAAAAACCGGGGAAGGTTGCACACGATAATCGGGCAAATTTCCCATTAGTTGAGAAGCTCTTGTTGGCTTCGTCCGAAAACAAGGAACGCATTGATGAACGATTTTACGAATTACACTCTTCGCATTCATTGGCCAGTACTCTTGACGAACAATACCCAGAAGACCTCGCTGTCCGATGTGCAGATTCATACCATGTAAATATCGTATCAACGTTATCGTTAATGGATGTTTTTCAGGCAACAATGCTTGATGTTTGTGTTGGTATGGAATAGCTGCATTTTTCAATCGACCACCCACACGGAGGATTCCACCGCCGTCAATAAAGGGATTTAAATTACGTGTTGGGAATTTAAACTCCTTTCCTGCCTTGACTAACCAGCATAATACTATATGGGAATAACTCCAAAGTACCACGGAGTCAAATTTAACGTCGAGGGCATTCAACTGTGCCACTGCAAGCCTTGAAAGAAGCTGAGCCGCCAAAAGCTCAGCACGCGGGGTAGTAATCTGTTTCTGACTCTCCTTTTTCCTTGGGAGAATCCTTGATTTGCTACAAATCAGCCTTTATCTAGCTGATCCATCAGTTTTCACTAGCCTGCTATATAAACAGGCGCCGTATGCCAAATCCGAGGCATCTGCAAATCCATGGATCTCCACAGTAGCAATGGGCAAGATCGATCCGATTTTTGCAAAATCGATCTTTTCTAGTCGACTCATCGATTTTTTGAATCGATTTTTCTGCGCGCGATCTTCTGCTGAATCGATCCTTTGGATGGCAAGATCGTTTTTTTCCGCCTGAAAAATAAATGTGTGCAAAACGGATTGAAAACAATAGTGATTGCATTTATTGTTGCTAACGTAATCTGCGGCCGAATTCCGAGAACACTTTTCTTTGAAGAGAAGAAAATTTCTTTATTGATAGTATACGAAATTTTTCTCTCTCCGAAGAAGTGTGTGCTCGGAATTCGGACACTGATCTGAAAAATGTGTCAATTTTTTACCGGGATGTCCATAGTTGAAGAATGGGCTAAAATTTAATAGACATGAAACCGAGAAAAACGCATTTCAAATGTTTTTGTTGGCTCAAACAATTGTCTACGTCCATGACAACTTTTTTCATGAGTATGTCACCACCCCCATATCCAGCATATCCAGCTTTTCACGAACGGTAATGGCGTATAGTGCACGCAGCCCATTTTGACGTTTTCTGTAGGTCAAGCAAGCTGGATAACCTTGTCGTCGAGTTGAAAAAGAACAATCCGCAACCAAATTAAGTCCCTCCAGTATTTTTAACGCCGTAACCATTTTTTGCCTTTGTAAACGCGACATCAATAGACAAACCCGTATGAAATTTGGCTAATACGCTTGCGTTGTGAAATATATCAAGGATTAGGGGTGGGTGAAACGGCTCTTTTGCAAGAGCGGCTCTAAACCGACTCATGGTTCACAATGATTCACGAGCGTTGACAGTTCGTGTTGTCTCAGTAAACTTCGGGTTCGCGCGAACCAAACAGTTCTGGTGCGCCCAAAAAACCGTGGTTCTTTTTCGTGAGCCGTTCGTTCTTTCGCTCTTTCCTAAGAACCGGTTCATATGAACGGCTCGTGAGCCGTTCGCCCATACCTAGCGAGGATGAAAAGAACAACGAGACAAGACCTCGAACTGAATATAAATTACCAGACCACAAGACCGTCTCGAAAGTTTGACATATATTGTATACAATCATTACTATCTGATTGGTGTACTTTGGGTGGCAATGGAAATTGACTTTGACAGTTTTATTTAGAAGTAGTGTTCAAAATATCGCCTTCACGAACAGTTAGCAAAATTTCGATTTTTTGGATAACACCCGACCTCGACGTTTTATTCATTTCTAATAACCAGTTCACATGATGTAATATTGCCCATCTTGATTTCAAATCCCATACTCCAAATTTTCCGTGAAAACTAGATGTATGTATGTTTCAAGATCACGATATCACGGGATATCTGCTATAGTGTGAACAAGGCATAAGACATTTGGCACAAAAAAAACTATTACAAACTGTGCTTTTCTTCATAAGTCGAGAAAGTGAAATTTAGACCAAATACTCCTGAATTCCGATTTAGCTGAAATTTTGCATTGCATTGGATATTGAATTTACCATTTTGGATATTAGCCAACATTATTTCATATTTGCTACCTCTGCAAGTAAACTTTTTGAAAATTGGCTTCCGTAGGGACGTTGTTTACTATCGTTGTGGGTGTTTACTATCAAGCACCAATTTTTTGATTTAGGTAGAAAAGGCATATGCGCTTATTTTTCAACTTTGAGTAGCGGGGTACTCGTTAACTCAAATATTGCAAAAGTTGAATTGAATGGTCGTGTATATGCCGTGCTTTATTCTGTTCTGCATGGTGTCGCACTCGCCATTTTTGTTTATTTGAGTTTGTTCTGCGGATGTTCTGATTTTTTTTTATGAATTGGGTTGATCAGCTATATCAGTTTTTCATATCATCTGAATGATCTGAATTTTCCAAGTAAAACGTGATTTAAAAAAAATTCTATCATTGTCCTTCGCTTTTTAAATCACGATTTAAAACTTCCTGAAATCTGTTCGAAACCGCTACAATGACAGTTCGCCCATCTACCAACTGTCATTGTAACGATTTAGAGCGAATTTTTATTTTTCATTTAAAAACCGAACGCGACACCGCGCTAATTCAAAACAATTTTCGCGAATTTCCGAATTAACGTGGGTTTGGAACCAGAAACGTTTAAGTGTTTATCTAGTAAAAGACTTAGTCCAAAAAATACCCTCCGCCCACCGAAAGATTTGGAATGACCGTCAAAGAGGACAATTTTAAATACTGGTTCTAGAGCGTCTCGGGTTTTATCTAAAGCCCTTCTTGCTGGACTACTTTTCGCGGATTTAAAAAAAAACTTGTTTTTACGCGGATTTTTAAATTAGCGAGGTTTTTTTTTACGCGGATTTTTGAATGAGTTCTTTTTTTTTACGCGGATTTTCGAATTACCGCGGTTTTTATGCGTTTTTTTACGAGGTACGTATCCCCCGCGTAAAAAAACTGACTGTATACAGGTTTGGATTGCTCTTAGTGCATCCGAAACAATAGACCATTTCACGAATTGACAGGTGTCACGGATCCTGCTGATGTTCTTGATGCTTTCACGTGCATTATGTCAGCAGTTCCAAACTTTCTGTCAAAATTTCGTTCATGAATCAAGTTCCCAAACGTCTCGTGAAATGGTCTATGGGATGAGCGACAACGAAAACTTTTAGTGGAAAAAAAACGCTAAGAGTACACACGGTTAAAGAAGATGGCAATAAACTAAAAAAGCCGTATCGTTAGTAGATGTTGCGTACGAAAACTCGATGAACATGATTAATAAACCAGAAAACGCAAACAAAACAAAATCTCCATAAATATAACCAAAAATAGTCGTAAAAAGATTATACCCAAGTAACAATTTTTGTTGCCTAAACATTTACTCGATCACTTTTATTAGGCTACAGTTGAACAATAACCGAAATGGAAAATAAAAAACTACTGTTAAATGGTTGTTCAGTTGAATTTGGAGAAATTATCCGACACACAGTTTAGGAACGGCGAAGAGGGTTTTGAGCAACAACAGCAGAATATTGTATGCAACAATATAAAAATATTCTGATGTTGTTGTTTAAAACCCTCTTCGCCGTTTCTGGACAACTGTGTGCCGGAAAATTTCAACTATTGAACAGAAATTTTCTATTTTCCATTTCGGTTGTTGTTCTACTGTTGTCTGATCAAAGTTATTCAATAATTATAAAATGCTGTTCCAATTTTCATAGAGTTCCTCAGTTTCCGAGAATAAAAAAAATCTTTCGGGGCATCACTGACGTTGACGTTGCTAAATCTTTTAGTGGTTTAAAAAAATGTTTATACTGCAATAAATCAACTATACGACGCATCCAGAAGAATGTTTTATTAAACCGGTGATCTAGCGTTCGCGTCTATAAGAGCTAAAGAATTGCTCTTTGAAAGACTTCAAACGCATGTATGCAGCATTTGAACAACATGTGCAGAATAGTGGCGGAGTTGCCGTTTGAAACGTTCAAATAGCTTTTATCGTGATGTGATAAGTGGAGACCTTTAAAGCGCTTCAACGCAGCACATATTTATTAGTGCTGCTGGCATTCACTTGCAAACGTTTGAACAACTTCTGTTAAGCTAGAGTTTCACTGTTGAATAAGTACATGAACAAAGATTGCTGCAATGTTTGTTCAACAAATAGTTCAACGTGTTGTTTATTCAGCATCGATTGCTTCAACACTGCTTTTGGCCACATTTGCTCTCATAACAGCTTCCAAATTGTTTCTTGCGTACCGAACAAAAATCGATTTTTTGTAAAATCGATTTTTCAGGCTCGATTTTGTTATGAATCGATTTTATTGATTTTGATTAATCGATGCAGGAGAATCGATTTTTGTTCAAAGATCGCCCATTGCTACTCCACAGTATATGTTCTTTCCGACAGGATCCATCTCGGTATGGTCAAGTCATTCAGATGATTTAATTGCTTATGAAAGTCTGTCCAAAGATTAGCCAATTCGGTTGGAACTGGTTGATCCCAGCCTAGGTTGAAGGTCCATAGTTCGCGCATAATTAACTTTGCTGCTGTTACTACCGGGCCCACGAGACCCAACGGATCGAAAATTTTCGCAATCTTACTCAAAATCATCCTCTTCGAGAGAAGACTACCTTCTACGCAGGAATTCTCTGCAACAATAAACGTGAAACAATCTTCCTGTGGACGCCAGGCTACACCCAAAGTCTTGATTACTGCATTAACTGCTGGATCTTGGATGTGCATGATACCTTCTCGCATAAATTCCGGTACATCTTTCAGTAACGCATCAGAATTAGAACAAAATTTGTGCATACTGAAGCAACCTTTCTCCAGTAGACCGATTATCTGATTCTTTAGTTCAATAGTTTCTGCCAAGGTATTCGCTCCTGTCAAAACATCATCAATATAAAAACATTTTTTAACTGCGGCTGCAGCTAGTGGAAACTGTTGCTCTTCGTCATTGGCCAGTTGAAGCAGTGCCATGGTGGCTAAGAACGGGGACGATGCTAATCCGTATGTTACTGTTTGTAAATCATATGTTTGTAGTGGATGATTACTGTCACACCTAGTGATATTTTTCTGGTATCGCGTATCCGTTTGATGCACTGCTACCTGACGGTACATCTTCGGAACATCCGCTGTAAATACATACTTGAAAACTCTGAAGTTTGATAGAATGGATACCAAGTGATTTTGCACTGTAGGTCCGATCATCTGAGTTTGGTTAATAGAGATACCCGTACTAGTCTCAGCAGAACCATCGAACACTACCCGAAGTCTAGTTGTCGAGCTACTGGGCTTCAGGACATAATGATGTGGAAGATAAAATACCGAATGGGGGTCTTCATCCTTCACGGTGTTGGTTAGTTTCATATGACCTAGTTCTTCGTATTCTCGTAAAAATGCCATGTATTGCTTCTTTAGTTCTGGTGCTCTATCCAATCTCTTTTCTAATGCTTAGAAACGCCTCTCGGCCATCATTCGTGAATCACCTAGTTGCGACTTCAAGTTGTTAAACGGGAGACGGACAACGTATCGCCCTTTTGCTGTTCGCTCGTGAGTTTCACGAAAAGGGGTCAAACAAGCGTCATCGGTTGATTCAATACATTTTTCGGGAACACCGTTTGTTTCAATTTCCCAAAATCGTTTAACAAGTTCGTCAATGTCTTCTTCGGCTCGTATGCAAAACGAGCTGGTCGTTTTAGGTCTTCCAGCAGGAACTGAACCACTGAGAACCCATCCAAAATGGGTCTCTTGAAGTACCGCTGCGCAATTTGGCAATTGCAGACGTCCAGATTGCAAAAGCTCGAAAAATATTTCGGCGCCCAACAGCATGTCGATTTTATCGGGAACTCCAAAATTCGGGTCAGCCAACTCGATATTATTTGGTATGGTGAGTGACCTGGAATCAATCTTCGAAACTGGCAACTCTCCTGTTATCTTCGGTATCACGAGCAACTCAAGGCAAGTAGTGAAGTCAGTTACTCTAGATTCCAGCTTTGTGTGTATTTTGAATCGCACCTTCGTTTGCATGTCATTTAAACCACCGATCGAACAGTTGGCAAGTTTTTTCTTCAACCTCAATAATGTATCAAAATTTTCCGAAACGAAGTTAGTATGTGACCCTGAATCAAGTAGAACTCTGCAAGGATATGGATCCTTCGTTGTGCCATAGGCAAGAACAACCGCTGTTGAAAGTAATATTTGTCTTCCCGTCTGTGGTCTAGTACAAAAACTCGATTGCCTTTCCTCTTTTCCGGTTTCTACCTTCGTATTACTTGGGGAGTCAGACACCTCCTGATTTAGTTTTTGCTGATCATCTTTTGTGCTTGTCGGTACCGTTGAAAATGTTTCACTCTGCTTTGTAGCTGTCTCATTTGGATGTAAGAAGGTATGATGGCGCTTGTTGCATTTCTTGCAAGTATGCTCCGATGAGCACTCGGTCGTCCTATGTCCCCTTTGGAGACAATTGTAGCATGCTCCAATACGACGAAGGGTATTGTAGCGATCTGCAAGATTTGCCCTCTTGAAAACGTCACATTTCCATAACTCATGACTATTTGAACACTGCGAACATTTATCAGTAGTCGCCACCAGACTGCTACCTTTGGATTTAAATTCAGTGTTTGGTCTCAGTAATTTTACGGGCTTAACAATGCGCTTCTCCGGATGACGAATCTTCTCCAACACTCGGCATCGCTCCTTCAAAAACTCCATTGTAATATCGTAATCTGGTATCTCGTTTGTCGATTGGTTCAATTCCCAAGCCTTCCGGGTTTCATCATCTAGTTTTTAGCAATTCGATTAATCAGCATACTCTTTCCTAATCCGTGAACCGGAAGTTCAAGGTTTCTGAGTGCATCCACGTTTTTAGAACAGATATCTATTAGCCTTCGCAAATCTGCTGCGTTCTCACTCGTCATTTTTGGTAAATCGAAAAGAGCATCGATATGTTTATCAATAATCAACCGTTTGTCTTCGAATCTCTCGGTCAATGTCGTCCAAGCTGCAACATAATCGTTGTTGTTAATTATCTCCTGGTCAATTATTCCTGCTGCCTTACCTACCAATGAATTGCGTAGGTGATACAACTTTATCGCTGGGGATTCAGATTCATAGCGGTTCATAATCGATTCGAACATTGATTTGAACGCAAACCAATTCTCATAAGTCCCGTCGAATGACGGCAATGGAACTTTAAGAGGAGGTAAATGCATTGCTGCCACACTAGCTGAAGACGTCGATACTTAAGCGTGTGCTGCTACTACTGGAGCATTCTCCCTCTTTACGACATCATCGAGCGCTCTAGTAATAAAAACATATAACTCACCGTATTGCTGTTCGAATTGGATGTACATAATTTCTGCTTCTTCGAGAGCTTCATCACTCACGTTTAAGCTGTAGATGCGCTGTTGATGTGCGTTATACTCAATCATCGCATCTTCGATCGTTTTTAGTTGTAATTGCAGAAAGTGCCTACTTCCCAAGTTAGCAATGGGTTTTTCTGCATCCACATAAAGCGCTTCATGCACCCTATTCACCTTCCTCAGAATTGCATCCAATTTGATTTTAATAACTCTCAGTTCGTCACTATTTTTCTTCATTTCTTCTTTTTTCTTTTGTTTCTTCTTTTGCTCACTAACTGGTTCGTTTCTTCGTTCTTCACTGTTTTCCGATTGTCCATTCACTTGCGTTTGGTTTTTCGTATTTTTCGGTGTGTGCATCATTATAAACTCATATATTGCAATGAAGCGTTGAATAGAAATAAAGTTCGATCTCTAATTCTTAAACGAACGAGTCGTCCAACAACGACGTCAAATCTTTCGGCTCAAGCACTGCCAACGTAATACCGCTAACGGTGTAACGGTATTCTTGCTTTTTTTACGCAAGCAAAGCTCCATACATCCACTATGAAAGGCGGCAATGTAAACTACCGCTATCGAAACGATCACACGCAAACTGCAGCAGCGACCCTTTCTCAACGAAAGCATAAGCTTCAGTTTCTATCGTTGTGGTGGTGAACACTCTTTCATCGACGATGCGGTAAATGCCATCACAATTCAACCACGATCGTGCACAAACAAATATGGCGTCAAACTTTGTAGCTCCGATTGACCCGAAGCGCTAGCGCACACCGGATGTTTCGAGAGGCAAACGAAACCACAAGCATATATTGCGATCGAGGCGGTTATTGCCTACACTTCACCGAACCCGAGTCGATTCAACCCCAAGCACGACACAACACCGGTATACGACTTCTTTTTTCACTAGAACAGACGGAACCAAAACCTTTTCTGCCTATAAACTTTTCGAAATATGAATCAGCCAAGATGGCGTCGCACTTTGGTTGCGGTTTTGCCTGGCTCACCAGGTAATCTTCTCGGATCTATCAAGTCATACGGAATTCAACTTTCTTCACTTAAAATTGATCGTTGTTCACGAAACTAGCAAAATCCGGTTCGAAAGGACCAGATGAAAGCGCTCAAAATTTCATGGACTGTATATTCGCATCTACTAAAAGACAAAACACATCTTGCTTCTCTTATGGTCAAAGAACAACTACGTTTATTTCACTTGCTAACGAGTGTATTTGTGATAGTGGAAAAGGAAATTAGTTTTTTTTTCTCTCTCGTAGGTTGGCAAAGTTGCTAGAAGTGTTGCTAGACTTAACATATCTAAATGGTAAATCTAATAGATTGCCTGTTAGAGCTGGTGTGCCTCAGGGGAGTATCTTGGGCCCAATCTTATATAACATTTTTACTTCTGATCTTCCTGATTTACCACCAGGTTGTGAGAAATCTCTGTTTTGTGACGATACAAGCATTTCCGCAAAAGGAAAAAGCCTTCGTGTTATATGCAGTCGGCTACAAAAAAGTTTAGATATATTTTCTTCATACTTGCAGAAATGGAAGATTTCCCCTAATGCTTCTAAAACACAGTTAATTATTTTTCCTCATAAGCCAAGAGTTTCATTTCTCAAACCCACCCATAACCACGTTATTAAGATGAACGGTGTGGTTCTAAATTGGTCCGAACAAGTTAAATACTTAGGGCTAATTTATGATAAGAATCTTACTTTCAAGGAGCACATTGAAAATATCCAGTCAAAGTGCAATAAGTATATCAAATGTTTATATCCCCTTATCAACCGGAATTCTAGACTTTGTCTCAAGAATAAACTGTTAATTTACAAACAAATTTTTAGGCCAGCAATGTTATACGCAGTTCCCATCTGGATAAGTTGTTGTACAACCAGGAAGAAGACACTTCAAAGGATTCAGAATAAACTTTTGAAAATGATTTTGAAGTGTCCTCCCTGGTTTAGCACGAACGAGCTACATAGGCTCACTAATGTAGAAACATTAGAAAATATGTCAAGCCAAATTATCATCAAATTCCGACAAAAATCGTTGCAATCCTCAATTGCAACGATTAGCTCACTTTATAGTCAGTAAGATAGTTTTAAGTTTATTTTAAGTTTTGTTTTATTCCTTTTTTTTTCCTTGACCAGTAGGTTTAATAATTTTCCTACAATTACATTAACTTAACTGCGAAAGCTAATAACATTCAATAATATAAAAAAGCGTACAAATACATATATTTATATATATATATATATATATATATATATATATATATATATATATATATATATATATATATATATATATATATATATATATATATATATATATATATATATATATATATATATACATATATATATATATATATATATATATATATATATATATATATATATATATATATATATATATATATATATATATATATATATATATATAATAGTGTTGAAATGTCACCATTTGTGGCAGAACACACAATACTAATTCTGAATAGATATTAGTACATAAATAAATCATTACAAACATTCCCCCCCTATTAAAAAAAAAGGCTTCGTGACCATTTTAGATGTAAGGTTATATACCTAATACATACCTAATAATTTATCATTGAATTAAGCAACTCTTGGAGAATAGAAAAAAAATGTTATTGCTATTTTTTTTATAAAATGGCGGCTGTGCCGCGATTGCCGTGAACTGCTTTTTTTAAAAGTTCTTCCGCAGCGAGCAGTAGAAGTTGTGCCCAACTCCATCTATAACCAAAACAATTTTTTTTCATTATCTACATAAGTGTCGCTAGTGAAGTACACATGATTATATTTTTAGAATTTTTCTTCGCAAAATGGCAAGAGTTTGAAAAAAAAGTTCTGTTTCGACAAAAAAATAGACTATAATTGTTTATAACTTTAGTTGTTGTTAATCAATCGCTAAAATCGTGTGTACTTCACTAGATAATCTAATGAAGAAGCTACAGTTAAAATTTCAAGTCAATCGGATGTAAACTTTTTTAGTTCTACTGCTCGCCGATTTCGAAAACATGGTTTTGAGAAAAACGCGTTCAAAATTTCAAAAAGCTATAAATGTTGAGAATCGCGATAATAAAGCCCCTAATGATTTTTTTACCTTAAGTCAGCTATCCTTGTGCCTTAAAGTTGTCCTTTCTGGGCTTTATTTCCCTCTTCTTCCTTTTTGTTATCTTATGTAAGCCTGCGCCTAAGCTTTTTCGCGATATCAGACATGCGATGTTCAGCGACTTTGACGCGGTTGGCGTCCGATCCCATGCAAAACTCAAACTTGTCACTCATATTTAAGCACTTTTGAACATAACTCACAGTTAAAAAGTATAGAAAAACTCAAACAAAGAACGTACACAACGAGAACGACTGATCGACTGAACAAAGGGAAATTGTAAGTAAACACGTGCTGCAGAGACGCTATAACGGTCGAAACTTGATACAGCGACCTCTATATTTCAAAACTGAAACATGATAACGATCGTATACGATCGGTATATAGGTATAGGTATTGCGCACTTCCCACCAAAATGGACTTCCAGTTTGAAAGTGCAACAACAAAGAAGTGTGATGCACACTTTGAAACTTGTGAATTCGTTTTCCCTCCGTCTGGACGAGTATATTAGTGTTACTAATTTTTTTCTGGCAACAACAATGCACGGATCCAACTGTGCTTAAAGAAGTGAGCTGAAAATCCAATAGTCAAAGCAATAAGCAATAACTTCTGCTAGTTTACAAAGCCTCGGAATAAAAAGAAAAACGAGCATCGCCAAAATAAACGAAAACTGTTATTTCGGAGCATAAAAGTTGTTCGGTAAAAATTGATTTAAACGAATTTTGAGTTTGGATCAGTACTTGGGTGATGTAGATTTTGATTCTAGGATAGTTTTAGCATGATTTAAGCCAATAAAAAAAATGACAAGAATTTTTATTTGGTGGGTATTAACCAATAAGGTATATTACAAAGGAGTGGCAGATACGATTTCAATATGCGATCAGAGAAGGCGAGTGAAAAGTTGTGACGTCACAACAATCGTTTACGTTCGGCATTCAGTGCGGATATTTGACAAATTGGTCTTCTTTCGAGTTTTTAACGGTTACCAAAAAACGCGATTGCCATCGTGTTCAGTTAAACTTGGTGGTGTTTCGGTTTCGGAAGCCAAAAAGTTAGGCATAAGCATACATGCTTCTCCCAGAAATCCCGATGATGAGAAACGCTGGCGTTTGTTCTGTCGGGTACCGGATCTTCCCGCGAACTTTTATGTTTGATCACAACATTTCCGCGCGGAGGACTTTGAACATAAGTTCCAGGCTGATTCCCGGCCCATTTGAGCATCGGAAGGTAATGTATCAATCTGTCCAGAGGTAATTGTTTACGTTTGAGCCGTTCCAACAATTTTTACACTTCACCGGTGAATCTATCATCACGGACGGTGCGAGCCAGATACGCGCTGGTAGCAGAGCTACCACACGAGGTAGATGCACGAGGGAGACACGAGGCAAATGCACCAGCTGAAGAACGCGCTCTTTCGGTCGAGCAGTTCAAAGCTTCGGCGAGAACGTTTTTTCGACTGAGGCCGGCGATGGCTTGTTGGATGAAGCGAGTCAACCAATGACTGAACGCTCTACTTACGACGATATTCATTCACAGATCAATTGTCAAGAAGACACTAAAAAACTCAAAGACCTACTATCCATCGTTGATCGTAAGAGGTTGAAAATGCGAAATATTCAGGCATAGGCATTTAAAGTATCTTACAAGAGAATGCGTTATCGTTTTCATCAGTCAATTTTAAAAGATCTCATAATCTATGACAATATCTGGGAGACACATGTTGTTTCTCATATTATAATAGTACAAAAATATAATGCATTCCATACGATTTACGATCCATATTTGAAACGAAATTCATACATATTCCTGTGCCAAACTGTGTATAATTGGTTGTTGTGACGTCACGATCTCAGCACGTGAAAAATGTTGCTATTTAACACTTGCAACCACGCTCATCTGCCGCTCCTTCGTATATACCTTATTGGGTATTAACAGCCACTCCCCCCCCCCCCCCTTATTAAAAAAAATATTTGTCTTTTCATTTTATTGCTATAAAGGGAAAACTACACTAAAAATTTCAAAATTGGGCTCTATACGATTGCTGTTACTGAAAGACGGCTTACGCAAGTATCCGCTGCGTCCATACAGCAAATTGTACACATTGAACACATTATTTTAAAATCATGGTAAACGGTTTGACCAAAATAAAGGTAATGGCTGGAGAAGCGTTTTATGGACACCCCCATCACTACCATCTTAATTTCCAAACCGAAAAAAGCCGTTTGAATTTGGAATTCCAACCATTCTCCGTACCTATTTGAATTTTATTGCCTGTATATTAGTAGTTAGTTAGTAGTTAGTAGTTTGAGTATTTATGATAAATATTAGTAAATAATGAGTATGGTGAATTTCGCAATTATGACTTAAAGAGAGTTGTTAAACAACAACTTGACTAGATCGGCACAGCATAAAGCATTGCTGGTCTAAAAATTTGTTTGTAAAACAAAAGTTTATTCTTTAAACAAAGTTTGGAATTTCTATCAATGAGAGGATATAAACATCTCGTATGTTTGATACACTTTGCTTGTATACTTTCAATGTGCTCTTTGAAAATAAGTTTTTTATCGTAAGTTAGTCCCAAGTACTTAACCTTGTCAGACCAATTTAAAATAACCCCATTCATCTTAATAACGTGATTATTGTTTGGCTTAAGGAAAGAAGCCCTAGTCTTATGGGGAAAAATTATCATTTGAGTTTTAGGAGAATTGGGAGAATTTTCCACTTTGCAGGTAGGAAGAAAAAATATCTAAACTTTTCTGCAATCGACTGCATATGACACGACGACTTTTTCCTTTTACGGAAATGCTTGTATCATCGCAGAACAATGACTTTGTGCATCCTGGAGGCAAATCAGGAAGATCTGAAGTGAATATGTTGTACAGGACTGGACCCAAGACTGAACCTTGAGGCACACCTGCTCTAACAGGAAATCTATCAGATTTTGAATTCTGATAGACAACCTGCAGAGTTCGATCAGTAAGATAATTATTTAAAATTTTGATTAGGAAAATTGGAAAATAAAATGATTGCAATTTCGGTTTGAACCTTTATGCCAAACCTTCATGGTCACGAGAACGTTGATATTGACGTCTGCGGACATTTTTCAAACGAATTAGAAGTTGAAGATTTTCGTCAATTATTGGTGAATCAAATTTCACTTGAGCCTTTGGCACAGAATAATTCCTGGCATCATCAATTGCACATTTTAATGCTTCTAAAGTGGAATCAATATTTACTTCGTTTTGCAAATCAAGCTCATTATTGAAATTTCTCTCAATATGAGTTTTGTATCTTTCCCAATTAGCCTTGTTATAATTAAAAACAGAGCTTATAGGGTTTAAAACTGATTCATGTGATAAAGAAAAAGTTATTGGAAGATGGTTAGACTAAAAGTCAGCATGCGTGATCAATTCACTACATACATGACTTTGATCTTTTAGCGCCAAATCAATTGTTGATTTCTTACAGAAGAAAAACATGTAGGACTATTCGGAGAGAAAATAGAATAGTATTCTGAGGAACAATCATTGAATAAAATTTTCCCATTGGAATTACTTTGAGAATTATTCCATGATCGATGTTTAGCGTTAAAATTGCCGATTATGGAAAATTTTGAACGTTTTCTGGTGAGTTTTTGTAAATGACCTTTAAAATAATTTTTGTGCTGGCGTGTGCATTGGAATGGTAAATATGCTGCGGCAATAAATAAAATCCTAAGTTCAGTTTGAACTTCAATTCACAAAGTTTCAATAACTTTCGTCTCAAGATGGGGAAGAGCACGATGTTTGATTCGGCGATGAATAACAATGGCAACCAGAGTTGGCAGTGTGACTTTGCACTCGTATCCAAGTGAGTTTTAAAACTTGCTTGCACATTTATTATCGGTTGCACGTAAACCCTACTAACAGTGCAGTACACTTGAGTTAGATTTGAGTGTGAATCCTGCATAACAACAATTGTATAAAAATCGAATTGCGATGGAATTCGCGCCGCGACTGCTGCAACAATTTGTTGCATTGTCCTTTGAAAGCATAAATTCGGTCTAAAAACAAAACACATCGCGTCACATCAGCACCTGCATCGTTGAATACATCGTGCACTGCATGCATTGCATGCACTTAAACTCAATCGATCAGAGTGTGCTGTGCAAAAAAAAACTCAAACTATCGAGAGGAAGCAGATTCAAGTTGAATTCAAATCTGGAAAAGTGTTACTCAGTTCAACTTCTCATGAGTTTATGCTTTCACTGATTGCAACTCCACCGCCGGAACCCCGAATCCTATCATATCTATGAAGCACGTAATTGGGATCATATTTTAATTTGATGTTAGGTTTCAAAAATGTTTCAGTAATAATTGCAATGTGCACATTATTTACTGTTAAAAAATTAAAAAGCTCATTCTCATTGGCCTTCAATGAGCGAGCATTCCATTTAAAATTTTCATTGTTTTATTTAAAATCATTGCTAAATTTTGAATTAGAAACAATTTTAATTGTGAAATTTCTTCCAATTTAAATGGCTTCAAACATGGATTTTGCCTGCAATATAGCGTTCATAAGAACGAACATTGCCTGTTGCAGAAAAGAAAGTTTACCTGCCGTAATAGGCCCCAGACAGTTGATATTAGAAAACATATTTTCGGTAGCAATATTAGCTGTGGTAATAGGTATATTTTTATTTTCTACCGGTTTCTGTTTACCCCCCATGTTAACGGTCATTATCGAACTACCAACATTAGGTGAACTGATGTTCGAACTACCTATTACCTGTGCATACGTTAAACGGGTATGCAAAGGAGTAGAAAAATTTGCTGGTACATCGGTGCTTGGAGAATTATGTTTCGATTGGGAAATTCAATTTTGTTTACCTTGCCTTCCCAAGTAACAATTCTATAGCTACTTGGTTTTCTAACGGTTTTATCACAGCAATGAATATAACCAACGGATTTATGGCGGTTAAACCCGCTGCCAAAAATAGCAAGTCGTAATGAACACTGATAGCTGTCAATAAAACTCTAATAAAACTTCCAATAAAACCGGCAAGAGTCAATGCGATTTTGCTTTATTATTGGTTTTATTATTACTATCTATCGCCCCTTAAAACCACTCCAGCTTGCTGTCATATAACATAGAAACCAGTTTTATTGCGGTCATTCAAATGCCCAGTTTTAACCTGTCAAACTTGTAAACAAATATATGCAGGCAATGATATACATACAGGTGAGACAAAAGCAGCTGAGTTGGTTTAGTGTGATGCAGAATTCTGTCGCAGTCTCCGTAAGATGTGTGTAAAATGCTTTAGAGCATCTTGCAGCGCATTTGTGAACATTGATGACGTAGAACTCCAAAAATCTAATAAAGTAACACAGCAAACTTAGTACTTTTCGGTAGTATTTTTTAAATTTTATCGCCAGTTTGTCTTGTTTTGGTTGAAAATAATTTCCTATGTCGTTAAATTATGCGTCCTTAAAAATAAGGTAGGGGCAAAACACTATTGATATATTTCGAAATATATTCAATATTCAATTAAACTAAGTATGTATCGTTGCATTTTTCGTGCACCTTTCTATTTATATCAAAATTTGTCGATTCCTCATTATCGTCGGTGTGATGTCAGATTTTTCATAAAAATAAAGTTGTCTAGGCCTCGGGGATTTACCATATTTTTCTCTAATAATGCAGGCATCCAACCTTTGCCGCACCTTACAACATATATATCATTGAACTAGGCTTATTGCGGCTACGATTAATGCCAACTAATTACCAACCGCGCCATATTGATATTTTTGAAACTTTTTATAATCTTGAAACGAAAATCGAATCGTCGTCTGACTAACAAATAAATTGAATATCCAAAGTTGATTTTGATCTATCTCTGTATTGTATTGAACACGGCTAGATTTTTTTTCTGAAAAACTGAGCTGAAACAATCCAATTCATTTTTGCTAACAATGAGATCATTTTTGTAAGCCCGTACTATTTTGATGGCGCATAAATTTTAAGCGCCTATGATCTCAAAATGCACGACAAAATTTCATGCGCATATGCTTGAGAGCTACAAAACCTACCAAAAACCCCTCCTTATTCCTTATCTTTCTACAATATCACCATCAAATAAAATCGATTGCACGATGATAACCAACACAGGTGAAACATTTCTCCCGCGACGAGAGATTTCCTTATTAAAAAAAGTGGCGTGATGTTCTGGTGTGTGTGCAGGAACGGCACAACAAATCAACCTATTACGGTTGCTGTCAAGCAATGAAAAGTTGATTTGGACTTATTGTGGCAAGTAGCAGAGCGCAATAATGCAACCAAACTTATTGCGCTCTTAAAGAGGTAATGCCAGTTGCTTACAGTATGCGGTACTCTTTCCATGTGGTTTTAAAGCAGTTTTATTGCCATTCTTATAATTGATTCAATAAGCTTAGCAAGGGTGGGCCACCTGGCTGTAAAGCAAACTTATAGCGGTCATCAGGAGGTTCTGATAGTATTTTTAGTTTTAACAGCAATTTTGCAAAATTGGTCATGAAAACCGCTAGAAGAATGCAATACGACTTAAATTGTTACTTGGGTTGTCTTAACAATGGCTAAACGGACAGGGCATCCTTAAAAAATTGACATATGGTTCCCGTTACAATTGGCGCACCGAAATTTTTTACTCTCTTTCACAGGACATGTGTCCTTTTTGTGAGATTTTCCACAATAAAGGCATTTTTGGTCCATGTTACAGAAATTAGATCCATGGTCATATCGTTGGTAAGTACGGCATTGGGTGATATGCTTTTCACCTCCGCCAAACTACCTATAAATTTTCCACTTTACACGCACATTATATAAAGCATGTGCTTTTTCAAAAAAAATTAATTTGTTAACCTCACTGCGGTTAAAATGAATTAAATAGTTCACAAGAGAAATTCCAGCTCTCTGTTTTCGCCTCGTGATTTTTGTTTCAGTAGAATTACTTGGGTAGGGGCTACACCAAGTAATTCTGTTAAAGTAAGTTTGATCTCATCAACGGTTTGATAGTTGGTGAGACCTTTCAATACGACCTTGAACGGCTTGGCGCTCTTAAAGTCATATGTGAAAAATTTATACATCTTTTCAGTTAAATACTGAATAAGACGATTACGAGCCTTTATAGAGTCGGCTAATAAACGGCTTTGGCCTCTTCGACCAATTTGATAGGTAACTTTAACGTCAGAAACAAACGTTTGTAAGCGATATTCTTTCTGAGACTTTCGGATCAAGACAAAATTACGACCGTTCAGTTTAATAGGCGTCCTATTACTAATTTGCATAAAGGGATTAAAGAATAATAGAATGCTTGACAATTATTGGGTTGTTAGGGTTCTTCGAATTAAATTTAATAGGGCAATTTGAAATCGGTTACAACGGACACCACAGCATACTTATCCCGCCTCGGCGATAATATCAATCGGTAGAATCATCAGAGCTGGAGCTCTCGTTGTCGCTGTTCTCCACCGTCGCGTTGACCATCCACGGCTTCATTCGTTCCGCCGCGAAGATCGTCGATGTTTTCTTCTGCGTCAGTTGCACTCCAGGAACATCAGCAATATGGTATCGATCGTTTCTGAGAGCCTTGTCAATAATGTATGGACCCTTGAAACGCGGCTATACTCAGTTGCTTGCGGATCCTTTTCCACAAGTACCAGATCGCCTTCATAATACTTCCGGGCTGGACGTCTTGACTTGTCGAAATAACGTTTCTGCTTCTGCTGCTCACGTTCTATTCTGGAACTTACCATGGCCTTTATAGCATCCGACTGCCGGTCCGGAACTTCTGCAGTAAACATCATAAGCAACTGATTTTGCATAATCTCCCGAGGATTATAGTTGAACAGCAGTGAATGAAGAGATACCTTCGTCGAATCGTTGATCATAGTATTGAGCCCCCACTATATCATACGGAGATGTTTGTCCCAACCTTTATCGTCATTCTTTACCATGCAGCGCACGGCATCCAAAACATTTCTGTTCTCGCGCTCGACTTGACCACGTGTACGATCCCGGATTGAACACAAAAATTAGCGAACTCCTTTGAAGTATAGACCGTCCCACGATCAGTGACTATGCGTCTTGCCTTTCCAAATATGGCAAAAACTTCTTTAAGCATTTGAATGACTGGAATTGTCTTTGTGTTGCGCACCGCCTTCAGCACAACGTATTTTGTGAATCCATCCACCAGCACGATGATGTGTTCGTTCAGTTGCGATGAACGAATAAATGGACAAGATGGTCTAAATGGATCGTGTCAAATGGTACTGTCACTTTCTCGATCGGATGCAGCAAACCTTCTTCGGCTCCACCTTTAGCTTTCACATAAGCACAGTGCACACAAGAGCCGATGTACCGTTAGAAATAGCTTCTCATTCGTCGAAACCAGAAAACTGCGAACCTTCTCGGTTCCTTTGTGGCCCAGATCGTCGTGGAAATTTTAGGCGATTCGCCACCGGGCACGTGACGGCACTACCCACTTCAGTCCATCCTTGCACTTCCTCATAACACCTTCATCCTTCAGAACATATTTCTTGTGAATCTGCTTATCCCGATTTTCCACCGGGGGTTTCACCAAAATCTCCATAATATTGAACAACTTCGGGTCTTCTCTCTGAAGCAGCTTCAACCACTGGTTCTCTTCTACACGCAAAACTTTTCCTTATTACTTTAGAAGCAATAGCGCAAAATTACCTTTTAGGTAACAAATCCATTACTTAAAAAGCAATAAAATTCTTCCCCAGTCAAGTAACAACACATACTGTCATATATTTAGCACGTGTTATGAGAGTACGGCTATCTAATAATGGTCGTTTCAACCACATGCAACGTTTTTTCTGTCGAAAAATGCTCCCTCTCCACCTCAAGTCAAAAATAATCACACACCGTCGCATAAGTTGCACATGTTACAAGTTTTTTCAATCTCCAATTCATCCGGTGGGCGTGTATTAGTTCGCTCGTTGTATGCATACGGAGCAGCGAAAAAATATGACAAGAGCTGCCAAGCAACATTTTCCCCGTCATAGAGTATGCAAACGTTGATGATATCAAAGACTTGAAATGCGCTTTAAAATGACATCACGATCTGTAAACTGCGTTAGAGAAAAATAAAAACATTCGCTTTCTTGCAAGCTATTTACAGCACATAATCATTGGTTCATGAAAACTCATTTGGACCTGTTTGAATATACAAAACTCGTGCCCATCCAGAACAATATTCGCAACTTCGGCAACTCTGGTCAGACAGTATTACATATTTCCATTTCAAGTAAACACTGGGGGACGAAACGAAAGTGTTTCTAATTGGACATTTGAGGTTGACGGTTGAGATTCTGATTGTGTGTGGATGAAGGGAGACAAAAATGAACCAGATCGTTGCATCAATACAAATGCAGCGAGTGAAGTCTTGCCAACACATGCATTTCGGTGCTTGGCTGTATGTTCTCCTGCAGAAACACATACAAGCGTGTGGCCGTCATAATCTTATTACTTTTTGTTTGTTACTTTTTGTGTATAATGCGCAGTCATAAGACACAAAAAGTAATAAAAAATTGCCCAAAAGTAATAAAATATTCCCCGTTTGCGTTGGGTGTATGTTTACTTCCATTATATGTGCCAAAACTGGCTCAGGTTTTTCGGCTTCCGGTTCAAACACAGGATTCCTACTCAGACAGTCTGCATGCCTCATTTTTTCACCCTTTCTATGTACTAATTCGTAATCGTATTCTAGCAAAATCAACAGTCACTTGCCTACGACCGGCAACATTATCTTCTTGGATACAGTTTTCTTCACGGCTTCACAATCCGTCACAATCACGAAATGCCCTACCAGCAAGTACTTCCGGAATCTTTCCACTGTGTCAACTATAGCAAGTGCTTCCAATTCGTAGCTATACTTCCGATATTCAACTGGTGACGTTTTTCTACTAAAGTATCGTATATGATGAAGACCATCCCCCATTTGCTGAAGCAGGATGTCTGATAGTCCATGGGAACAGGCATCCGTATGCAATTCGATATTCCGGTCTGGGTCTTACATCACCACAACTGGGCGACTCATCAGCGCTTCCTTCAAGGTTTGAAAAGCAGCCTGTTGAGTCTCACCCCACTCAAATACCACTTCATTTTTCGTCAATCGGGTTAATGGTTCAGCTATAATGCTAAACTCTTTCACGAACCGACGAAAACAGTTTGCTTATCCGAGAAATTCTCGAACATTGCGGACATTCACTGGTGCAGGAAATTCACTAATTGCCAAAACCTTCTCTTTTCCTGGTCGGATTTCCCCCTCACTGACTTCATGGCCCAAAAAGTTCACGGTAGTCTTCAGAAACTGCGTTTTTTCAAGATTCACTGTTAATCCCAAATCTGCTAATCTTTTCAATAATGTTTCGAACTTTGCCAACATATCGTCTACATCCCGACCACCAAAGGTCACATCATCCAGATATGCTACGAAACCGATCGAACGCAGCGGTGCAATCACCGTGTCGATCATTTTTTGGAACACTACACAACCGTTACTCAGTCCAAATGGCATTTTGCGGTACTCGAAATGTCCAAACGACGTTGAAAACGCCGTAAATTTTCTGCTGCTTTCTGCTATCGGAATCTGGTGATAGCCACGGAACAAATCAACAGCAGTAAACAACCGTCCTCCAACTAACCGATTTAAGCAATCTTCGATCACGGGCATAGGCCAGGATTCTTTCACTGTTTTCGCATTGATCGCACGATAGTCAACCACCATACGCCACTCACCGTTTTTCTTACGCACCAATACTGTTGGGCTGTTATAAGATGACGTTGAGGGCTGGATTATATTTGCCGCCAACAAGTCGTTTACCGTCTCTTCCACCACTTTTTCTCGCGAATACTCCATCGGATATTGCCTCGTATAGATTGGCTTTTCAGCACCCACCATCTCTATGGCTACTGACATACTGAGGCGTCAAATGAAGCGAAGCAAGAAGCGTCGCAAAAACGTCCGAGCTACTTCTTCGAACGTCTATATGAAACGCTTAAACCGGTCATACTGGAGCGGCAAAGACGCGTCGATAGAGGCGGCGAAACAGAACGAGTAGTGTTTTGACGCGCGTATATGTACGCGGTAATACCATATTCAGACTAAATCTTTTATCGCCAGGTGCTTTATATTTGCTTTGTTTTGGTTTGGTAATTGAAAAAAGCAAATAAAATACATTTTCGTTTAGAAAATGTTAAAATGTTTAAAAGAGGGTTGTGCAGTAAATCCATGTTCAGACTAAACCTGATATAGCCAGGTTCTTAATATTTGCTTTATTTTGGTCTTAAATCCTAAAAAAGAAAACAAGTAGGATAGAAAATACTATCGGGAAAAATTTTCAGGTCGTCGGGAAAATAGCACTGATATTATTGATTGATATTGTTGAGTTTTGATTTGAATGGCCAGAAATTTAGCATGCTGAACTTCTTTGGTCGCGAAAATGCAAGCCGCTGAGTAACTAGCTGTGCTCACATGGGTTATTGAAATCCTAACAGATATTATAAACTAGTTGAACGTTGCTCGGGGTCAACGGGTTTAAAATTCAGAATAACTTCTTATATTTTTTACTACGTCTGTAGCGCAACTCACTTCAGTAATATTATTTTATTTCATGAAAAAATCTCTATGTTCACTAAAACGTAATTTTCCGTGCTTGAAGAAGCAAAACAATCTTCATTGGACGAATTCATATTTCCTTCAAACAAAACCGCTACTGGAATCTAGGAATATGACAACACAACGCATTTGCGACGCTCGCTCCAGTATGTCATAGGAAGCTTCACCCAACGCTTCTGTTTATTCCGCTTCTCAAACGCTCAACGCTTCGCTTCATTTGACGCCTCAGTATGACAGTAGCCTATCACTAACTCACACTTTTTTGCCGTTCCTACTCTTTGTAATTTTTTGCGAAACATGGCCGATAACCCTCTATCAGCTAATTAATCTTCTCTCGTTGTTCATCACCGCCATCGACGTTTATCTCTTCAGCGAGGATCGTTCATACGCCTGGATGCTGTACATGTTTTTCTGAGTGCCGCTCGGTCCTGGTCGAGGTTCATTCTGTTCATCAGGTTGTCGCACTACTACCTTTACAATTCGCACACTCCCGTTTTCCTTTACAAACCTGATATCTTCTCTATCAATAATGTCTCTCCCGATAATCATCGAATTCGCTTGCACTCGATTTGGAACAACACATACATCAGCTTGTAGTTCGATTCCATCTAATTTGATCACTTCGACACTCTTTTCTCGAACTCTCACTTTGTTACCACCAAATCCAACTAAAGCAACATCGCATGGCTCGATATGGGTCAGTATACCGCTGCAGCTCTCTTTAATAGTTGTCACTGCAGACCCACAGTCGTATAGGGCATCCAGATCGTGATTGCCGATTTTTACGGACTTTACAAAATTACTCGGCTGACGAATTTCTTGCACTGCCCGAGGAGAATGTTTCGGACTCGATTTGCCACAATTTTGAGCGATATGGCTCTTTTGATGACAACGGTAGCACTCAAAATTAGCATGCGATTTTCCAGAACTTTTTTCACTGCAATTGGCTGATATATGACCCTCACCATCACAGCGATAACACTTTATGACGCTACTCGTTGTTCCCATTGTTTTCACTGGACGATTAGTTGATGAACGCACATTACTGTCCGCGGGCTTCAAATCCCTAATTTCTGCCAACCATTTCAATTGTTTGAGTAAGTCGGGCAAGGAAGCCGTCGGAGCAATCGTTCCGTACTTTCCTTCGCGTCCCAAGACAATGTATTTGATTGTGGCTTCATCTGGCAGTTGCCCCTTTTTACCCAGCGCAACATGGCTGTAAAAGTAAGTTTCAAGGCTCTCATGTGGCAGCTTTTTCCTGATCATCATTGCCTGATGAATGCCCACCGCATCCACCGAGGTAGGAAAATCACGGACCAACGCAGTTTTAAATTCGTCCCAAGTGTTAACCGTGACTCCACTAAACCACAGTTTTGCCGCGCTCTGCAGATTTAATATTCCACATTGTAACTTCCACTCGTCATTTCCGCCATAGAAATTAGCCGCTTTTACAATGGACGCCAGCCATTGTTCTGCAGTTGACGTGGTTGGTACATCTGGATCAAACGCTATCACGATGTCCTTCACATCTCGAACATCAAAACGACGTGGCACGGTTCCACTGGTTGAACCGGTTGTTGCACATTTCTCACGGCAATATTATTCAGAGCCGTGATCAACTGCCGCAATGCTGCTTCACTCAGCACATCAGGCTTCGGTTGGTCAACCATTGTCTTTTTATAGCGTGGATCCTTGCGATTGAAAATTTCAAAACTTAAACGTTGCCGATAACTAGGAGAGTAAAATTCTTCACTACCAGACTCGGAATCTTCTATCTCATCAGCATGCAACAAATCGATCTGGCACAACTCCCGAAATGCAGCGTCTTCCCAGCTGTCGGACACGCCAAGCATACTCTCTGCCACACTCTTAGAAATTTATTCCAGCCCCTTTTCGACCTCGCGCACCACACCGAAACAGGATCCCGATTCCGCGATTCACTTCTCTAAATCTAACGTATTACACTCTCCAACTCGCGATCCGAAAAAAAAATTCGACCCTCTCCACAGAATTGTAAGCGATATTCTTTCTGCGACTTTCGGATCAAGACAAAATTACGACCGTTCAGTTTAATAGGCGTCTTATTACTAATTTGCATAAAGGGATTGAAGAATAATAGAATGCTTGACAATAATTGGGTTATTAGGGTGGTCCTTCGAATTAAATTTAATAGGGCAGATTGAAATCGGTTACACGTTGAAAGTTCCTTTTTGAAAATATTAAATTCAGAAGAAATAGTTACCACAATAGGTGAAACTTTCTCCTTTTTAAAAGAATTTACATTTTGTATAGTTTCATTACTAATAACTTCCATTTCACCAGCTTCTTGCTCAGGCAAAATATCAAAAGGGTTTTCACTGCAAACACTCGAATTGTCCGAGAGAGAATGCTCTCTCTTTCTCCTCGTAGTGATGCGTGGTTTCTTTTTTCGCCCTGTCATTTCAGGATACGAAAAAACTTAAAACAAATGTTAAATTAAAAAGTAGGTAGTCTTGACAAAGACTGATGCGAAATAAGTTTCAGGTAATCTTTAAAAGACGCACTGACAAAACACAAATTTTGAAGCTATAGGCAGCAGGGATACCAGATGTGCAGGTTTGTCTGCAAAACGCAGATTTTTAGAGTCCGTGTGCAGACTTTTTTTGATTTGCAGATATTCACAGATTTTCCATAGTTTCTGCAGATTTTTGTCAGATTCTCCTTATATTTGCGCAGTTTTTCTCAAAATGTTTGCAGATTTTTGTAGACTTTTGCTGGCGCGAGCGAAATTTTTTCCAATCACGGAGTTTTTTTAGATTTCAAGCAGAATTTTCCGGTTTTTCGAGCAGTTGCAGACATTTTTCAAAAACATCTGGCATCTCTGGGTTTATCCTATATTATCGTCAGATGGGTAAGTGATGTTCTATAGAGCTTTAATTTCTTACTTGAAAGTTCTTCATATTGCAGAGAATCTTTCTGCAAAAGATTAGATTAGGACGATAATAGGGCAAACTTGACGATAACAGAGCCGATATCCTATACATAAATATGCAAGGAAAAAAAAAACGAATAAATATAAAGAATATGGTCCTCATCGCAAAACATTTTTTACGGTGTACACTATACGTGATTTATCTATAATCAATAAATTATGTTGTAAATATAGTTGTTAGTTTTCCTACTTGCATCGATCATTATTATTCACTAAAGTATTTTTTTTTGTCTTTTTCAAGAAGTGACAAGTGAGGAGTCAGCCAAACCGCCACCGGTCACTCAACCATCTAAACATCCCGACTACTACTATAGTGTAAATAAAAGCAATCGAGAATGCTTGATTCACAAAGGTTATCGTTTCTGCAAACGAAGCGATCGTCCCGATGGTTCAACAGTGTGGCGATGTTCCATGGGTGGAAACACATGTATGGTAGTAGTGACCGTTGCTGCAGACGGTACACCGGAACAAAATTCAATAACACACAATCATAGGCCTCTGGAAGAATTACCTCCAGCAATTGAAAGAGCTACCAGGCCTACCTTACAGCCATCAACAACGGAAGATTCCCATCAAACAACAACATATAACAGACAGGGTGATAATCTTGAGTGGAAAGGATTTCACTATCGTAAAATCAAGGAACTTCCGGATAAATGCATCATTTGGATTTGCCAAGTCGATAGTTGCCGTGTAGCTGTTAAAATGCTTCCGAACAACCATTTAAAAATGCTTAGCGAATCCGAACATAATCACACAGCTGCTGGTCTTCTATCTTCTAGCTCTGCTGGAAGTGCATCTAACAAATCTGGAGCTATCTCGGCTTCTTCAGGCGGAAAGACACGTAGTTATCGATTGTTTAAGAATAGTAAAGGGCAAATGACATTGGTATTTCAAGGCTACCGGTATTCTATTCGGAATCGTAATCAGGATGGAAGTTCTTCATGGAAATGTCGTGCTAATGCTAGCTGTCGTGTCGTCATTCACCTGATGCCAGACGATCGCATTGTACCAGAAAATGGTAGCTCAGAACATAATCATGAACCTATGGAAGCCAGCAAAAAATTGGAAGGGGGAGCACAAACTAGAGTTAATCCTCTCTATGACTACTTGAACATAATCCCCGGCGTTAGTTCTCAGTCATCACAGTCACAACAGGAAGATATCCAAACAAATACATCGCAACCTGCACAGCAATCTACTTCGGATTCCACGAGCTACGCACGAAATGTTATTGAGCACAAAGGTTACTACTATCGTTTGGTAGTACGGAAGAAGAATGGTCGCGAATATTGGCGATGCGTACATTTCAAAAATCGTACCTGTCGTGCTGCTCTATTTTGTCGTGACAATGGAACAATCGTTACATCCAGTAATGGAAAGGAGCATTCGCATAGTGGCGGAGCAAATGCTAAACCATTACCTTCAATGGCAGGCTCGTTACAAGTACGCTTGAATTGATGACCAGAAATGAAAGATAAATGAATATTAATATTATACATTTTCATTTTCTTTTTAGAATAAACAAATGGCGATTTCATCCGGATTACTACAGAATAGAGCAGCTGTCCTGCCGTCTCCACCGCAGGAGGTATCATTAGTACGCGGGGATGAAGAACGTTACATTGACCATGGTGATTACGTTATTGCCAAAAATCGTAAGGATCAAAATACACTTATTTTCAAAGATCGGCGTTACTACCTGTCTTATAACCGAAGCGACGGATCAGCAGTTTGGCGATGTGCTCACCGTAAACGATATAAATGCTATGCGTACGTGCGTTTACGCCCAGATGGACGATTGCTCAGCACTGGAGAACATGAGCACTCTCACGCAATGAACAACTCAGGGCAGGCTTCAGTTGCCAGATCAGTAGTTCCTGAGGCAAAAGAAACCCGAAACTACAAAATTGTGAAAAATCGTGTTGGGAATGATATTCTTATACACGACAGTCATCGGTTCCGTCTCAACTATCAAAGAAACGATGGAACTACACATTGGAGATGTATCTGGGCAAGAAGCAACCACTGCTCAGCGGGCGTCTATTTACTGATTAATGGTGTATTGAAAAACGCAGCTAACGAAGCACAGATCACACATAATCATCCACCTCCAGGCCAGGTGAAAAGAGCCATTGTATCGAAGGTTAACACACCAACGAACTCGGAAAATCCAAGTCAGGCACAAGTTCATCCTGCTTCTTCAAATATGGAGCAAAGCCGTTCGATTCCAGAAATAGATGGTATAACAGATTATAAGTTTATAGAAGAAGGTTCAAATAAAATTCTTATATGCCGAGGGTACCGCTATTGGTATACATGGATACGTAAGGATGGTAGTATTTACTATAGATGCTCGGAGGTTAAGAGACTTCAATGTCCAATGGGAGCACTACTTCTTTCCAATGGAAAACTTATACGGGCGAATGAACACTGCCACAATCATGCCCCCAGTCAAGATGAAGCTGAGGAAGAATTTCTTGGGTTTCCAGTGGAATCACAGGCTATCACCGTTTCACAATCAGAGGAGCCATTGGAGCAACATCCTCCTCTTCCCATACCTGCAGATGGAGATGATGATTATAGAATCGTGAAAACATCACGTGGTGAATCCCTCATTTATAGAGGTTATCGTTATTGGGCAAAAAATCGACTGGCAAATGGTATAATTTCTCTTTGTTGCACACGAAAAAAGATTAAAAAATGTCCTGCAATGCTACGGCTTCTAACTAACGGTCGCATAATAGATCCCGTTGGTGCTGGGCATACACATTCACCAAATTGTGAAGGCGGTAGCATGCTTGAGCTTACAGCACCACCAACCCTAGTACCGGTATCGCCTGTTCAACCGATAAAAACTGCAGTCCCAAAAGAACAAATTAAATCAAAGATGTCTCCACAAACAACTAAACTCCCCGCACTCTCTTTCAATGAAGAATCCGAGGATGAGGCTGAACAGGGTGATGAGTCCCTTATTGGATCAAGGAGGTAAGCATTCTGGGTAACGCAAAAAATGTGGTGTAGGTACTCATTCGTGAAAGCTTTTTACACGGTGTATTTTAAAATTTCAACAAAAAAGTAATCTAAACAATAGATTTGATTGAAAATATTTTTGATTCTAAAGATATAGGGTTCAACCGGAAAATATTTCGATAAAATTACCATATAATGTCAATTTTTTTTTGCGGTGGTGTTACACCACTTCGTATCACATATATTTCATTCATTTTTCTTAGAGTTACAAGTGCAGTTCAGGTGTAGTTTGAAAGCTAAAACGGATCACTTTAGCATAGCAGCAAGCTACTTGAGATGCATCTGAGCTAGTAAAGTTGCATCAAGAAACCTAACTAATTTACCATCTTCAATCTACAACAATTCGGTAGCTTCCGCTTTGTATATAGATCCATAACGGGGGTGGCTGAGCTACTGGCCACGTCTTTACTGTCGATTAGAGAAGATAAGAAAAAAGTGTTACAGTCGTTGTTGTCAGAGACCGAGTTTAACTCTGGCATCTCATCTGCAACTACAGTGACGAAAAAAAAGCTAATTGTCATTGATAAGTGACGGATTTTTATACTTTTACTTCTTTTTCTCTACACGTTTACCGTTACCGAGCCTTGTTAGTTACCCTGCCAAGTTGACGATTATAGTTACCTGGAGAGGTGTATCCTCATTCAACTGTGTGTGACTTTCTTTTTTTGGAATTTTAGCGTGAGGAAAAGCAATTTGAGAATAAGTCCTTGCGTGAAATTTCCTCTGAGACCGTCCTAAGATATGTACTAAGATTCGAATTTATGACCAATCGCTTATCAAAGCGGACTCTGTAACCTTGCGGCTACCAGTTCCCCATTCTTGCTTATCGTGAAAAACGTTATACAACATAATAACATAATTATTTCAAATGTACTCTTCTCTTACAGATATATCTTCATGAAAAGTTCATCACAAAGAAATTTCATCGTATTTGAAGGCTTTGTATACGACTTCGAGCATAAACAGCATGATGGTTGCGTTTTTTATAGATGTAAAACTAGTGAAGCTTGTCCGGCATCTTTGATGTTACTTACAAATGGTCGTGTAATGAATTTGGATGATTCTTTGCATATGCACGATAAACCTGATCTTTCTAATTTGCGTGAAGTAGGACGAGGTTCCAAGGAATTTAAAATTGTACAGAATAAAAATGGTAGCAACATTTTAGTACACCGTGGTCACCGGTATACGACTCCGCGTGCAAAAACTGATGGAGCTGGAATTTGGTATTGTCACACTTACGTGCCGTCGATAAATCGCCGTTGCTATGTTCCCATTGAACTTCTCCCGAATGGTCGAGTGGCACCAGTGAGCGAAAAACAGCATCATCATTCCGCACCGTTCAAAACCAAGCAAGAAATGTCAGCTTCCCAGTCTGTTGATACAAAAAATAGTAGTGTTATCATTAAAACCGAAAACATTGTAGAAGCTGATAGTAAAAGTGATAATCGTATGCTTTTACTAGGAGGCCACCGGTATACTTATGCCCACGAAAGAGATGATGGGGCTGTGCTCTGGAAGTGCGCTAAAAGCTCATGCAATGCTTCTATGTACCGTCTTACGGATGGTCAGGTGGTGAAAGGGCCTGATCACAATCATGAAAAAATAGTAACTTCAGATTCTCCCAAAAGTTTGAAACGAAAACATGCTGAAATTGATACCAAACCTAAAACATCTAGTCCAATCGTTTCTGGGGGCGATTCCAATGCAGCCTCACCGATCAAATCTGATACAAATAGAAAACATCCATACATAGGTCAACCAATTGTACACGAAGGTTATAGATATATTTTCTATTTAACCAGAAAAGATGGCTCGGAGCATTGGAGATGCTGTCGGCGAATCCCCTTAAAATGCCGTGGAGGTGTTTTTAAACAGAATGATGGCACCCTTGTTCCATCAAATGATGAAGGCCACTCTCATCCACCAGAACAAGCCGATTGTGATGATGCGCTATCAAGATCATGTACGATGCCAGAGGACGTATCACAAGATTCGATCGACTCTCAAGATCCCGAAGAAACTGCAGATTCTGTTTCTTATTTGGAAGACGAAGGTTCCTATGATTATGAACTGGTAGATGTGAAAGGTAAAAAACGGGGATTTTATTTGATTCATAAGGGGGCAATGTTTGTGGCTGGCCACACGAGAAGAGATCGAGCACGGTATTATCGTTGCCGGACGGTTGGTTGTAAAGTAGCAATGCTTTTGCACAGGAATGGATTACTTGTACGAACTAATGAGCACACACACGACTGTCAGAATGCTATGAAAACTGACGATGTAGACAAGACTGATGCTGATGTTCATGACGAGGAGCGGGTTGATAGTGCCAATTGCAAAAGGCAGCGATTGGAGGAAGAAATTGAAGAAGGTGAGGAATTACTCCTAATATCTCCGGAAAAAGCAGTTGAAGATGATCATGTTACGAATGGCAGTGGTAAGTTATGATTATTGTTAAGTCATTAAAATAAATTCTGAAGCGCCAAACAAGAAACTGTTAATTAACTTAAAAAAGTGTGTGTGCGTGCGTGTGTGTGTGTTTGTGTGCCTGCGTGTATGTGTGCGTGCATGCGTGCGTGTGTGTGATTTTGATTTCGTCGTAATTGCACACAAAGCATACATGAAAGAATGTTGTGTGATATTTTTTCTCAAAAATTTCTTTGGATCTCGGTGCAACTTCGCTATAGCTTTGTTTATGTTAATAGTCTATTTAACAATTTGGTTTTTTTTTTGTTGGCGCTTCAAAGTTTGACTTTTACCAAATATAATTCTTTTCGACCTTTTTTTTACCTTTTATAAATTCTTTATATTTTTGTATGTTATTAACAGATGATGTCGTGGTGGAAGTTAAGGAGGAACCTGTTGATACTTTATAGGCTCGTCCGTACTAAAGTGGTCACGCATTTCAATAATTGTATGTACGTAGAATTGCTGTTGTTCTTATTTAATAGTCCGGTAAGTATTTATCTAATACCTTCTTGTATTTAAATTAAACGCAAAGTCGATGTATTTCATGTATTCGAAGCAACAGCAATAGTATAAAAAGAGAAAAGTGAACAAAAATATCACTAATAAAAATGCTTTTTGTAAGACTTATATGAAGAATTCCTTTTCGAATGTTTGGGTGCAACGTTTTTCTAAAATTCAAAATTTGTAAAGGTGATCGAAGCAAAAATCACACTTGAAGTTCAAATGAATGACTTGAAACACTACGTCCTCTTTGGTGATGATGCTTATAAACATCATATCAGCCAGGATGCAAATTACATCGTATGACACTGCGATTCACTCTCGCAACCTTAAGTATATTTAGGTAGCTGTTGATGCTTAGTTTATGTTTGATAAGCGTGATACTTGCCGATAGTTAAATCTACTGAATAAAACAAATCAATTTCCATGAATATAAAAGCACGCTCTTTATTGCCTTAGTCTTCTCACTCAGTGCCAGGATCGTATTCAGGCACCACAATAAGGATAAGGGTAGATAGATATTCACCGTAGACCTGCCTTTTCATAAATCGAATCGGTAGCTTGACAGACCGTTTGAACCCTCGGTGTTTCCGACAGTTTGTTGTAGTGTCGAGCAGATAACTCGGAATCTATGCCAGCAAGTCATCTGCCTTCGAAAATAAGACCAGACTCTGTTGCTTCTATCTCTTTTGG
Organism: Wyeomyia smithii; assembly: GCF_029784165.1. Classification (NCBI taxonomy): domain Eukaryota; kingdom Metazoa; phylum Arthropoda; class Insecta; order Diptera; family Culicidae; genus Wyeomyia; species Wyeomyia smithii. The sequence continues at coordinate 134,615,488 of NC_073694.1, read as the reverse complement.
AA